>NC_133552.1:71039019-71401797 GCF_048773025.1 Camelus bactrianus
CTAACCCTAACCCTAACCCCTAACCCTAACCCTAACCCTAACCCTAACCCTAACCCCTAACCCTAACCCTAACCCTAACCCTAACCCTAACCCTAACCCTAACCCTAACCCTAACCCTAACCCTAACCCTAACCCTAACCCTAACCCTAACCCTAACCCTAACCCTAACCCTAACCCTAGCCCTAGCCCTAACCCTAACCCTAACCCTAACCCTAACCCTAACCCTAACCCTAGCCCTAGCCCTAGCCCTAGCCCTAACCCTAACCCTAACCCTAACCCTAACCCTAACCCTAACCCTAACCCTAACCCTAACCCTAACCCTAACCCTAGCCCTAGCCCTAGCCCTAGCCCTAGCCCTAGCCCTAGCCCTAGCCCTAGCCCTAGCCCTAACCCTAACCCTAACCCTAACCCTAACCCTAACCCTAACCCTAACCCTAACCCTAACCCTAACCCTAACCCTAACCCTAACCCTAACCCTAACCCTAACCCTAACCCTAACCCTAACCCCTAACCCTAACCCTAACCCTAACCCTAACCCTAACCCTAACCCTAACCCTAACCCTAACCCTAACCCTAACCCTAACCCTAACCCTAACCCTAACCCTAACCCTAACCCTAACCCTAACCCTAACCCTAACCCTAACCCTAACCCTAACCCTAACCCTAACCCTAACCCTAACCCTAAACCCTAACCCTAACCCTAACCCTAACCCTAACCCTAACCCTAACCCTAACCCTAACCCTAACCATAACCCTAACCCTAACCCTAACCCTAACCCTAACCCTAACCCTAACCCTAACCCTAACCCTAACCCTAACCCTAACCCTAACCCTAACCCTAACCCTAACCCTAACCCTAACCCTAACCCTAACCCTAACCCTAACCCTAACCCTAACCCTAACCCTAACCCTAACCCTAACCCTAACCTAACCCTAACCCTAACCCTAACCCTAACCCTAACCCTAACCCTAACCCTAACCCTAACCCTAACCCTAACCCTAACCCTAACCCTAACCCTAACCCTAACCCTAACCCTAACCCTAGCCCTAGCCCTAACCCTAGCCCTAGCCCTAGCCCTAGCCCTAGCCCTAACCCTAACCCTAGCCCTAACCCTAGCCCTAGCCCTAGCCCTAGCCCTAGCCCTAGCCCTAACCCTAACCCTAACCCTAACCCTAGCCCTAGCCCTAGCCCTAGCCCTGACCCTGACCCTGACCCTGACCCTGACCCTGACCCTGACCCTGACCCTGACCCTGACCCTGACCCTGACCCTGACCCTGACCCTAACCCTAACCCTAACCCTAACCCTAACCCTAACCCTAACCCTAACCCTAACCCTAACCCTAACCCTAACCCTAACCCTAACCCTAACCCTAACCCTAACCCTAACCCTAACCCTAACCCTAACCCTAACCCTAACCCTAACCCTAACCCTAACCCTAACCCTAACCCTAACCCTAACCCGAACCCGAACCCTAACCCTAACCCTAACCCTAACCCTAACCCTAACCCGAACCCGAACCCGAACCCTAACCCTAACCCTAACCCTAACCCTAACCCTAACCCGAACCCTAACCCGAACCCTAACCCTAACCCTAACCCTAACCCTAACCCTAACCCTAACCCTAACCCGAACCCTAACCCTAACCCGAACCCTAACCCTAACCCTAACCCTAACCCTAACCCTAACCCTAACCCGAACCCTAACCCTAACCCGAACCCTAACCCTAACCCTAACCCTAACCCTAACCCTAACCCTAACCCTAACCCTAACCCGAACCCTAACCCTAACCCTAACCCTAACCCGAACCCTAACCCTAACCCTAACCCTAACCCTAACCCTAACCCTAACCCTAACCCTAACCCTAACCCTAACCCTAACCCTAACCCTAACCCGAACCCTAACCCTAACCCTAACCCTAACCCTAACCCCGAACCCTAACCCTAACCCTAACCCGAACCCTAACCCTAACCCTAACCCTAACCCTAACCCGAACCCGAACCCGAACCCTAACCCTAACCCTAACCCTAACCCTAACCCTAACCCTAACCCTAACCCTAACCCTAACCCTAACCCGAACCCGAACCCTAACCCTAACCCTAACCCTAACCCTAACCCTAAACCCGAACCCTAACCCTAACCCTAACCCGAACCCTAACCCTAACCCGAACCCTAACCCTAACCCTAACCCTAACCCGAACCCTAACCCGAACCCTAACCCTAATCCTAACCCTAACCCTAACCCGAACCCTAACCCGAACCCTAAACCCTAACCCTAACCCTAACCCGAACCCTAACCCTAACCCTAACCCTAACCCTAACCCTAACCCTAACCCTAACCCTAACCCGAACCCTAACCCTAATCCTAACCCTAACCCGAACCCTAACCCTAACCCTAACCCTAACCCTAACCCTAACCCTAACCCGAACCCGAACCCTAACCCTAACCCTAACCCTAACCCTAACCCTAACCCTAACCCTAACCCGAACCCGAACCCTAACCCTAACCCTAACCCTAACCCTAACCCGAACCCTAACCCGAACCCGAACCCTAACCCTAACCCTAACCCTAACCCTAACCCTAACCCGAACCCTAACCCGAACCCGAACCCTAACCCTAACCCGAACCCTAACCCTTACCCTAACCCGAACCCTGAACCAAAACAGTGACTCTGAACCTCAACCTTGACCCTGAGCCTGAACACTGACCATATGCCTCGACCCTGATCGTAACCTTAACCCTAACCTGATTCCAACCTGAGCCCGATCCCGAATCGAATCCCGACCGTAGCCTGAACCTAAACCCGAACCCTCACACTATAACCCGAACCATAAAACCCTGACCCTGACCCTTACCCTGACCCAGACCCTGACTCTGACCCTAGACCCTAATCCCTAGACCCTGACCTAGACCATGACCCAGATCTTGACCTTTGCCCTGACCCTAGGCCATAATGCCTAACCCAGCTCTTACGCATAGACCCAATCACAGCCCATACTCTTGACATAAACATCCAATACTTCCCCAGGCCCCTGTTCCCTAGCGCTGACCCCTAACACCCTTTGCCTAACGCTTACCGCTGACTATTTTACTTTCACCCTGTCTCTACCCCTCATCCCTTAATCCTATTTTCTTGGAATAACCTAAGACTATCTTGATGGAATGAAATCCCACAGAAACATCACAATCAACTTGCCTATGAAATTCGATTTCTCCACTTACCTAAAGTACTACTTACCTTAATTTAACCACACAATAAAAAGATTATGCACCTTAAGCAAATGTCTCCACAGAAGATTTTATAATTTTTTAACATTTTAAACCAAACAATGTCTTAAATTTTAACATAAAACTAAATGGTATAATAAACAACGATATTACAGCAGGAGAAATTACATAATCTGATTCAATTGATCACAAGAAACGTTAAAAAAAACTCCACTCTTACTTCATGGAATAAACACTCGTGAAAATAGGGGTAGAAACAAATTATCTTAGTATGATACACAGCATTATAAGAAACAGTAAATAAAAATCTGGAATAAAGCCCAGAGGTTTCCTTTCAACACTTTTATTCACTATTTTCCTGGAACTTCCACAAAAAGCCAGGGTGAAAGACAGTAAGAGTATCAACAAATAAAATTGTTACACTAAAAACAAATCTATTCACCAATCAGATGACATCATATATATATATATAAATCTTGAAATCATGAACAATTCACTGAGTAGCTCAACTTTTAAGCTGTAAGCGACTCAAATACTTCAGCAAGTAGACAGTACAAATTGTCAATGTATCAGAATTTCTTTCTTGTACACAGTAACAATGAATAATGTCAAGAATAATTTAACAGAATTATATTTTACATAATATCAATATTACTAGAATACTTAAGAATCAATTTTATCAAGGTGTAAGACTAGTAAATTGAAATGGAAAAGACATTACCAAAAGAAATAAAATAAAACCTTAAAAAAAGAAGACATCCCATGTTGATAACAAAACTAAACATGGAAGGAGTACCCAAAGCGATCTAGAGAGAAATAGACTGAAGCCAGTTTACTACAAGATTTATCTGCTGACTGAAACTTCCTGTAGTGGAAGCCCACCAATCTACTAAGTATTTACCTTAATTAAAGTGTTTGATTGGCTTCAATTGATGTAGTACAAACTCTTGTAATCCGTATTTTCAGAAATGAAATTGTACTTCCTTAAACATTTGAAAACTCTTGGTGTGTACAACCTGAATCCATACTTAAGCACTGATACAGTTGATATTAAGGGCAGTAATCCTGTGACTGTTAGGATTAGTAATAATCAGAGTGTTGTTTTCTATGTTTAAAATCTCATTTTTTTTATAATTTATTGATAAAAATATAGGTAGTGATATGGAGGATTTTAGCCAGAAGTACAAATATATGTTGAATAATGCTGCAAGGACTATTAATGTTTGTAGGTTGATGTTAATGAATTTTGTTATATCTTGAGTTATTACTCATTTGAGGAAAAACCCTTATACTGGTGGCAGACCACCTAAGACAATATGATGATGGGGATAAAAATTGTGATCAGAAGAGTTTTATTTTATGTGTGTGATAATGATACTGTTGCAGTCCATGCACAGGGCATAAATAGTAAGTTGACAGTGTTTTTGATACAAATTAGTGCATTTAGGGTTGTCATGATTGGATTACACATTGTAATAGCTTTTATTCATCTTATATGGACAGTTGATGAGCAGGCTATAAATTTTGTAGTGAGTTTTGTTAGTCTGTCTCAGCTGCTGATGATACTTCATAATACAGCTTTGATGAATAGTATGTTTAGTGGGCAGTGAGATTTGGTGTAACACATAGGGGTGTACATTTGTCACATTAATAAGATTGGCTGTATTGTATGACATATGCCCTGTATAAATTCAATCACTAAGAAAAGAAATGGGGGAAGTTCAATTTTATGTCTAGGGCTATTGTTAAAATGGTGGATGCTCTTAGATTAAATAATTTTGTACTTGTTCATTGACTGGAGTATACTAGATTAATAATAATATCCAATATAAATAGTATTGATGTGGTGTTTTTTGTTAGAAAATACTTGTTGGATGCTTCTATAACTTGTGCATTTAATTTTCTTTTAGAATGGAAATACTAGTACCATGTGAGCTTTTTATTAAAATAATGATTCCTGAGATAATGGTCAGTAGAATGACAGTAAAAATAGGGTTTACTAGTATACTAAAGATATAAAACAATACTCTTAGGGTATGTGCCTGATAGTTTATTTAACAGACTATATTCACCATAGAATGTGGTATAATGTGGTAGCATGAACATTTTAAAATTCTTAGGGGTAGGATCAATTCCTATGATTCTAGGAACTGATTAAACCTCTTTTATTTACTATTTTAAAAGAGCTCTTTTGGGGGAGGGTATAGCTCAGTGATAGTTTGTATGCTTAGATGATGATGATGATAATAATAAATAATAATAATAATAATAATAATAATTTAAATAATAATAATATTTTAATTAATAATAATAATAATAATAATAATAATAATAATAATAATAATAATAATAATAATAATAATAATAATAATAAATTTAAACATACATAAATAAACCTACTTACTTCCCCCCTAAAAGCAAAGCAAAACAAACAAACAAAAACTCTTTGGTCAGACATACTTCTTATATTTTTGTAGTGGGATGCCTGATGCACTGACAGGTACTGAAACATATACATAGAGCTAGTCTTTGTGTTAATTTTTTTCATAAATAAGGGATGTATAAAAAAGAAATCTAAAAAGAGAACATAAATCCAAAACAGAAATAGACTCATAGACATAGAATACAAACTTGTGGTTGCCAAGGGGGAGAGGGGTGGGAAGGGATAAACTGGGAGTTCAAAATTTGTAGATACTGACAGGCATATGCAGCATAGATAAACAAGATTGTACTGTATAGCACAGGGAAATATATACAAGATCTTGTGGTAGCTCACAGGGAAAATAATGTAACAATGAATATATATATATGTTCATGTATAACTAAAAAATTATGCTCTACACTGGAATTTGACACAACATTGTAAAATGACTATAACTCAATAAAAATGTTAAAAAATAAGAGATGTATAAGATGATCATCTCAAAATTGTGTGTAGGATATTCAAATTCATAGAAAGGATATTGTTAGGATGCATGTTTGAATAATAACATTCGCTGTATGTAATTTGGCTGTATATAATTCTGTTATCTAGGGATTTTGAAATGCCCTTAAAAATAGAATAATTTTGAAACCATTTATTATAGTGATACTGACATATTCAGCTATAAAGATCAGAGAATATAGACCTGCTACATATTCTACATGGAAGGTATATACAAGTTTTGATTCTCCTGTTAAATCAAAATGGGGTTCTGTTGATTTCTGCTACAGTAGAGGTAAATATAAAAAAATATATGGCTAGGTGTTGGGAGGGGAAAATTAATCATAGGTATTCTTCTTTAATAAATGAGAGTATAAATGATCCATTTATCAGTGGGAATAATAAACCAATAATTGCTAGTTTACTTTATTTGAGATTGTGCTTTTGCCTATAAAGCTCTGATTAGTGTGTATTTTTAATATTGAACTCATCCAGATCAGAGCATGGAATAAGAAGCTAGGCTTCATACAGCCAGTATAAGAAGTGTGCCTAAGTTTACATCAGTGGATAGTGAATATGTTATGTTAAGAGGACTGCTAATGTGAAAGCCATGGTTAAGGCCAGCATTGGTGCAATAATATACATAAATTGATGATATTTGGGCCTCTCTAAATTTCCAGAACCTAGGAATTCCCTTTAATTAATGTGAATAATGACACAGTGAGCAAACCTGTAATACTTAGTAAAAGAATGCAGATTGTAAATCTGTTCTTAGGAAGAGGACTTAACCTTAAGGAAATAAAGATTTATGTTTGATGAAATTGCTGTGTTCTGCTACTGTAGCAAACCATGTTCTACACTAGGGTATGTATAAATTATTAAAGTTTTACTGTATCATCAATTAATTTGAAGGTGCTTTTATAAAGTGACCCTTAATTCTTTTGTCCTCTCATACTGGGACAAGTGTATAATAGATACAAACTTACTGGGATCATTCCAGTCTGAACTCATATCTCACAGAACTTTAATCATTAAATGAAATGTTTTCAGCAGTTACAACACTGGGATCTTCTGATACAATTCTGAGGGTATAAAACCTATTGCTGAAATGAATTCTAAATTTGAATTGATCTATTATTCTTAGAGTACTTTTTTCTGTTAATCAATGTATTGGATCAATACATGCTACAGCATTTTGAAAAGCTGGTCTAAATTTTAATCACTTGGAGCTTGTTATATTCATTGGGGCCACCACAACCATAATTATTAACCCATTAAAAGCTATGCTATCCCTTAAGATTCAGTTATTTATTTTATAGATTAAACACATAAAGCACCAAAGGATCTTCTCATTTTATACGGCTCCCACCTCTTATTGGGAAGGTCAATTTCACTGATGAAAAGAGATAGTAAAAACCTTGTGCCATTCTCCTAACTGCTTATTTAGAAAACAAGTGATTATGCTACATTTGCAGTGTCAGGAAACCATGGCCATTAAATATGTCCTTTGTTAGGCAGTGCCTCTAAGATTAGAAGTGCTAGAGGTAACCTTCCTGGTAAACATGCAGGACATGTGATTACCAAGTTCCTTTTCCTTTTAGAAAGTCATTCCTTAAATGCAAACCTGTGTTGGACTAACAGTTTTTTATAATTAAGTATTGCTTAGGGTTTATTTTACTGTTAACCATCAGTAAGTGATTCATCCTGATATAAGCTTATGCAAGGATAAATATTTCTTGCTACCAATATGAATAGTATTGCTTTTACTAATTAATAGATTAGTCCAATATTAAATTATGAGGTTTATTCTTTTGCTATTGATATTGAGATGAATGTGTTCTTAACCTTGAATACTTTCTTAATTGATGGCTTCTTTTAAACAAACTACAGCATTGTTTATGCTTATTCTCTAGAGAAGTTTATATCCTGCATCTACAAACCTGTACCTTTTAAAATTACATTAAATTATATTAACAGTTTTGTTTTTAATTAATAATTAAAATTGAACTAAAATTCTTTTATGAACAACCTGCTATCATCAGACTTGTTGGGCTTATTACCTCTACTCATAAATCTTCTATTATACCATATAGATGAATTTGTTCCAGTAAACTGTTCATAAATACATCATCTGGTTTCAAGGTATTTAACTTATTTCATCTTTCCCTAATGGTACTTTATACTACTAGATTTAATTTTCTATCTTCAATATATTAAGTGGTAAACAAATCTCCAGTTTACTTATGATAGTTGAATATGGTAGGAAGCCTGGGCTGGCTTTAGTTCAAATTTTTCATGAAGTATGGGATCTACTGGGTGTAAACCAGGTGCTTTTCTTTCAACTACACTTTAATGCATCAAAGCACACTCTCTGGTGTGCTGACCTTGTCATGAATCACCTCCTCTTTAATGACTTGTACTTGCTAATGGGCTATAAAAAGTTATCACTATTTGAGTAGGGTGATGGGATGAGTGTGCCTGCTTCATGTCCTGATTGTATTTGTCACCCTTCTTAATTTAAAACTATGTTCTCCTTTGGTATTTCTTAACAGCTTTGTATATATTATTTTGTACTCAAGTTGGCCCTTGACTTACCATCCAATAGTTTACACTTAGACCTGACATTTTTATATCTGATCATTATGATTATGACTGCTCCTTTTGGGGGTACAC
The DNA here is from genome assembly GCF_048773025.1 of Camelus bactrianus. Taxonomy (NCBI): domain Eukaryota; kingdom Metazoa; phylum Chordata; class Mammalia; order Artiodactyla; family Camelidae; genus Camelus; species Camelus bactrianus. Next base: position 71,047,844 of record NC_133552.1, read on the forward strand.
TGAAGATGCTGGTAAAGAGACAAACCACCAAAAAAAAAAAACTGATAAAATAAATGAGTTTAGAAAAGTTGTATGATAAAATATCAATACAGAAAAATCAGTTGTTAAAATATACACAATATCACTAATTATCAGAGAAATGCAAATCAAAACTACAATGAGGTATCACTTCACACCAGTCAGAATGGCCATCATTCAAAAATCCACAAATGACAAATGCTGGAGAGGCTGTGGAGAAAAGGGAACTCTCCTACACTGTTGGTGGGAATGCAGTTTGGTGCAGCCACTGTGGAAAACAGTATGGAGATTCCTCAAAAGACTAGGAATAGACTTACCATATGACCCAGGAATCCCACTCCTGGGCCTCTATCCAGAAGGAACCCTACTTCAAAAAGACACTTGTGTCCCAATGTTTATAGCAGCAATATTTACAGTAGCCAAGACATGGAAACAGCCTAAATGTCCATCAACAGATGACTGGATAAATAAGAAGTGGTATATTTATACAATTGAATACTATTCAGCCATATAAATTGACAAAATAATGTCATTTGCAGCAACATGGATGCTCCTGGAGAATGTCATTCTAAGTGGAGTAAGCCAGAAAGAGAAAGAAAAATACCATATGAGATTACTTATATGTGGAACCTAAAACAAACAAACAAACAAACAAACAAACAAAAAGCATAAATACAAATCAGAAATAGACACATACACATAGAATACAAACTTGTGGTTGCCAAGGGGGCGGAGGGTGGGAAGGGATAGACTGGGATTTCAAAATTGTAGAATATATAAAGATTATACTGTATAGCACAGGGAAATAAATACAAGATCTTATGGTAGCTCACAGAGAGAAAAATTTGACAATGAATATATATATATATATATATATATATATATATATATATATATGTACATGTATAACTGAAAAATTGTGCTCTTCACTGGAATTTGACACAACATTGTAAAATGATTATAAAGCAATAAAAATGTTTAAAAAAGAAAAATGAGTTGAATTTCTATATGCTAATAAAGAAGTTCCAGAAAGATAAATTACTAAAACAACCTTATTTCACAATTGTACCAAAAAATAACCAAAATGTCTAGAAATAAATTATAAAGGATGTGAAAGGCCTGCACATGGAAACTTGTAAAACACTGATAAAGAAATTGATACAGGACACACATCCACAAAATTTGTGCTCATACATTTGAAGAACATTGGTATAACATTCATCAAGCCAAAGCAGTGTACACATTAATTGCAAACTCTATCAAATTCAAATAGATTTTTTTTTCATGGACACAAAAACCAAGAAATCCTAGCATTTGTGTAGAACAAAGAACCCAGAATAACCTAAATGATCCTAAGAAAGGAGAAAACAGCTAGAGGCATCTTTCTCACTGACTTCACAGAATATGATGAAGCTACAGTCACCTAAGCAGTGTGGTACTGGCACAAAAACAGGCACATGAACCAGAGTGATAGAATAGAGAGCACAGGAATAAACCCAGTTTATGTTGTCAGTTAATTCACGACAAAAGAGCTAAGGACACACAATGGGGAAAGACAGTATCCTCAATAAATGGTGCCAAGAACACCGGAAACCATATCCCCCCAAAATGACACGAGACACTGTCAACATCACACACAAAATTAAGAGTAAACTCCACAAGTTCCCATATAAAGCCCCTTCTCTGCTGGATCCTCTGAAAATGGAAACCCTTAGCTGTAACCACATGGAGAAAGCTTCTGCCCACTTTTTCCACATCTTTTACTCTCATGATGTTGCCTCCTGTTGGTTCCTGAAGAAGTCTGGCTCCTGCCTGTGTGTACTTACCTGAGCATTGTCCTGAAGTTGAAACCACGACGGGTCCTGAAGAGGCCCAGCCTCCACTAGCTCCACGAGGAGCCAAGTCCCTCAGTGAGAAGCGTGAACCTCAAGGGTCAGAGAGTGGGCATGGAGCCACCTTCTGACCAGCTGGGAACTGAAAGGTGCAACCACTCAGTGTTTACCAAGTGTACTCTAATTTGTCCATACAATTATAAAAATGTACATCTATAAATATTCTAAAGGAAAACATGTAAGAAAATCTACATAACCTTGTCTAAGTGATGAACTTTAAAAAAAAAATCCCCAAATCTATCCACAAAAGTAAAATTTGTATCATGGAATTTAAAAAAAAAAATTTAAACATTGTTTACAATCTTATTCAGAAAACCTAAAGAAAAACCACACACTGAGAAAAATAAATCTACACAACACATACCTGATTAAGGATTTGGACTCAAATTACATCAAGAATTTTATAACAAACAACCCAAATAAAAACTAGTAAAGATCTTAACACCTTTCCAAAGAAAATCATATACCATTAAGGAATTACAAACTAAAATGATGATATAGAAATGCACACATATTAGAACCACTAAACTCCAAAGAAATGACATTACCTGTGATTGATAGAGAATGAAGAAAAACAGGAACTCTCCCTCACTGCTGGAGGAATCTATGTGTGGCTACTTTGAAAGACAGTTTGGCAGTTTTTTCCAAAGCTAGTCAAAGTTCACCTGAGGACCCAACAGTGTGTCTCTAGTATTTAGACAACTGCTTTGAAAGTGTCCAAACAAAACCTAGCCTGCAATTATGCACAACAACTCCGCTCATAATGCCTAGAATCTTTAAAATATGAGGATATCCTTCCATGCATGAATACATAAGAAAATTGGGGTATACCCATGTGAAGGATGGCAAATTACACTCTAAAATAGATCTCTTTAGCTTGAAGACTACAATGGACAGATTTCTTAAAAAGGAACCATGAGATTCTATGAAACCCAAGTCAATTTTGCCTTTTTGAGGCAATTTTATATTTATAATGGAAATCTCCATTTGAAACGTTGTGTCCCCCTCTGTACCAGGAATAGAAAAGTGACTAAATCTCAAACAAAAACAACAAAAATAACAACAACAACAACAACAACAACAAAACAATCTTATTAATGGAGAAGGCTAAGATTTAAATCTGTACAATGAACATACCCTTCCTTTCTTTTGGTTTTAGATGAAGATGGTATTTCAAGTGATGTCTTGGGCCATTTCAGGGAATTACTCGATTTTCTTGGTATCTCCCATGCTTAAAGGAGGTACGCATGTTACTAAGCTTGTTTATATAATTATGTATAGACTGCTAATACTACAAAAGTATGTACTTAAAATGATTTAAATGTTATGATTTAAAATGATTTAAGTGTCATATTATGTATTTTTAATCACAATCAAAATAATCAGGAATGTAGTACTGATACAATGCATGATAGTAATACACACTAAAAAGATCCCTAGTGAAAAAAGCCATAAAGAAAAGTTCTCCCAGATGAAGTGATTATCGTGTATGCTTTAAACCCATCAAGGTTGTCAAAATGAGAGAATCTCAGTAACAATTCTAGAAAAAGAAAACATGCAGTTAGACATACTGGTGAAAGTTGAAGTGAGCCTATGGATTAAATAATAATGTGGAAAGCATATCACTTCCTCATTTGCACATTATATGGTGGTTCTTCAGGAGAGTGTCCCTGCTTTGGGGAAAGCAGACTACAGTATTTGGTGCAAAGTGCCAAATATGAGGACTTTTTATCATTACAAAAATTATTGGAAAGTCCAGTATTTTCAAAGCAACCATATCAATACTATGGCAGAAAGTGGATAAGACAGATATCAAACGTTGATGTAGAGGCCAATACTTACCCAGACCAAGGTCATCTAAAGTTGTGATAATTGCCCTTGTAGAAATCCACTTGCTATTAAGAGGCAGGGTGGGAGGAGTATACAAGTAACCATCAAGGTTAAACAGTATCTAAATATCCTTATTGTCTTGCATCAGAGGTGCTGATGTACTGTCCTTCTGTCTAAGCATCATCCATGTGAGTTTCTGCCTGGGTCCCCAAGCCATTCATCCACATGTCTATGCAAGTAACTGTCTCACTCCCAACAACATAGCACTGCCAGTAACTCCTAGACCGGCCAAAGGGAAACAGAACATGATGGGATATAGTCAGTGGTAGTGGTTTGGAAGAGGCTGGTTTGGCCGTGTGGCATCTTCCTAGGTTTGCAGGCCTCTGTGAGTGAGCAAGAAAGCCTGATATCTGGGTACATGTCAAGGTGACCTCAGCTGAGCTGAGAGGGTGGGGCATTGGTGAAGTTTATAAAAGACTTTTCAGGGGTACTTCTGCCTACACTTGTGCAACATGGCCTGTTCATCCCCAGCACAGATTAGAGAACAACACAGTTCCCACAGGTGCTGCACAAGGCCAAACCTAAGGTGTAATGGCTTGCTGATCCTGTCATCATGTGGTAACTCAAAACCATCATCAATCCAGTAATGTGTGAATTTTCCCTGAGAAAAGTGTTTTACTGAATTCAATATAAATTCAATGTAGATTTTATAGAAATTCAATTATAGTGAAGTAGAAATCCACATATACAAATATATCCCATGCATGCAACAATAATTTTGCCATCATATGTTTCCTAACATAAACACCTATAATGTAGTTTCTTTAAAGGTTAATTGAAATGAAGAGAGAAGTAGTAAGATCTTAAGATCCTATAGAGAGACAATTTCACAGCAAAAGATATTTGGATGTATGTGGCTTATTTGGGAAGTGATGACAGGAATCCAGAGAGGTGTAGATGGCAAAAAGGGACAGTAAGACAGGGAAAATGGAAAAGTCAAGAAAGGCTAGTTATAGGACTGGTTCCCCTTCTAGGAAATGAGGTCAATCCCAAAATGGATATTCTGAAGAACTACATAGAATGGACTTCAGAAGTATCTCTTTGAAGGGCAATGTGGAGATTTATCCAACAACTCACATTTCCCATTGATTGAGAGTTTTTGTAGATGTCTTTAACACCCCTAAACTTACAGGCTGTGCTTGTGCAAAATGAGCTGCCTTTCACAGTTTAAAGAAAAGCCTGAGACAGAATAGATGAAGGGCACTCGAGGCAGGACATAGACGTAAGCTTACTGGTACCAGGAATGCTCTGCTACAGTACGTTTGAGAACAGAGGTAAGAGGATGAGCAATGAGAATTGGAAATAACTGAAGCCTAAGAATTGGGAAATAGAGTGACCGAATCTGAGTAATACTTTCAGACAAAGCCTTGTACTGAAAATAATTTAAGCTTCTGGATTAAGGAAATGTATCTTTTCAAAAGCAATAAAAATGTTAAACTAGTACTGAATGACATCATTAGGCCAAATTTCAAGGGAAAGTGGGAACTCAATGAGGTAAGTGGAGCATGGAAGCTGTTGTCAAACAAAGGAATGTGCCATCAATTTTGAAGGTGTGTGATAAGGGGACAGAATTCAAAAGCCAGAGCTCACCCAAAGAATCTATGGGGATGCAATGTACTTGATGACCATAGTTAATAATACTGTATTACATATTTGAAAGTTGCTAAGAGAGTAGATATTAAACGTTCTCATCATAGGAAAAAAATATATATAGCTATTTGTGGCAATGGATATTAACTAGACTTATTGTGATCATATGTATGAAATACATAAATATGATATATATATATAATATACCTATCTCAAATCCATGATTTTGTGCACCTGAAAGTAATATAATATTATATGCCAGTTATATCTCAGTTTAAAAATAATGTAAAAATGCATGAACTAAAATATCAAAGGAGAAAAGAAGAAAAATAAAGGTAAAGGACTTAGGTTTTAATAACATGATATTAACCAATTATGAGAAATAAAAGCCATATAAAGGGATGTATAATTCTATATTCTTGCCTCTCAAGAACACTGAAGATTAATGCAATGACAACACAGTTCCATTCAACACAAAAGGTGATGAAGCTTCAATGGCAAAGTGTCTTTATTAATGAAGAAATATGTTTTGCTTGAACATTAAAAATTCCAAGCTTGAAATTCCCATAGTAGAGCCCTAGTAAAGCATTCTTGCTGCAGTTTGAGGGGCTTAAACTTTCACTTCAAAAAATAACTTCTGATCAGAATACTCCCTAATCTATATGAGGCAAATGAATAACTGTGCATTGTTTGTTTTTTTCAGCTTAAAGGGAATAGATGCTATCTCATCTCTCCTGAAAATTATCCATTATTTCACACCTCCTAGAGTCGTTAATTAGAATTCCAGCATTATTTGATAATAAAACTAGAATGGGTTTTATTATACATAAAACTATATGTTATATTAGAAAATATAATAACAGTATAATATATATTAATCACTTATTGTATTCCTGGAACTGTGTTAAACTTGCTCAATGTTAATATATTAAATGTGATCACTATACACCTTGTGTGATTCTCAATGTGATTGTGCCATTTGTCAATTCATTGACTTCCCAATTCCAAGTCTACTCTTTATTCTCTATTCTGAAAAAATACAGCTGAACTCCTCAAGTATTTTTCCTTGGCAAAGTGGCAAAGTTCAGCTTTGTCAGTAGAAAGTGTTAGGAGGACAGACAGGGTCTAGTAGGAGAACTCCTTTAGATATTGAAAGACTAAACTAGTTATTCTTAACATTTTCTGTACATAAACATCAACAGGGATGCTCTTAAAAATGCTCACAGTTGATCTTTGGACCATCACCAGAGTGTCTGATTTAACAGAGCTGGACTTGGAGCTAAGCATGAGTGTTTTTTTAAGGCCTCCTCCCCAAGTGATTTTAATTGCAAGCCAAGGATGAAAACAACTGGAGTACACCTACAAAGAAAGTGTGAACTTGAAGGGAATCTGCCTTCCCTCACTCCCAATGCATTATATTCAATGTTGATTTGATACAGTATGGAAAGGAGAGAGAAGAGAAGCAAAAAAAGATTCATGGCTATCATATTTATTTGCAGCCCGGGGTTTGTTTTAAAGTGTATGTTTTGTTATTATTCAAATATGGTGAGGCCAACAGATAAGGAAATGATTGTCATTGAAAAGACGGTTTGTTATTCACAGCTCCCAAGAGGAGAGGGCATGCCATGCCATGCCAATGTGGGGCCACACAAGAAAGTGCCAGGGTCAGTAAGGAGCAGAGTGAGCAAGGTGAAACCTGGGCAAGAACTTTATTGTGGCTGCTGCTGGAAGGGGAAATGGAAAGGGTGAAGCAAAGTAGGCAGGGTTAAGATTGGTTAGTTTGAATAATTTCAGCAGGCTGTATGGTATGGGGGTGTCCATAGTTGACTGATATCTGATCCTCAGGTGATTAGAGCAGTTGGATAGTGGCCCAGAGTGTGAAGGCTGATAGAGGAGGTGGCTGGAATACAGCCTATTGATTGGTTGGTTTTTATACAAAAGGCAAACTTGCAAGGGAGTCCTTTACTATTTCTAAGAATTGGCTAACCCTAGATTGATCAGTCTCTTCAGGGACTGCAAAATCCCAAGATACCAAACCATTAAATACAGAAGCTAGTAAATATAGTTACAGGGTTGCACCTCTTGGATGGTCCAGGAACTCAAGCCAAAATTTTGGTGTAGGATGACTCTGGACTGGTAATATCCACAGGCACCTTAAAGAATTAAATATGAATCCTTCACAATGGAAGATAATTTTACCTTATTCATCTTACAATTCCAACAAGGAATTTTAAAAGAAATTAAATAGCAATAACAATTTAAAAATTGCCAAGCTCAAAAGGAAACAATGAGCAAACACCCCTCCAAAAAAAAAAAAAAAGAATAAAGTGACTAACAAAATTTAAATGTTGAAAATTATTGAATACAGATTACAAACTCATAAGCTTTCTCTGTTTAAACAAATAAAAGACAAACTTTAAAATATTTGCAAGTAATAGAAAATTATATAGTGACAGCAAATTTCAAAAGGAATGGAAAAGTCTTTAAATGAAAAATGGAATAGCTGAAATTAAAAACCCAAAATATATTATTAAAAGTAGATTAGAGACATCTGACAAGAGAACTGCTGTTCTGGGTGACAAGTCAGAATACAATATCCTGAGTGCAGCACAGAAGAGGAAGTAGGAGGAGAAGGAGAAGAAGATATGTAAGAGAAGTGAGGCATCTTAGAGGATAAGGCAAGAAAATCTAAACTATATGAAATGGGTGTTCCAGAACCAAATTGAGATTAATGCAGAAGCAGTTTTAAAGAAATATCAACAGCCAGAAAGAAATTAACAAAATGGCAATAATTGCATACCTATCAATAATTACTCTAAATGTAGATGGACTAAAGTCTCCAAACAGAAGACATAGAGTGACTGAACATATGAAAAACAAGATCTATGTATATGTTGTCTACAAAAGACTCACTTTGGATCAAGATACACACAGACTTAAAGTGAAGGAATGGCAAAATATATCCTATGAAAAGGGAAACAAAAAGAAAGCTGGGGTGGCAATACTTACATCAGACAAAATAGATTTAAAACAAAGACTGTAAAAAGAGACAAAGAAGAGCATTACATAATGATAAAGGGATCAATTTAACAAGAGGATGTAACAATTGTATGAGGGGAAGGTATAGTTCAAGTGGTAGAGTTCTTGCTTAGCATGCATGAGGTCCTGGGTTCAATCCCTAGTAGCTCCTCTAAAAATAGACAAAGCTAATTACCCTGCCCCCAAAATTAAATAATTAAATCATACAATAATAAATAAAATATTTTTAAAAGATGACACAAGACTTGTAAATATCTATGCATCCAACATAGGAGTACATAAATACACAAAGCAAATATTAAGAGACACAAAGGGAGACAGTAAGATAATAATAGTAATGACAATAATACAATAATATTTGAGGACTTTAACACCTCACTTACATCAATGGCTAGATCACAGAAAAGCAGAAAGGAAACAATGACTTTAAACAATACTTTAGACCAGATGAACATAATAGATAAACACAGAACATTCCACCCAGAGGCAGCAGATACATATTCCTTTCAAATGCACATAAAGCATTCTACAAGATAGATCAGATGTGAGGCCACAAAACAAAACTCAATAAATTTAAGAAGAGTGAAATTATATTAAGCATCTTTTCTGATCAAAATGGTATAAAATTAGAAATCAATTATAATAAGAAAGCTGGAAAAAAAAAAGCCACAAACACATGGAGGCTAAAGATCAAGGTTCTAAAAAAGTAAATGGGTGAACAAAGAAATCAAAGAGGAAATTAAAAAATACCTTGAAACAAATTAAAATAGAAATACAGCAATCCAAAATCTATAGGACAGAGCAAAAATCATTCTAAGACAAAAATGTGTAGTTATAAAGGCCTATCTTGGGAAACAAGAAAGCAAATAAGCCATCTAAACTTACACCAAAAGAAACTAAAGCAAACAAACAAAGAAACAAAGAAAGCCCAAAGTGAGTAAAAGGAAGGAAATACTAGAACAATATGAGGGGAGGAGGAGAGAGAGAGAGAAGGGACAGAAAGTTTATTAGGAAGAAATAATGGTTGAAAACTTCCCAAATTTAGGGAGGGAAATAAACATCCATATTCATACAGCATAAAGAATCCAAAGGGAATGGATTTAAAGTCCACACGGAGACACATTATAAGCAATTGTCAAATCAAAGATGAAGAGAGACTTTACAAAGCAACATTAAAAAAATAACTTGTCACATACAAGAGAACCCATAACTATGAGAGAATTTCCTTTTCTTTTTAACATTTTTATTAATTTATAATCACTTTACAATGTTGTGTCAAATTCTAGTGTAGAGCATAATTTTTCAGTTATACATGAACATATATATATATATATTCATTGTCACATACCTTTTTCTGTGAGCTACCATAAGACCTTGTATATATTTCTCTGTGCTATACAGTATAATCTTGTTTATCAGTTCTACAATTTTGAAATCTCAGTCTATCCCTTCCCACCCTCCACCCCCTTGGCAACCACAAGCTTGTATTCTATGTCTATGAGTCTATTTCTGTTTTGTATTTATGCTTTGTTTTTTTTGTTTGTTTGTTTTTATTTTTAGATTCCACATATGAGTGATCTCATATGGTATTTTTCTTTCTCTTTCTGGCTTACTTCACTTAGAATGACATTCTCCAGGAACATCCATGTTGCTGCAAATGGAGTTATGTTGTTGGTTTTTATGGCTGAATAGTATTCCATTGTATAACTATACCACTTCTTCTTTATCCAGTCATCTGTTGATGGACATTTAGGCTGTTTCCATGTCTTGGCTATTGTAAATATTGCTGCTATGAACATTGGGGTGCATGTGTCATCCTGAAGTAGGGGTCCTTCTGGATATATGCCCAGGAGTGGGATTCCTGGGTCATATGGTAAGTCTATTCCTAGTCTTTTGAGGAATCTCCATACTGTTTTCCACAGTGGCTGCACCAAACTGCATTCCCACCAGCAGGGAAGGAGGGTTCCCTTTTCTTGACAGCCTCTCCAGTACTTGTCATTTGTGGATTTTTAAATTATGGCCATTCTGTAGGTGTGAAGTGATACTTGATTGTAGTTTTAATTTGCATTTCTCTAATAATTAGTGATATTGAGCATTTTTTCATGTGCCTATTGATCATTTGTATGTCTTCCTTGGAGAATTGCTTGTTTAGCTCTTCTGCCCATTTTTGGATTGGGTTTTTTTTTTATTAAGTCATATGAGCTGCTTATATATTCTGGAGATCAAGCCTTTTTCGGTTTCATTTGCAAACATTTTCTCCCATTCCATAGGTTGTCTTTTTGTTTTACTTATGGTTTCCTCTGCTGTGCAGAAGCTTGTAAGTTTCATTAGGTCCCATTTATTTATTCTTGCTTTTACTTCTATTGCTTGAGTAGACTATTCTAGGAGAACATTCTTGAGATGTATGTCAGATAATATTTTGCCTATATTTTCTTCCAGGAGGTTTATTGTATCTTGTCTTATGTTTAAGTCTTTGATCCATTTTGAGTTTATTTTTGTGTATGGTGTAAGGGAGGGTTCTAGCTTCATTGCTTTACATGTTCTGTCCAGTTTCCTCCATACCATTTGCTGAAGAGACTGTCTTTATTCCATTGCCTCCTTTGTTGAAGATGAGTTGACCAAAAGTTTGTGGGTTCACTCATACCAGTCATTCTCAAACTCTTCCAGAAGATTGAAAAGGAGGGAATACTCCCAAACTCATTCTATGAAGCCATCATCATCAGGAAAAAGAAAGTAAAGAAACAATCCCCTTTAAAATAGCACCCAAAATAATAAAATACCTAGGAATAAATCTAACCAAGGAGGTGAAAAAATTATACAGAGAACAATAAACCACTGATGAAGAAAATTAAAGAAGACTTTAAAAAATGGAAAGATATCTCATGTTCTTGGATTGGAAGAATCAATATTGTTAAAATGGTCACACTACCCAAGGCAGTGTACAGATTTAATGCAATCCCTATCAAATTACCCAGGGCATATTTCACAGAAATAGAACAAATCATAATAAAATTATATGGAACCATCAAAGACCTAGAATTACAAAAGCATTACTGAAGAGAAAGAAAGAGGCTGGAGAAATAACCCTCCCAGACTTCAGACAATACTACAGAGCTACAGTCATCAAGACAACATTGTATTGGTACAAAAACATACATATGGACCAATGGAACAGAATAGTGGGTCCAGAAATGAGAGAATTTCTCAGCATAAATCTTATAGGCTAGAAAGGAGTAGAACGATATACTCAAAATGCTGATAGAAGAAAAACTGTAAAATAAGACTACTATATCCCACAAAATTGGTATTCAAAAGTGAAGGAGAGATAAAGACATTCTGAGACAAACAAAAGCTGAAGGAGTTCATCACCACGAAATACTAAAGGGAGTTATTCAAGTTGAAAAGAAAAGACACTAAATAGCAACAGGAAAGTATACCAAAGTATAAAACTCACTGATAAATATAAATATATAAACAAATATGGAATATTGTACACTGTGATAGTAGTGTGTAAGTCACAGTTTATTTTGGTTTAAGAGTTAAAAGAGAAAAATTTTAAAAATAAACATAATTATAAAAATTTATGAATGGATGCACAATATAAAAATATATAAAATGTGACAACAAATATAAAGTTGGAGAAGTAAAAGAGTAGAGTTTTTGTATGTGATTGAAGTCAAGTTATTGTCAGTTTAAAAAGAGACATTACTCTAAGATATTTTATGCAAGCCTCATGGTAACCACATGACATGAAAATACCAACAGAGGAGAAAAAAGAAAAAGAGAAAACAATCAAAGAGTAACAAAAATCAACAAAACACAGAGGAAGACAGCAAGAAAGGAAAAGAGTAAAAAAGAACTATAAGACAGACAAAGCTATCAACAGTTAATGTCCAGCAACAAATGAGTAGATTAAGAAAATGTGGTCTAATCATACAATGGAATATTACTCGGCTTTAAAAAGGTAAGGAATTCCCACCATTTAACACAACATTAATGAAACTGGAAGACGTTACATAAGCAAATTAAGTTGGTCACAGAGGACAAATACTGCATGATTCTACTTACATGAGGTGCCTAAAAATTGTCAAAGTCATAGATGTAGTGAATAAAATGCTGGTTGCCAGGAGCTATGAAGAGGATGAAAGGGAGATTGGTTGTTCATTAGGTTGTCAGTTGCACAAGATGTGTATGTTCTAGAGAGCTGCAGTATAGTACTATGCCTACAGTTAACAATACTGCACTACAAACTTAAAAACTTGTTAAGATATATAAAATAGATAAACAAGTTTATACTGTTTAACACAGGAAACTATATTCAGTATCTTGTAGTAACATATAAAGAAAAAGATATGAAAATTAATATATGTATTTATATATATGACTGAAACATTATTCTGTGTATCAGAAATGGATGCAACATTGTAAACTGACTAAACTTTAATAAAAATTAAATTAAAAAATATGTGTGTGTATGTGTATACATATTATATATATAAATATATATATATAATATATATATATATAGCAGTTTGGCCCACTAAAATGTTTTTGAAGCAACAGCACTGCAGAAATAATGAACAAATGCAACACCCAGATTTTTGTTTTCAAATTTTTGTTCACTTAAAAAAATGTAGCAAACAATGTTCCTTAGAGAAATCTCAGATTGATTGCAGGTGGAGGGGAAAAACACAAAATGTGGCTATGATATAGTTTGGTGCCAGAAAACAAAAGTACACTCAAAGATTAAGGAGGTCATATCAAATAGGTCATATCAAATATGCCAAATGGACATATCATGGGCAAGTTTGGGATAATTTTAATATCAAAAAGACTCATGACTATAAGTGATTATAATCACATAACCTAAGCCGGTATCCAGATAAAACTTCAGCAATAGGAAACATAGGGAAAGAAAAACAAGATAAAAGACACCATGAGAAAATAAACATGTGGGATATTCTATATGAAAAGTAGTTTCTTTTAAAAATCAACGCTGTTTTTAAAATGAATAACAAGTTAAAAACACAAAATGATACTTCTAGTTTTATATAAACAGATATAACAAATAAATATAGGACATGATACTTGGTTTGACCCTGATTCAAAGATATAAATAAATGATACAGCTATAAAAGTATGTTAGATGCAATTGGGAAATTCAAATATTGGCTATCAGGTTATATTAGAGAATTATTAATTACCATTTTTTCCCAGTTACACTAATAACACATGTTTATTTAGGAGAAGTTACTTATTCTTGTGAGATGCATGCTGAAATACTTAGGGGTATTGTGAAGTGTCATGAAACAAGTTTTAAATGGTTCATCGAAAAAAGTATGTAGAGAGAGAAAGTAAACGTGACAAAATATTAACAAATTTTAAATCTTAATGGAAGGTATATGGGTGTTCATTGCACTATCTTTTCCACTTTTCTGTATGTTTAAAATGTATCAATTTAATGTTTGGAGAGAGAAAAGAACCGTCAAAGTGTAGAAAGGCATTCTTGCAGTGTTGTTAAAAATATTATAACTCAGGGTACGATCTAAATGCACTGCAAAAATAAATCACTTAAACACATTTAGTACAGTTGGTCCAGCCACAGAATGAATTCAGTCAATCAGTGAACAGTTATCAGGCATCAATACTACCCTAAGCCCTGAGGACAGAGTGATAAAGAAAATAGAGAAGGCCTCTGCTCTCAGGGGAGAGCCAAAAACAAGCCAACAAATAAATGAACAAATTCATTACCAATAGGACTGGTGTATGGCATGAAGGAAATAATAAATGACAGAGGAGTTTCCCTAGATTGAGGGAGAGGGAAGGTTACGTTGGGGTGGCAGTATTTGAGCTGAGGCTTGAGTGACAACAAGGAACTGCCACGGGGGACACCTCTTAAATCTTCCCATCCTCACAAGGGATAGCAGAGTGTAAAGACACTGATGTGAGCATGAGGACGGCTACACAGGTGAAAAAGATGAGCACGGCTGAGGAACATGTTTGCAATTATGGTGCTGTGTGAGAAGAGGGGTCTAGAACATCTTCTCTAATAGGATACAACTCTTCAAAGATACATGTACACACAGAATGATACAATGCAAACCACCAACAGCTTGTCACTGTATTGACATCACAGGAGACCTTTCTCTTTCTCTCACTATCTGTTTTTCCCAAGGTACAAATGAACATGTGACTTTTATATAGATATAGATTGATGATATAGATATAGATATAGATATAGATATAGATATAGATATAGATATAGATATAGATATTTTAAAGGCTTATGCACCCTTCTGGAGGGAAAAAAAAAAGCAGCAGAAATAGCTCAGTAACTCCCTGGCACCCTGAATGAAGTTCAATCTGGACACTTGAGAAGGACCATTCTGATCCCACCTAATCACAATCCAAGAGCTGCACACTGCCTGTCCAAAGGCGTCCACTCTTTGCAGGGAACAGCTTCATACATTTATGAAATGCTTTGCTTTCTTCCTTGACTCTAAACCTTGGGATTAGGACAGAAAATAGGGGAAACTTCTCATAAGCTACCAACAACAGAAGACTAGCTGAGCCTAAACAAACAAACAAACAAACAAAGCAATTAATTAATTTTTTAACATTTTTTATTGATTTATAATCATTTTACAATGTTGTGTCAAATTCCAGCGTTCAGCACAATTTTTCAGTCATACATGGACATACACACACTCATTGTCACATTTTTTTCTCTGTGAGCTACCATAACATTTTGTGTATATTACCCTGTGCTATACAGTATAATCTTGTTTATCTATTGTACAATTTTGAAATCCCAGTCTATCCCTTCCCACCCTCGGCCTCCCTGGTTAATCTTTTTAAAGTGTAGCTATGACTGATTCAGCATCCTGTTTACAGCCAAGGAGGAAAGCAACCTACCAGTTGCTCGTTAGTGGGAGCCTGATGATTGGCTGCTCAGCCACAGATATCCACAAGAGGGCAGCAGAGGAGTTTGCTTGCTCAAACACAATCCCGTATGCCCTATCCTCCAGGGCCTCCATTCTTCCCTCTTCACCCACTCTTTTAGTTCCCCCCTGAAAATGATCTCCTGCTTTTCAGCTTACTGTGGAGAATAAATCTGTTGGATCTCCAACTTCTGTAGACAATGCTCAAACCACTCATGCCACATACTCCCAACCATAAACAAACTGAGAAAGTAGCATTTAAACCTTTGTCTTCAATTAAATTGCATGGCGAATGATTTCCCCAAGTCCCAAAAGGAAAGAGGGAAACTATGCAAAAAGTCAAGAACCCTTGGCTGCTTACTCTCTGAGATTCCCCAAACTTATATCAACTTATAAACTTATTTGTGGTGATACTTTTCTTTGGTTTCAGAAAGCTAAATGGACCACTATCTTGGAAGACCTGGAGGGGTCTCAAATTACTGCTGAGTTCAGTCAGAAAGTAAGAGTTAGAGAAAAAGGGTTAGAAGCCATTCCAAGTTTTATCTTGTTAAAATCGTTTGGTCCTTTGTTCAAAATTGTAAACAACTGAAGGATGAAATGTGGCAAATTAACACCAGCAATTAGAAACTATTTGTAAAGAGCAGTCAAGGCTTGAACTGAATTACAAAAGTAGCCTTTGCTCTAGCCGCAGCTTTCTGAATGATATAAGACTTGAGCTTTATGACAGAAAAAAGTCTACTGTTAAAATGCTGAGATGCCTGAATTTCAGACATCAGCTCAGCATTGTGAGGGTAACGTTTCTAAAAAATAGAAAATTCACTATCAAATCACATGGCTTTACAACTAAAACAATTACAAAAATCTGAACAAAGACAGGACCCCAAAATATGGGCTTCCATTGAACAGAATACTTGCTGGCATTACAAAGAAAAGTTCACTGGATTTTGGACTGTCTAGACTCCAAATAGAAAGAAAAGCCCCAAAAACACACAGGAGGAATACTAACTTAGCTCTGAGGAAGCAAGCATTCTTTGACCACAGTTCCCACTAAATTCACAGGGTGAGGTTACCCTTGTGAGTTGAAGGGCACCCTACCACATTTCTCTTTAATTTTGGAGTGACATATTTCACTTTTAACACTGCTTCCTTTTCTGGCACCTTCTTCAAAGTCACCAAACTGCCAGTGGTGGGTTTTGATAATTTGCCTCATAGTTTGCCTCCCAGTCCCTCAGTATATCTATAAGATCCCTTCTGTGTCAACACAATTTTCCTCTTAGACCAACTACTCCAATAACTTCATGGATTGGGGTATTATACTTCATTGTGATACTGCAGGACTTCTTTCACAGCTCTCCTATTCATTTCTTTCACTTTTGTTACCTCTAATGGCTTTACCTGACTTCCTTAAGCTTCTCTGTCCTCTTCAACCTAGTACCAATCTTACTGTGGACTTAAGTCAATTAGTGGACAGGAGTTCTCTTCTTTATAGACAAGGAATTTAACTGAAATTGGGCATGTATGAGGTGGAGAACCCCATAATAGAATGCTATGGTAAGTAGAAGTAGTTCTGTCCATGCCCACCCCCCCAAGATCCCCCAATATAACATAACACAAGAGAAACTTGATGGGTGCTAATAGTTCAAGAATTATTAGATAAGGTACTCCTGGTTCCTATTTGTATCCCATGCAACACTTTCATTCTGGCTGTTTAAAAGCCAAATGGAAAGGATAGTGGCTATTCCAAGACTGGAGATTCTAACATGTTCCCCTTCAAATCTAATAGAACTCTATCCTGAGGTCTATTTAAATGTTCCCATAACTATATACTTCAACCCTCAATCCACCCTTATCAGACTTTCCCCTTCCCACTCTAGCCCTTAAACTCTCTATAATCACTCAGCTTTAGGCTTCTTTTGCCCTTCTGGGGATTTTTGGAAATGTAGGGACCCTAAAAGCAACTACCACATATGGAAAAGACTAATTGGAAACAGAGTGGATATTTTAACAACTCAAATGAATTTGAAAAATACCCAGATAGCTGCTTGGTGTCTTCCTATTCCCCATTCCAAAATTGAGTTTACAGTCACCTTGACATGTATCCAGATGTCAGGCTTCCTCCCACACTCACAGAGGCCTGCAGACCTGGGCAGATGTCACACACCAAACCAGCCTCTTCCTCACTACCACTGAGTGTATTTCATCACGTTTTGTTTCTCTTTGGCTGATCTAGGAGCTACTGGCAGTGCTATGTTGTTGGGAGTGAGACAGTTACTGGCATAGACGTGTGGATGCATGGCTTGGGGACCAGGCAGGAACCCATGTGGATGATGCATAGACACATGGACAGTACACAGATTCCTTTTCTGCATCTCTGCTCCAAGACAATGAGGATAGTTAGACACTTTAACCCAAATGGCACTAGAAGCAGACACTCAGCCTGAGATTCTGGACTTGGACCATTTTACTTGGCTTGTAAGACAATGATACATATATGAGCTGATGACAACCTCTGGTATATCGTAGCACCACATTTACTTAAACCAGGATGACTTCCCATTGTCCACCTTTGTAAACAATGTCTTACTGGAACATAGTTATGCCCATTTGTTTACCTATTGCATGGGTGCTTTCACTGAATAGTTGTGACAGAGAACCTATATCTCAAAAAGCCTAAAATATTTACTACCTGGCCTTTTATGAAGAAGTTCCCATAGACACGGAGAATGCTGAGGAAGGTGGAGAAGAGGAGGAAGGAGAAGTACTCCCTATACCCTCACAGTCTGGCTTCCTTGGACATCTCCCTGCTGCACTTCTCATCTTTCCCTTATACACTGCTCCATTTTCTTTCTCACAAATGTGTGCACCCAGTCACTTTCTTATCTGACCAAATACATCCCTTTGGAACTGGTCCAATTGGCTAAATTCCTGTGGAAAGAGGGTATCTATGTTAGGAGAGGGTCCATGTGTTAGGGAAGTACAGGCATGCTGAGCAAAATGCCAATAGTGAGCATCTCCAGATAATACAATGAAGGGTTGTTCATTTCCATCTTTAATCTTTATTTTCTAATTATGATAAAAGATATTCATTTAACTAAACATATATAATTATGGAACAGATGTAAAATGTTAAAAGCCCTTTACTAACAAAAATACCCAGGAATCCCCGCCAAGAGGAAAATGCTTGAATTATACTTGTTGTATACAGCCTTGCTTACATTTGTGCCATGGATTTTCTATTTTTCTTGTTTGCCAAGGAAACTTAAGCCGCCTTTGGCAACTTTACAGGGGGGGAGATATGTATCAAGAAGGGGGGCTATGAAGGCCTTCCAGTGCAGGGCAGCCCACAGAAAGCGGTGGCATGTGTTAAGATGTGACTATTAAATAGCTTTTTCTAATCTCCTCTCACCATGAACTACACACCCATATTCGTACTGTAATCAGTGGATCTAGCATGACTCTGCTAAATGAAAAACAGCATGAATTACTTTTGCTTTCAGCTTTAGTTTTATTACCATCATACTAGATGGACCAAGAAAAGATGAACCTCCTCACTCTTTTTTAGCTTTCATGAAGGAGAGTCAGACTGGTAGGAGGAGTTAGTGAGCAAGGTGTGAGAGGCACTGAGAACTGTTCTTGTATCCCCAGTGTGTGGAGCAGGTATGTCCTTGTCTTTTACATGCAGTACAAAATTGATTTCTTTTCTGATTTTATTGAAATAGAGTCGATTTACAATGCTGTCTTAGTTTCTTGTGTACAACACAGTGATTGATATATATATATATATTCTTTCTCATTATAGGTTATTACAAGATGCTGAATATAGTTCAATAGGACTTTGTTGCTTATCTATTCTGTATGTAGTAGTTAGCAAGATTGATTTCAGATTCAAAGTGACACCTGAGGAAGGGCAAGTAGCCTGCTGTCTGGCATGCAGGGGTCTGTGGCTGGCTTTAGTTCAAAGGAAGCTCAGCTTCTCTGTATGGACCAGTAGCAGCTGCAAAGTGACAGCCAGACACACTGTGTCCCCCTCGATGTGCTGCTCCTTGAGAGAGTCCTCCTGGGAGCCTGCCTGTCTTGCTCTGTCAAGGTCTCTGGGCTGGCGTTAGAATTCAGAGAATAAGACAATCCCTGGCAAGGAGGTTATAGGGAACTGTCATCTATAGAGATTGTTTCTTTTTAATGTTTCTATTAGTCAATTTAAGAAAGCTCACAGTGAGAGCTCTGTAAATCTCTATGTAGCGATAAATTTAGTCCCCTCACCCCTGATCTTTATTAGTTAAACTTTACGATCACATCAAAACTATCTTTCTCTTTCTGTCTCTCTGGCTTCCTCTTCCTCCCTCTCATTCTCTCTCTTCCCCTGTCCCCCAACCCCCGCCCCCACATTTGTGGGTTTGTTTTTCATAAGAACATTGGAATCATTTGTAGCATGTTTTATACATACACAACCTAGGTTTAACAATCCCTTTGGGTGATTATTTTTTCTGTAGATCACATTTTGAAAACCAACCTGTAACAGGATTGAATAGCTGCAGTTTGTTAATTTGATGTTAAAAATTATGTGGCTTATTCACAGCTAAGAAATCACAGGTCTGTTTCTTTAAAACATTTTTTATTGAGTTATAGTCATTTTACAATGTTGTGCCAATTCCACTGTAAAGCACAATTTTTCAATTATATATGGACATACATACATTCATTGTCACACATTTCACTGTGAGGTACCACAAGATCTTGTATATATTTCCCTGTGCTATACAGTATAATCTTGTTTATCTATTCTACATATGCCTGTCAGTATCTACAAGTTTTGAACTCCCAGTCTGTCCCTCCCCCCGCCCTGCCCTCTTGGCAACCACAAGTTTGTATTCTATGTCTATGAGTCAGTTTCTGTTTTGTATTTATATTCATTTTAAAATTTTTTGAGATTCCACATATGAGAGATCTCATATGGTAATTTTCTTTCTCTTTCTGGCTTACTTCACTTAGAATGACATTCTCCAGGAGCATCCATATTGCTGCAAATGGCGTTATGTTGTCGGTTTTTATGGCTGAATAGTATTCCATTGTACAAATATAGCACTTCTTCTTCATCAAGTCATCTGTTGATGGACATTTAGGCTGTTGACATCTCTTGGCTATTGTAAATAGTGCTGCTATGAACATTGGGGTGCAGGTGTCTTTTTGAAGTAGGGTTCCTTCTTGATAGAGGCCCAGGAGTGGGATCACTGGGTCATATGTTATGTCTATTCCTAGTCTTTTGAGGAATCTCCATACTGTTTTCCACAGTGGCTGCACCAAACTGCATTCCCACCAGCAGTGTAAGAGGGTTCCCTTTTCTCCACAGCCTCTCCAGCATTTGTCATTTGTGGACATTTGAATGATGGCCATTCTGGCTATTGTGAGGTGATACCTCACTGTAGTTTTGATTTGCATTTCTCTGATAATTAGTGATATTGAGCATTTTTTTCTTGTTCCTATTGATCATTTGTATGTCTTCCTTGGAGAATTGCTTGTTTAGATCTTCTGCCCATTTTTGAATTGGGCTGTTGGTTTTTTCTTATTATGTCGTATGATCTACTTACATATTCTGGAGATCAAGCCTTTGTTGGTTTCAGCATTTGCAAAAATTTTTTCCCATTCCTTATATTTTTGTTTTGTTTTACTTATGGTTTCCTTTGCTGTGCAGAAGCTTGTAAGCTTAGTTAGGCCCCATTTGTTTATTCTTGCTTTTAATTATACTACTTGGGTAGACTGCCCTAGGAGAACATTTTTGAGCTGTATGTCAGATAATGTTTTACCTATGTTTTCTTCTAGGAGATTTATTGTATCTTGTGTTATGTTTAAACATTTGATCCATTTTGAGTTTATTTTTGTGTATGGTGTAAGGGAATGTTCTAGCTTCATTGATTTACATGCTGCTGTCCAGTTTTCCCAAAATCATTTGCTGAATAGACTATCTTTATTCCATTGTATATTCTTGCCTCCTTTGTCGAAGATTAGTTGACCAAGAGCCTGTGGGTTCATTTCTGGGCTTTCTATTCTATTCCACAGACCTGGTTTTTATAAAGTTGTTTCTCTCACATTTTCCTGCAGCTTCCTTTAACTTTTCCATTTAAAGAGGGGGACTGGACAACTCTGGTCATTATAATGTAGCTGTTAGAGGATCCTGTTTTACCTTTGTATTCTTTTCTCCCACAATGAAGAATCAGACAAAAGGAGATGGTACAGGAGCAGTGTTTGAATTTTCTTGCTGCTTTGCTCTGAAAAAAAAATTATAGACCTTGTTTCTTAGTAACCTGAAGTTTGCAGGTTGTGTTCAAATATGTAACCCAATTTGTTTAGTGCAGTTTTTGTGGATAAATCTCCATCTAATTCAGTAAGCATGCATTGAAATCCCATTTTGTGCTGCATTCTATGCTCATATATAAGCTTTGACTTATCTGATTTTATTATCAAAACATCCTCCAGACTGGACTTACCATTTTTTTCATATTACCCCTATAATTATTCTTAAAAACTTAGGTTTAGCTAGGTGAGGCTTCTTGTTTAAGGCCACACAAGTAGTAACTGATAAAGCTGGTATTTTTTAAAAATATTTTTGATAGTATTTGAGGCATCTTGAATACTTGACCTATAAATATGGAACTGAATAGTTGAGACATTTGAATATAATATCATGTTTATATAGTCTGATTATGAAATATGCATAGATATTATAGGGAAATTTTAATATAATGCCAATCAGAAATATGCCAGAAGAACCATGGTACAACTGTTTTTAATACTTAATTTTTAAAATCAAATTTGACTTGGAAAACAATTACAAGGGAATCTCATATCCTTTTCACCTAGATTTACCCACTGGTGGCATTTTCCTAGATTTGCTTCCTCTCTCTAAATATATGTATATGTCTCTCAATATAATATAAAACAATATTTGCATTTTCATTCTTATTTTCATTTATGGGATTAAGTTGCAAAAATCCTGACCCTTCTCAGCTAAGTACCTTGGCCTAAATCTCTCAAGATTCAGGACATCCTCCTGAAACAGAAGAAGAGTGGCAAGTGGGAGAAGGAGCAACTGTGTGGGAACATTGACCTAAAGTGTGCAGTCTCCTTCTCAAAAAGGGGAGGCAGGAGGGTGGGAAAACTCTTCAGTAGTTTACCTATGAGGATGATGTTACCTGTGCGTTTTTCCATATATAGACTTCATTATGTTCAGGTAGTTTATTTTTATTCTTAATTGTATTTTGTTTCGTTTTCACATATTTGTAGACTTTGCAGTTTTATTCCATCTATTAATTTCCAGTTTCATTTCATTGGGTTCAGAAAAGATACTTTTTATGAGTTTAACCTTTAAAATTTGTTGACTTGTTTTGTGGCCTAAAATATGGTCTATCCTTGGAAATATTCCATGCCCATCTGGGAAAATGTGTTTTCTCTTGTTGGATGAGCGTGTTCTGTACATGTCTATTAGGTTCAATTAATCTATAGTGTTATTCAAGTACTCTGTTTTTTCTACCTATTATTGCAAGTAAGGTATTAAACTATTGTATTATTGTTAAGTGATCTGTTGCTCAATTCTGTCAGTGTTTATTTCATATATTTTGGAACTCTGATGTTCAGGTATACATATTTAGAATTGTTTATCTTCTAGATAAACTTGACTCTTTTAACATAATATCCTTCTTTGTCTCTTTTAACAGTGCTTGAAATACATTTTTTTATCTCATATAGATATAACCACAACAGTACTCTTTTTGTTGTTATTTGAATAGAAAATCTTTCTGGGGTGTACAGTAAGGTGGTAGTTGCTCAGGCTGACCTGTCTCCAACCTGTCTGGTGGCAAACCAGCGCCCATTCACTCCTTCTAGTCTAGGCTTCTCCAGCCTTTCTATCTGTTTCAGTCTTTCTCCAAGTAGCCAATGGGACTTGTCTCCTCTGTGTAGGACCCCAGGACTGGGATGCCAAGTCTGTGGCTTGACCTACTCACTCCTCAGGGTTAGGGTCTGTTTGCACAGTCTTCCTTTTCCTCTTAGTCCTTCCCTAGTTGCACAGGTCCCAACCTGAAGTTTTTACTCCTCCCTAATTATGTGGAAATATCTCTTGAAATCTTGTTTGTATAGGAGTTCTGCCAGTTTTCAGTCATTTTTCTGTGAGAAGTTATTATCCCTCATCTTGACCCCCCTCCTCTGGAAACAGTATTCTTGATTGGTAGGTTCCCCCCTACCCCATCACTCAGTTTTTAGCAATTTAAACATATCATTCCACTGCCTTCTGGCCTCCAAATATTTTGTTGATAAATTGACTGACAATCTTATTGGATGTGATGAGTTACTGCTTTTTGTTGCTTTCAAGATTCTCTCTTTGTCTTTTGACAGTTTGATTATAATATGCCTCAGCATTGGTCTCTGATGATTTATCCTACTGGAGTTTGTTGAATAACTTGCATTTGTAGATTTATATATTTCATTGCATTGGGAATTTTTTAGCCATTATTTCCTCAAATAATCTCTCTGCCCTGCCTCTCCCTTCTGCTTTAGGGACTTTCATAATGTATATACCTGTCTATGTAACAGTATTCCATAAGTTTCTTAGGCTGTATTCACTTTAAAAAAATTATTTCTTCCTTCTGCTCCTGAGACTTGATAATTTCAAATGTCCTGTCTTCAAGTTTGCTGAGTCTTTTTCCCTGTGCAAGTCTAATCCCCTTTATATGTATTCAAATGCTCTTCCCCTGAGCTTTACCCCCAAGTCTAATTCCCTGTAGAAAATGTGTAAATTCATTCATTGTATTTTCCAGCCTCAGAATTTCAGTTTGGTTCCTTTTTTATTATTTTTATCTCCTTGTTCATTTTCTAATTTTGTTCACATATTGTTTTTCTGATTTTCTTTAGTTATTTTTCTGAGTTTTCCTTTAGCTTTTTAAGCATATTTTAAAAAAGTTATTTTAAAGTCTTTGCCTAAAACATCTAATGCACTTGTTTCCTCAGGGTTGTTTTTTTTTTTTTTTTACCACTTTATATTCTTCCTTTGGAAGGGCCATATTTTCATTTATTTTGTATGTCTTGTGATTTTTGTTGTTGTTGTTGAAAAATTGGATATTTATTTATCTATTTATTTATTTTAAATGGAGGTACTCAGGATTTAACCCAGGATCTTGGACATGTTAAGTACATGCCCTACTACTGAGTTATTACCCTCCCACCCCCTGAAAATTGAGCATTTATGAAAGCAGTCACCTTTCCCATTCTTTGCATACTGGCCTTTTGACAAGGAAGTCTTTTCCTAAGCTGGCTCTTGATTTTGAAACTTGGGATTAAGCTTAGGAGAAGTTGTAAAGTCTTTTTAGGCTTTTTTGAGCATGCATCTTCCCTGGGCCTGTGTGTTGCTTTTTCAGTTTTCCCATATATGTGCTCCTTTTAAGTATATTAATTTCCCAAAGGATGTCTCCTTTGAACTTTTGATTGTCTATTGTGTGTCTCCACCCTGAAAAGAAAAAGAAAAATTCAGTTTCTCTTCTCAACTTTCTATTCTCTATACTTATTTCTGGTCACCACATACATGAGCATTTTTTCACAATAAGCAATTCTGACACTAACTTCCAAGAGTTAGTTTATACCCTACATATTAAGGTCTCAGTCCCACAAGACTTCTCAGTTCAGATGCAATTACAAATCCAGGTTGTCACCTGTGCTTCTGACTAACTGGCTGTACATTGGAGTTTCCCATCTCTTCCCCAGGCTCAATGATTTGCTAGGATGGCTTAAGAACTCAGGAAGGATAGTTTGCTTACTAGATTACTGGTTTATTTTAAAAAAGGATACAGCCTATAAACAGCAAAATAGGAGATGCAAAGGGAAAGATATCAAGAAAAGCGTGTGGAGCTTCCATGACCCCTTTGGATGTGCCACCTTCTAACAACCTCCACATATTCATCAAGCCAGATACTCTCTGAACCCCTTCAGTTAGGTTTTATTTATTTTTTTAATGGAGGACTTCTTAGATAGATATGGTTGAGTAAACTATTGGTCATTGGTGATTAACTCAACTTTCAACTCTTCTCTGCTCCCCAGTGGTTGGAGCTTCAGGATAAATGTTGCAACTTTCTAATAACATTGATTCCTCTAGCAACCAACTCCATTCTGTAGTGATCTAGGGGCTTTACAAAATCACCTCATTAACATAAACTCAGTTGTGGTTGAAAGGTGCTTGTTACAAATAACAAAAGACTCTCCTTTCATCTTTATCAGTCTGGAGCTACTTTAGGAATTGAGGACAAAAGACCAAAAGTTACAAGAAAAATAATTTCATCTCTCTCATCACATAGGGTTTTAAGAGCTATATACCAGGAATAAGGACAATGATCAAATTTGTATTTCTTATTATACATCTCAATATTACACACCCATAATATCTTGTCATAGGTGTCTGCAGGTCATTCTCCCTGCAGCTTTCCCAAGCAATGCCCACTGCTTCTCCCTGCCTAAGATCCAAATAAGGGAAAACATAACAGTCCTTCAGGCAGCCCATGAGATGTCAGAACATTGTAAATGCAGTCTGCTCTGCTCTGTTTATTTTGAAAAAGGGAATTGGAAACTCAATTGATGCCTTAGATAGTCTATTTTATATATTCACTGGTTACCTCTTGCTCTAGGCATCTGTGGAGCTGTCTCTCCACATTTTTCCTTGAGAAATACCTGCTGCTTCTTTCCACCTGATATCCAAGTTTTACCACCACCTACCCCTCTGCCACCCTTCCCCGAGTTTCATGTGAGGTGAAACAGAGACCTGAAGAGGCAGCCCTGACAGGTTAGAACATTATAAAATTCCCTCTCTCTGAATCAGGGGAGGGAATTGGGAAATGATTTGCCACTTCCTTAAAGACCTTACCACAATGGGGACCGAGGGCAACAGAAAAAACACAGAATTTCCTACCATTTTGAATGAGGCTGTTTCTTGATTTGGTATTTGGTTGGTTGCTTTGGACCTTTGACTGTTTTATGGAACTACTGTAAGGTTATTCTAGCCAGTATTTTGGTTGTTGTTTATATCTCCTTGGGGAAACAAGAGCTTAGAGTTTGCTAGTCTGTCATTTTGCTCAAGTATGTAGATTTTCAATCCTTTCTCAATGACATTCACTCAGCCTTTGTGAGAACCATTTACCTCATTTCCAAAGTAGTTATATTAATTTCTAACTTTCAGTCTCTTGTGAATATCAGTTTAGCTGGATATGTAAGTTATTATCAAAGGTCTTGGTATATTGTAGGCCTTCAGTGCATCATAACAATAACTTTAATTATATTATTATTTTGAAATAACACTTTGGAGAGTGATATTATATTATTTCACTACCAATATCATGAGAGACTTGAGGGAATGATGGGGGAAAACCTCTGCAGTATGCTAATTCTAGGTTACATTTTGTCTCATGGAAAGCACAGAACTCTTACTTACCTTACCCTAAGTTGATACATGCTTTGTATAAGTCTGATTTAGAGAATGACTTTATAATCTGATTTCCACTAAGAAGCTCTTCTAGGTTGGCAGGTTGCCATGGCATCCAGACCCAAAATGATGGACCCCATTTGTCTGCTGGAAAGTGTCAAGGAGCTTTCAGTGAACCAAAAATCTCTGCAGATTCTTGGTGAGATTTCTTTACCAGTGCTGGTGGTGGCCATTGTAGGACCGTATCATACAGGCAAATCCTACTTGATGAACCATCTTGCAGGTCAGAATCATGGTGAGTGTTGTACTGGGTCAAGGACCAATTGCTTGATTCTAGCTAATACCTCAGCTTCTTAATTTTTGTCCTGATCATGTGTAGGGAGAACCAAACTTCTCTTAACAAATCAAATTTCCACTCCTATTTCTCACTGCTAAACCACTGTCTTACTGTAATTCATTATCATATTGTATGTTTTATTCCTGTAAAGCAAAATTTCTCCTACCAATTCTCACAATCCTACCTTATTTTACATGCTTAAGCACTGGACTCTTACAATTGTGTCTACTCACTCTTGAAACACATTTTGCTTTTTTATGGACTATTCTCATCAACATATAAATGTGTTCAAATGTCTATAATCTTAAAAATATTTCCTGTATGTCATATACTACTGTGGCTAACACCTCTCCCCACTTTTGAAAAATTTGTCTGACAAA
Organism: Camelus bactrianus; assembly: GCF_048773025.1. Classification (NCBI taxonomy): domain Eukaryota; kingdom Metazoa; phylum Chordata; class Mammalia; order Artiodactyla; family Camelidae; genus Camelus; species Camelus bactrianus. The sequence continues at coordinate 71,075,383 of NC_133552.1, forward strand.
AAATATAATCTTGATTTTTTTCCCACCTTTTTCTCTTCCCATGTCTGTCTTCAGTCCATTTCTCTCTGGCTTTGAACCTCACCATTCTTTCAAGATACTCTTGTTATGATTATCAGTGACTTCCATTTTGTCTGATTCATGGATTCCCCTTTGCCTCTATGTTGAGCCCTTGCTTGGTATCTTTATCACAATTAATATTCCTTCCTCCTTGAAACAGATGACACACAAAGTAGGACATTCTTGAGGAAATGGAGAAAGCACCAACTCGTATGCTGGGATACTGACATTCCAATAGATCTGACTCTGTAGCCCCTTGGTGGTTTAGATTATCTGCTCTAACTGAATGCTGCTTTCTCCCCTCTCCTCACAGGCTTTCCTCTAGGCTCTACAGTGCAGTCTGAAACCAAGGGCATCTGGATGTGGTGTGTGCCTCACCGACGCAAGCCCAATCATACTCTGGTGGTCCTTCTGCACAATTAGAGCCTGGGGGATGTGCGAATGGTAAAGCAGAAATTCACAGTTAAATACTTTTTATTCTGGATTTTCCCCTTATCTCTCCATGGTCCTAGAAATTTTACTTCTTTAATCTGTAAAATCTAGAAATCAATTATAGTAAATAAGGCAAACTATGATTTGTTTGAATCTCACTTCTAGGTAAGTTATCATGGTGTCTTAGATAAATTCTTTTATTTCTTGGCACTGTGTGGAAGACTTGATTACATTTAGTAAGTCATTATTGAACGGCTGAGTTCCAGGCCTTTGGACTTAGCATTGTAGATATCAGTGACCAAATAAATGTCCTGCCCTAAAAGAGTCTTTAGTTCAATTGACAAGACATTATCTGCAGTCAGATTTAATACCATGTAATTGGGAAAGAAGCAGGCTGGAGAGAAGAAGAAATTACATTGCATTGCAATCCCCAATTTCTGGGAATTTCATGGGAGCTCCATGGCTGGAATGGCTTTTTTGAGTTATCCTGATTTTGGGACTGGGGCGCTGATACATTTTTGAAGAGCTGCTCCAGCAGCCTTTCTAATTAAGAGGGCTGACACCTGAATACTGTCTTCCACCAGCACTCCCAACAGCTGGGGGAATAAGTCCTTCAGTTTTGAAAGGCAATCCAGGCAGCACCTGACTGGTTTTGAGAACTTACAGTTAAGCATAATTAAGAAAGAGGAGAAGTATCAATCTGTGAGTGAGGAAATATTTCTGATTCACCATCTCAGCTACAAGGTGAAGAGTGTATTTGAGGGTTGGATTTAAGAGACGGGTTTACATTTCCTATGATGAAGTTCATCAACTACTCACAGAGTGTTCTGGAAATCTGTGAGACACCTCTGAATGTGCAAGTTCTATAAAAGTAAGTTTTTGTCCTACAAGAAACATTTAAAATGGATTTTGGTGTTTTAGCTTTCTGCTAATGGGTGAAATGAACTATCCCTCCTTTCCCCCTTTTGAGACTTATTTGGAAATAGTACCTACATTTTTATAGCTCTCTCTTTTTTCTCAACAGGAGTTAGAAAGTCTGTGCTTATTTTTAAAGCCATATATCAAACAATGATATAATCTTGCTGTTGAAATAATTGTTTGTCATAACTGCTAATTCTTCTTATCCTAATTGATTATTTTTAAAAGCTGGGTTTTGGGGGAAGAAAGTAATGAATAGACTCTTATCCCCCCAAACTCCCATTTAGAATCTTCTCAACATAAACCACAGTTTTTGCATTTACACTGGGAGCAACTTTACATGCCATTTATAATAATAATAAAAAAACTATTTCCAGTTTATGCCATCATTTAGACAATGCTATGATTTATACAACTTAGCCTGGGCTTTAAGGCCCTTGATTAGGCTGCATGAAATCTCACCTTAACTTCTCCACTTGCCCTCTGCCCTCAAATGACTCTGTTCTAACTACAAGATCCCTGTCTTCTCCCATCTCTAATTTTGTTTCTCTGGGTTTTCCTGTCTAAAGGGTTCACCTTCATTTCTTCAGTTCCACATTTACCAGTTCTTTAATATTCAGCTCAAGACTTTGAGGAAGCTTTCAGATCACATATTCTTTCTCCAAATTTCATAGCTCTGTTCTTCCTTGATAGACTTCTAAATTTTAGTTCAGTGTTATAGCTATAGGTTTCACTGCTTATATACATTACTGAGAGTAAGCCTTTTACAGATACTTCTATCATTTTTGCACTTACTGTTATGGATGTTTGTCCACTGCTTTGAAATAATCATGTTGAAAGAAAATTTTCAATTTTAGCATTGCTTTTTTAAAATCTAAGAACAGTGGGGGATATTTAGTAGCTTCCTGCAAGTATTTATTGATTGGATATAATTTAAATACCCAGTTATGCCAACTATGGTATATTTTATATGGACTCTGATTAATAAATATATGCAGAATGAATAAGTGCCCACACTCATCACTGAATTCCTAATTACACAACAGGTACTGTATTAGTTTTTCTGTATATGTTATTTTACTTTATCCAATTGAGGAAAAAGAAAGCACTGTGAACATTAGAATCCTTTTATATATGAAAAATTTGCAAACACAAGAAGTGTCTCTGTAATTGTCAAAGTTGATATCTGCATTTACATCTGTCTTCAAGCAATTTCTTTGCATGGTGAGTATGTTAGCTGAAATAATAAATGAAACCATGATTGAAGAAGTGTACAGATGAATTTCTAATGTAGGGGTAAACTTCTAACTCTCTTGTTCTAATATGCTTTCTAGGATGAGTCTAAGAAGGATTCATGGATCTTTGCCCTGGCCGTGATTCTGTGCAGTAGCTTTGTCTAGAACAGCATGAGCACCATCAACCACCAGGCCCTGGAGCATCTGCAGTATCCTTCCAGGTCCTGAACCACCATGTTTCACTGAATTCATGGGAATGAGGATAGAGTCGGTCTCTCCTTTCCTGTCATTTAGTTTTCTTGGGTGGAGCAGAGGGGACCCATGGCAAAAGAGTGTGTTTATAATATTTTTATACTAGAGAAATGTGGGAATTGTTGGTAGTGAGTTTCTTTTCCCTAATCAAATCTTAGTTATGTGACAGAGCTTGCAAAACATCAGGGCAAAGTCCTCTCAAACACCTGATAGAGTAGAAGATTCCACAGAATTTGTGAATTTCTTTCCAGACTTTATCTGGACTGTATGGGATTTCACCCTGGAGCTGCAGTTATGTGGTCAGCCTATCACAGAAGATGAGTACTTGGAGAATGCCCTGAAGCTGATTCCAGGTATCAGAGTATGGCCTGGGCAGTGTACAGTCCAATAGAGTGTGGGATCTACTAAACAATATCCCTCATCTCTGTGATTGCATTTGTATTTGAGACTAAATCAAAGCCTGTGGAAATGGTGGCTGGAAAGTGGGTTGCAAAGATCTAGGGGCTACAGTTGAAGTTTACTCAAGAAAAGTAAAGTGTAAAGTGAAATTACTCAAAACCAATATGTTTTTTATACATCTTTAAATTTAGCATCCAGATTTAAATGGGTGCTGAAACATTCTAAAGACTGGACACTGTGTTTCCTATTCCTTCAATTTGTCTCTGTTGAAGAAAACAACTAATCAGCTAATTGTTAGACATGAAACTGCAGTGAAAAGCTTATCTAATGAACAAAATATAGATTTCACATATTATTCTTTTCAAAGAGGGATATAAAACTTTCTAATCCTGTATAATTATATCATCTACAAAATGATTATATGTTCTAAATGAACCTGAAGAAGTGACTGTCTTTACAATCTATGCCTTTTCAATAATACTGACAATTATTAGAACATTCATTTTACCTTCCACATCATAGCTTTCTCCGAATTCCCACATGTTTAACCATGAATTAATTACAAGGTAAAAAATTATTTTCATGGGTTACATTTCCAAGGATGTGTGTCTATTGAATCCTTGAGAGAAATATCAATCCCAATTTATTCATTCTTACATTCATGTTTCTATTTATGATTTCTCAAAACAGCTATTAAGAAATTGGCTGGCAGGAGAGGACCAGATATAATCATTTACCTCAAAGAGTTTATAGATTAGTGGTGATACCTTAAAATTACATTTCAGGTACATTTATACTTCAGAGGTTTTTACTAAAAAATAGATAACACTGCATCAATTATTTTTAGCATCAAAACAGTTTTCCTTAAATAATGAGGATGTCATTCCTAATATTCCAATTACTGTCCATGATCCCTTGTTTGTAGCTCTCCTTTTTGGTTCCAAAGCTCAATTCCTACATGAGGTTGAGTTGAGCAGAAAGTTTCATGTGACCTTTCATCTTTTTAGCTGCTAGTTAATCAAACACATCATAGACAACCACTCTACTATGTGCATGTCTGGAGAGACCAGCCATAGGTTTCCTTTACTGGATCAGATGTCTCCCTAAATTTCTCTGCAGTTATATCATTGGTATAAGTCTGATGTGCAAAGAAGTATTGAATGTCTATGTTAAAAGAGTTCTGTGTGTAGAAATGGCAAAGACACACAAATCCCTGCCATGAACACCTGTAACCCCCTCGCCTCAAGACTCTACACACTCTAATCCCTGTTTTTCTGTCCCTCAGGGAAGAATCCCAAAGCCCAAACATCCAATCTACCCAGAGACTGCATCAGGCATTTATTTCTAAGATGGAAGTGTTTTGTCTTTGACTGGCCAACATAGGAAAAAAAAATTCTAGCCAATATTGGGATGGTATCTCAAGACCAACTGGATCCTAAATTCCAGGAGCAAACAAAAAATTTCTGTTCTTACATCTTCACTGATGCAAGGACCAAGACCCTCACAGAAGGAATCATGGTCACTGGGAAAGGTGAGTCTCTTTTTCCCATTTCCATGGGGACTGCTATGTGTTGAATATTTTATATAATGTGCTTTCTAGTATTTTTGTTTGATTCTATAAAGAATTCTGATTTTACAGACATTTATACTCCATGAAGAAATCTGTATACTTTATAATTATCTCACTTTGGGGGCTTTACAAATTCCTTCCCCAAATTGCAACTTTTGTGAATGATATCTGTGGCTCCCACTTATCTGAAAACATCCTCCACTTAGAATATAATCACTCTCTTGGTGTAAAGACAGAATACTGCATGTTTTCAAAGGAAGTCCTATACAAGTGTTCTTCACAAGGAGAATTCAAAAGATATTTTGAGAATTTAGAGTGGTCCAAAAATAAATATTAGCCCATAAATCACTGAAAATCCATTCAAAGCCTCAGAATTAGGAATAAATTAAACATGGTACACTTTGCCTCATCTGTCTATCTATGTAATCTATATTGCTTTCAATTTTTAAAATGGGGAACTGTATTTTCCAGGTAGCCCCTAGTATGTTAGATAGAAGTAGATATTAACTTTTTTAGTCCTGTGGCCTGGAAAACCATAAAAATGAAGAGTCAGTAAAAAAATGAAGGTGATAATAGTAGAAGGAGGTAGGGGTGCGTGTGTGTGTTTGTGTGTGTGCATGTGTATATGACCCTAGAAGCATAGTCTCAGAATCCTGGAGCCATTGACTGATAACTTGATATTTAGCCCCTAAATTTCCTGGCTTCTTCAGGGCTGAGGACTCTGGTTGTGACCTACGTGGATAATATCAATAGCGGAGCAGTACCTCGCTTGGAGAATGCAGTGACAACTCTGGCCCAGCTGGAGAACTCAGCTGCCATTCAGAAGGCAGACAACCACTACAGCGAGCAGATGGCCCAGCGAGTGAGCTTCCCCACAGACATGCTGCAGGAGCTGCTGGAGGCGCACGCTGCCTGTGAGAGGGAAGCCCCTGCAGTCTTCATGGAGCACTCCTTCAAGGAAGACAAGCAGGAGTTACAGAGGAATCTTGTTGTAATCTGTTTTAGTATTTACCGTATGTCGCCTCCCCTTGAAGAACGAAACCTAGAAATGTTGTTACCGGTCCCATGGCTCATCTCTCACTCAAGGATAAAGTAGTCCATGTTCTCATGAGGGACAGAGTTTCAAAGGACTACATTTCCTTCTTTTTTGACTGCCAGAACTCAGGCAGTTTATCTGGAACTCTCTTTGACCTTCAATGAAAAATCAGAATGGATATCCTCTTGAAATAAATACTTCTGTGGATTCCAAGCCTGTCCAGAACACCCAAGACATTCTTTAGCTGGCTTCTTTTTCTGTGAACACACTCCTATGGCTGGGAACCAAAATTTCTCTTTTCAGATCCACATCTCTGGCCACTTTCAGCTTAGGTTGCTCCTTGTTGTATCTATCATTGAAGACAGAGAGAATCACTGAATGTGGCAGCTTCAAGGAACCACAGAGATTAGGTAATGCAACTCCAACAGCTCAGATGAAATACCCAAAGGAGGTTAGGGAACTTCCCCATGGTCTTCCAGAGTTTTCAGAGCTGTGAATAAATCAAATCTTGTGACTGCTGTTTTATTACATGTCCTCCAACAGAATACTTTTCTCATGAGGAACACAGTTAGACCAATTCTTTTACCAGATCCTTTGGAAATTTACTTCCTCTGTTCCTTGCTTCTGGTGACAGCCCTCTAACTTTCTTCCCTCTAGGAAATCATAAAGAATAAGAAAGAGGATTTCTTGATGCAGAATGAAGAGACATCAATCAAATACTGCCAGACTAAACTTGATCAGCTTTCAAAGACACTAATAAAAAGTATCTCAGCAGGAACTTTCTCTGTTCCTGGAGGTCATGAACTCTACAGGAAAGCAAAGGAAATTATTGAAAAGGAATATCACCAAGTGCCCATGAAAGGAGTGAAGGTGAGGAATAAGGGAAACATGAGGAACCTACAGAATAGTCAAAGGGGTCTCCTGAAAATCTGAGAGTGCAGCTCCATGCATGCTTAAAGAGAGAGTATGGGGCCATTCAAACAGCTGTGGCTTTTAAGGTTCACTGCATGCTATTTATTCCTGAAGAGAGTACAAATGTCAACTCCCAACCATGAGTACAGATTTCTTAAATCCACAAGAGACAGAACAGAAATTATTCATTTTTTTTTACTCAATAACATATTTGAAGTGTTGAGCACTGATAATTTACAAGTCAGCCTTTGTACACAAGGATGATCACAAGTGAGACAGGAAGTCAACTACATAGACAAGTTATAACACTCAGGAAAGAGCTACTTAGGTGTTAGAAACAAATATAATAATAATTAATAATAATAATAATAATAATAATAATAATAATAATAATAATTAATAATAATAAAATAATAAAAAACAACAATAAAAATGCAACTAATATATATTGAACTGTTGTTTCCTATAGCCAAAATGTTAAGCTCTTTCCCTAGACTCTTTAACTTAATCTTTCAAATAGCATTAAGAAGCATCTACATTATCAACATTTTAAAGATCTGAACTGAGAAGCATAGGCAGGTTAAAATAAGTTGTCTAAAGTTATAACCAGCTAGTGGCAGAGGAGAACAGCAGCACAATTTAGAGGCGCTATTTCACACTGGTAAAGCAGATATGTAAAAGCACCAGAGATTTGGGGTTTGTAGAACTGAACATGATTCTGACTGGCAGGATTCTAGAGTGGGGCGAAGGAAGTAGCACTGGGCAAGAGACTGGAGAGAGACAGGTCACTCTAAGGAGCTTGGACTCATTGTAAGGAACCACTGTGGAACTTTAAACTTGAAGCAAAATTTACATGGACTTAGTTGTCTTTGCAGCACTAATTTCCCTATTGGAAATCTAATTTCTGTGCTCCTCCTTGGTTCCTCAGGCAAATGAGTTCCTCCAGAGGTTTCTGCAGTCCCAGGTGGCACTAGAGAAATCCTGCAGGCAGATAAAGCCCTCACTGATGGGTAGAAGGCCATAGCAGGTACGGGGTAGGGCTGGGCTCACAGTGGGATGCGTATGTTCTTGCAGTGCCCTCTGACAGGTGTGAGAGCAAAACCTTCCCAATACCGGAGCTACCTTCCTTTCTGTGGAACAACCCTGCTGCATTTGGAAACAGCAAAGGAAACTGTGATTGGATGCCAGACAGGCAGAGCATTTTCTCTCACATTCTGAAGTGTGCTCTCGATGGTGTGGACATGGGGTGTGGGGGGAGGACTTCAGAGATTTCCTACCTCTCTCTTCAATTTGGTTTGGCCTCTGAGCTCAGGAGGGTGGAGGTCAATTCTTGCCTATTTTTTTCCCTCTCTAATACCTTCCTGGGGCAGAAGAGTGGACTTGGAAGGAGACAGCTGAGAAGGAACAGGAGCTGCTGAATCAGAAACTGCAGGAGCAGCAGCAGCAGGTGGAGGCTCAGAAGAGAAGTCTCCAGAAACACATAGTCCAGATGATGGAGAAGCTGGTGAGAGAAAGAGAAAACCTGCTGAGAGAGCCAAACAAGATATTGGAGCATCAGCTGAAGGTGAATCAGGCTGTGGCAGTAGTAGAGCTTGATAGCTTTGCCCTGGTACCCAAGGAAGGGATGGGTGAAGGTTACAGCATGGTCATGCAAAGATCACAAGTGCATCTACTGCTTGTGATTTATTAAAACCCTGAAGCCTTTGAATCCTTCCAAAACCTTTAAATTCGGCTCTGTAAGTAGACTTTGGAGAGTTCAGGATGAGTATTCCCCCCTCTACTCCAAGCCCTCAGAGAATATAAATAGGGTTGAATAGCCATTTAGAGAATTTTAAAATGATCTCACAGGGCTTGATTGAACAGATATTCCAACTATGTGTGTTTAATATGAACAACAACTAGTACGCTCTACCAAGATCACTACCTTTTACCAGGAGACCTGCTCAGCCCAAGGCCCTGAGGTAGATCTGTGCTGACATAAAACTACCAGAAATGTCCAGACTTAAAAACACATAGAAATAATAGATTTCACACTTGCTGCATTGCCTCCAGGTGTGGACAGATCCCCAAGCTATCATGTGGCTTGGAGGGATTTCTCTCATTGTTCATCTGAACATGATTTATAAGAGATTTCTATAATTTAGGGGCCATGTGTTTATAACAGATTTTTATAATATGGGTGACAGTGTCATCCTGAGTGGGACTGAGAATTAGTGCAGTCAGACCAAGGCTACCTCTCATTTGCATTTTTTGACTGGAAAATATTACATCTGTCCTCATGCCAGGCTTAGCCTCCTGGCAAAACCCTAAGGTATATGAATATTATTAAGGCTGTAAACTACACTTCCTCTTAATATTTAGGTCCAAACCAGGAAATATTCCTTGTTACAAGAGTCTCCTTTCATGATTAAGAGAGAACAATTTTAGGAATAAAACAAAGATAGTCTGACAAAGTTTTAAAGTTTGACAAAATGTAATCCTTGAAAAAATGGGGGATTTAAAAAGTTTTACTTCCTTCCTCATTTTTATTTTTTTTTTTTTAGGTCCAAGAAGATCTGTGTACTGAAGGATTTAGAAAGAAATGTGAGGAGATGAGTACAGAGATAAATGATTTGGGAGAGAGAATTGTTGATACTAAAAATGATGATAGTTCCTTGCTTGTACAAGCCTTGGACAACCTTGGCAAAAGGATCGCTTCGTTATTGCCTGCCCCAGCTAACATTCTTGGTAATGTTATGAAAGTAGTGAGCTCACTATTTAAAAAGAAGTAGCTCTCCTTGTAAAGAAATCAGATATATAATATAATATACATGTATGTTCTCTGGCCTATTTCTGATGTGCATGCATTTCACTTTCATCCAGCAATGCTTTAAATATAAAAAGTGATTTCTAGAGAATACTGATGCCTGGCCCACATTAGATAGAATAAATGCATGGACACTTTGATATAGTGTGTTCAGTTTTAGGAAATATATATGTGTGCAAAATCATATATATGTGTATGTACATATATACAAGAGTTTCACTGAGGCTTCACTTCTAATGGCAAAAGATTGGAAACAACTTAATGCTCATTTATGTAATTTGGTAATATATATTTTGCATGCATTTATACTAGAATACTAGGTTGCTAGTAAATAGATAGTGGAGCTCTATTCGTATAAATATAGAACAATCTGGAAGATAGAATGTAGAGTGAAAAAATGAGGCACAAAACAGTTTGTATAATGTGTTCACCATAAAAAAAAAAGGCAATTATTTTGGGCACTCATACACATGTATGTATAGTACATTTCTGGAAGATTCATTAGAAATTGGTATCATTGGTTCTTCCTGGAGAGGGCAGCTTGGCATCAGGGATGGAAAGGACACATGCTTTTCATTATATACACTATATTTTCAATTTTGCAAAGTTAGCTTGTGTTATTTCTCAAATAACAAAGAAAACAAACTAAAATACTAATAATTAAAATAGTAAATGGAATGTGAATAAATGGAATTGCTCTTTGCTTCCAGAAATGACATTAGCCTGCTTAATGAGGGGTCTAAGACTAAGATCAGAATACTAGAAAATAACGTTTGCATCCTAATCTTGTTTTTGCTTTGGCCTTGGTTTTTAATCCCTTATATTTGCTTCAAAAATAAGGTATGAACTTTCCTGTTACCCCTTGAAATCTCAACAACAGTAACCTTTGCTTCATAGGTTTCAATTACACTTTTACAGTGTTTAGAAACAAATTACTAAACACTAAGAATATTCACTGGTGAGAGGAATTCCCAACATCCTTAAGTTCAGTGGTGGCGTCTCTGCTGTAGACAAGTACAGAAGGGGTGATGCACCACTGCAGAAGTGGATGCCTTGATAGTAATGGGGAATGAAAAACCCAGACACACAGAGGCCAGGTGTTGGCATTTAAACATCAGAATTCAAGTACATACAATAAGAGTAATGAGCATTGTGGTTTGTCTTAGCTCAGGCTGCTATAACAAATTACCATAGACTGTGTGGCTTACAAAACAAACATTTATTTCTCCCAGTCCTGGAGGCTGTAAGTCCAAAAGCACTGTGCCAGCATTGTTATTTTCTTGGTAAGGGTCCTCTTACAGCTTTACAGATGACAAGGTTCTTACTGTGTCCTAGCATGGTGAAGAGAGAGAGACAGAGAGAGAGAGAGACAGAGAGAATGAATCTCATGATTCTTTGTTATACAGGCACTAATTAGATTCATGAAGGCCCCACACTCATTATCTAATCCCTCCCAAACCCCATTTCCAAGCACATTGGGACATTGGTAGTTGGGGATTCCTCAAATAGATTTTGGAGAACACATTCAAACATTCAGTCTATAATTTGGTTGGAGTGGCAGCCAGCAGACCTGACCAGAGAAAATTCTGAAGATGGCAAATAAAACAAGGTGTCTGTAGAGAAAAAAAGAATGGGGAGGAAACCATTGGAATCAAGGATATTTATAGGAAGCTGAGAGGTTACATTGATAAAAGGTTATAATCCGTACCCTTGGTCTAAACCAATTTCAGATGATGGAACTATCACCTGGAGGGGAGGGCAGGATCCCAGGAGAGAGGACCTTGCAACTCTGGGATGAGGATAAATGATAATGATTTTCACAGTGCCTCTCCTAGGGGACCTCTGGAAATGTACTTGGATCCATATGCTGGGAAATGAGAATACCCAAACACTTCAAGGACTCTCAGAATCAGGATCCAAGCTAGGAGTGATGCTCAGATCCTGAAAAGACATCACAGTCTCCCTGTTAGAGGTACATGACATCCTTGTATGAACACAGTCTTGGCCCAGGTGCAACTAACTTGGTCTAGTATTTGTTTTCAAATAAAAGTATAGTTCGTCTGAAGACAGACACCATTTTATATATATATATATATGTATTTTCTTTACATCTTCATAGTGTATGTTTAGGCACAGAGGGTACTTAGTAAGAAACTTCTGTAAAAACAAAAAGCTGACACATGTGTGATTGTTTTCAATTGCCAGAATTCCATGATCACACCAAACCTCTGAGATAATAGATTGTTTGGATTTTAGATATTAGATTAAGGTCTCTAATTTGACTTAAGGACCAGAGGAGCAGAAGAAAATCTTTCGGTACAGTTTCCCCCTATGTGACCTTATTCACCACAGTCTCAGTATCTCTGCGAGGATGTTAACTCATCTCCACTGGAGAATTTAAATGACTCCGTCTAGTCGTGGCTTCAAGTGTTCAGAAGGAAGAATGAATGGCTTTGCCTTTTAAAGAAGAAACCATATAGTAATGAATATGTGACCAATGTATCATGGGGTTTAATGGAAAAGTAAACTATTCTACAGAAATATCTGTATATCTGTTCCCACTGAGAGCTTGACTTAAGCAGATGTTCTAATCCCTTGGACTAGACACACCCTGCATTGAAGAGCAAAGAGAAACCTTGTCTTTTTTAGATTCGACATGCAAGTGATATCACACTGTACTTGTCTTTCTCTGACCTATCTCACTTAGCATAATGTGCTCAAGGTCCATTGATGTTGCAAATGGCAGGATATCCTCCTTCCTTGTGACTGAATAATATTCCCTTGTGTATATGTATATGTGCCACATCTTTTGTATCCATTCATGTGTTGGCATTTAGGTTGCTTTCATTTCTTGGCTACTGTGGTTAATGCTGCAATAAACATGAGTGCAGATATCTCTTTGAAATACTGTTTCTATTTTCTTTCAATAAAAAATAATAAAACTGACAATGGTCACTTAGAAAAATAAAAAGGCTTTAAAAAGTAGTTAACAATTTATTCACACATCTATTCTAATTCTCATTAAGGAATGCTTGGTTCTAATTATTTACATTGTTTGTTAAATTCTTATGTCCTCCCTGCCATTGTTCTGGATTATGTAAAGAGAGAAAAGCAAAGATCTTGTCCTCATGCAGCTTACACTCTGTATGGGCCTTACATAATGTTATTTAGGCAGAAATAAATATTGTAATTATATACATGTATATATATATATGTGTGTGTATATAGATGTGTGTGTGTATATAGATATGTGTATGTGTATGTATGTGTATGTGTGTGTGTATATATATAAATATTTTATGTGTAGTGATCAAGAATCTAAGTAGCAACCAAATAGTCATTTTTTAAGTTTGTTTTCAACTTAGTGCATCTTGCCTGGAGATATAATTGTGTATTATAGAGCCCTAAGGACCAAATATGGTAACTTTAAAGTAAGGTAAAACCTAGAGTGCATGGTGATTGAAACAATGAATAAATAGATTAATGGTTGGATGTATGAATAAGTGTGACATTTGTTTATTATTTCAAAGGGTAATAAATATCACTCATTACCTATAGGCCAAAAAGTAAAGGTTTTGATGAAGAATTTTGTGTTCTTTGATCTCTATTCCTTTATCACCTGTACAAATTTATTATGTTTAAACAAACTAAAGTGGATTCTGTTTCTATGACTCTACTAGGAATGATATGACAACTCTGGAATATTCTTCCTTGTGTCTCTTTTTCCATGGAAGTGTGGTTGTGCCACTCAACAGTGTTATTTGGATGGAATTCCTTTTACTTCAGATAATGTGATCTTATTTCCTGACCACTATTTTGTGGACAGTGGTCCCAGGCTGCATTGAATATGGTGCTCACTCTTAGCCCAGGAAACAGTCCCTGATAAAACATGAGTAATGAATTCCTCCCCTGATATATTTGGTCTAAGGCCCCAATCTCTCTCTGCCCCTGCTGACTGTCCATTAATATAGAAAATGCAGACAATCAAGTTCTATTTCCCTCCCACTTAAAGTACCTAATTATTTTATTTTGATGAAATATGCACAACTATTTACTATTTTAACAATTTAAAGTGTACAATATAGTGGAATTAAGTATATTCACATAGATGTTACAATCATCATCACTATCTACCTCCAACCCATTGCATCATGCTCAGCTGAAACTCTGTATTCAATAAACAAGTCTCCATTTCCCTCTCCCCAAGCTCCTGGTAAATGTGAGTAAACTTTCTGTTTCTATGAATTTAACTACCCTGGATACCTCATAAAAATGACATCATATAGTATTTTTCTTTTTGTGACTGTCTTATTTCAGTTAGCATAATGTCCTCAGGTTTATTTAGACTGTAACATGTGTTAGAATATCCTTCTTTTTAAGGCTGAATAACATTCCATGGTAAGAATGTACTACACTCTATTTTATTTTTTTAATTTTTAATTATTATAGAACTTCCACATTTCCACTTAATTTGCAGTTATTACAAAATACTGGCTATGTTCCCTTTGTTGTGCAGTACATCTTTGTAGCCTGTCTTATACTCAATAGTGTGTTACTCCCACTCCTCCCACTCCTCCATACCTTTATTGCCTGCCCCACTTCCCACTGGTAACCACTGGTTTGTTCTCTATATCTGTGAGCCTGCTTCTTTTTTTGTTGTTGTTTTTGTTATATTCAATAGTTTGTTGTATTTTATACATTCTACATATAAGTGATATCATATAGTATTTGTCTTTCTCTGTCTGACTTATTTCACTTAGCATAATGCCATCCAAGTCCATCCATGTTGCTGTTAATGGCAAAATTTCATTTTTTATGGCTGAGTAGTATTCCATTGTGTGTGTGTGTGTGTGTGTGTGTGTGTGTGTGTGTGTAGTATACAATAAATATCTATACATACTATATCTATCTATATCTATCTATCTCTGTGTGTGTGTATATCATATCTTCTTTATCCATTCACCTGTTCATGGACACTTAGGTTGCTTCCATACCTTGGCAATTGTACATAATGATGCTATGAACATTGACATGCATGTATCTTTTCAAATTAGTGTTTTTGGTTTTGGTTTTGGTTTTGCTTTTATATACCCAGGGGTGGAATCTGGGTCATATAGTAATTATATTTTGAGATTCTTGGAGAAATCTCCATACTATTTTCCACAGTGGCTGCATGAATTTACTTTCCCACCAAGAGCCCACCAAGGGTTTCTTCTCTCCACATCATTGCCAATATTTGTTGCTTGTGTTCTTTTGATGACAGCCATTCTGACCAGCAAATACACTACAATTTATTTACCCATTCATATGTTATTGGATAACTAGATTGTTTCCATTTTTTTGTATTGTTTTGAATAATGCTATTATAAACATTGGTGTACAACTATATATTTGAGTTCTTACTTTCAGTTCTTTTGAGATATATAACTAGAAGTTGAACTGTTGAATCAAATGGTAATTTTACGTTTAATTTTCTGAGGAATAGTTATACTGTTTCCTACATTAGCTGTTCAATTTGTTCCTACCAATGATGTACAGGATTCTCAATTTCTCTACATCCTTACCAAAATTTGTTTTCTGTTTCTAAAGAAATGTCAACCATATTAATGTGTGTGAAATGTATCTCATTTCCTTAATGAATAATGATGATGAGCACATTTTCAGGTACTTATTGGCCATTTATCTTTGTTATTTGGGGAAGGTGTCTTCAAGTCCTTGACTATTTTTGAAATGAGCTCTTTGTTTTTGTTTTTGTTGTTGCTGAGTTAAAGGGTTCTTTATATATTCTGTATATTAATTTCTTATCAAATGTATGATTTGTAAACATTTTCTCCCATCCTGTGAGTTACCCTTTATTCTTTTGATATTGTCCTTTGATATGCACAAAAGTTTTAAATTTTTGTAAAAACCAATTTATCTATTTTTTCATTTGTTGTCTACAAACACCTTTGGTGTATATCCAAGAAATCACTGCCAAACCCAATAGAATGAAGAGTTTCCCCTATGTTTTCTTCTAAGAGATTTTGTTTAGCTTTTACATTTAGATCTTTGTTCTATTTTGAGTAAATTTTTGAATATGGAGGAAGGTAAGGGTATAACTTAATCCTTTTGCATGTGAATATCGAATTTCCTCAGTATCACTTGTTGAAAATATTGTGCTTTTCCCACTGAATGGTCTTGACACCTTTACCAAATCATTTGACCACATATGAGAAGATTTATTTACTGTATTCGTCTATATGTCTATTTGGATTACAATAGTTTGTACTAAGTTTTGAAATCAGGAAGTATGATATCTCCCACTTTGTTCTTCTGTTTCAAGATTTTTTATTTGTTTATTTGGGATCTCTTGAAATTCCCTATGAATTTTAGAACTTTTTATTTTCTGGAAAAAATATTGGAATGTTGATAAGAATTGCATGAGATCTGTAGAATCTGTTGAGTAGTACTGACAGCTTAACAATATTAAAACTTCCCACCTATGAACATGGATGTCTATTTCTTTATGTCTTATTTAATGTCTTTTGGCAATGTTTTCAGTATGCAAATCTTTCTTCTTCTAGGCTAAATTTATTTTTAATTAATCACTTTGATCCTATTTTAAATGGGATTGCTTTCTTAATTTTTTGAATTGTCATGTTAGTGTATAGAAATGCAACTGATTTTTAATTGTTGATTTTGTATCCTCCAAATTTGCTGAATTCGTTCATTTTTTCTATTTTTTGGTGAAATCTTTGATATTTCTATATTTAATATCTTGTCGTGTGTTGAGAGAATTTATTTCTTCATTTCCAATTTTAAATCTCTTTATTTCTTTCCCTTGTTTTATTACACTGGCTAGTACCTCTAATACTATGTTAAATAGAGGAGGGAAAAATGGGCATTACTGTCTTTTTTGTTATCTTAGGGGAGAAGATTTCAGTCTTTCATCATTGAGTAGGATGTAGCTGTGGATTTTTCATGCATGGTTTTTATCATGTTGAGGAAGTTTTCTTCTATTCCTAATTTTTTAGTATTTTTTTAACAGAAAAATTATTAAATTTGATCAAAGGATTTTTGTGAATCAATTGGATGACCATTTTTTTTCTTTGCTCTCTTAATGTGGTATATTATATTGATTGATTTTTCTATTTGGAATCTACAGGATGTAATCAACATTTATAGAATACCAAAAACATCAGAATACATATTTTCCTCAAGCTAACATAAAACATTCACCAAGATAGACCTCATTATGTATCATTAAACACACCTTAAAAATTGAAAGGAACAGAAATGTTATAATGTATGTCTCAGACTAGAGTGAAATTAAACTAGAAATCAACAATGGAAAGATAGCTGGAAAGTCCTAAAATACCTGGATAGTAAACAACACACTTCTACGTTATACATAGGTCAAATAAGTCTCAAGAGGGATTTTAAAATGTATTCAATGAAATAAAAATAAAAATACAACCCATCAAAATTTGCAAAATGCAGTGAAAGTTGAAGGAGACTTGTAAGATACTTTTGTCATGATATATAATCTTATGGAGACCATAAACTCAATTTTGGGAAGGGGAATAGGAAGACACAAAGCAGCAGTTCCCAGGAAGGGAAATGATCCTAAAATTAAATTCATAAATGGTTTCCAAGCAAAGAACAAATCAAGGGTGTTGCCAGAAAAGAAAAGAAAAAAGATGGAGGGGTCAAATATGAAATGAAGGACATGACTGAAGATTCTTTTCCTTAAACCTCAGAATCATTATGGTTGCATCCTTGGAGTATGACATAATCAGAAAAAGACTCTCTGAGGAGATACAGTATGTATCATAGATGCTCTCAAACAATTGGGCTTCTGGAAAGTTTAAGGGAGTTTTTCCTCAGACTTCTCAGCAAAAACCCAACGTAGAAATAGGGCTACATTGAAAGGATTTGTGGGTTCAGCATTGTTGAGCCTTGATGAAGCTCGCCTCAGAAGGCTTAGACCAAATTGGAGGGTATTTGTGCTAATGAAGAGCTACAGGGGAACCTGTTGATCCTGCCCTGGCACTCCCATGCATGACTATACTTTCATACATTTTTCCTTACCACTTTATTCTCTTATCTATTTTTACCCTTTGTTTTTCTTTCTTTTCTCATTTCTTCACCCCTTTTTGGACAGTTTTGTGTAAGTAATGGACAGAGGACAGGCCTTGGAGTCAGAGAGCTTGCATCTGAGACTAAGCTCTAGAACCAAGCTAAGTGACCTAAAATATGTTAAGTCTAATCTCTTCACTTGCATAAATGTAGGAATAATATCTAATTTACTGTGTGATCATGAGGATTAGAGATAGTAAGTGTACTTCCTTAAAGGTAGAAAGTGTCCAATAAGAGTGGCTGTTATATTGTTTTTATTACTGTTGCTACAATTTTGTTTATGTGGTTGATTTGGGTTCTTGGAGCAGCTGTTAGTAAACTCTACACTGAGTTTCTTTACTCTACATACTCTTTAATATGATTATTTTTATGAGGTTGATTTTGATAGCTGATATTGAACTCTCTTAGTCTCTTTACAGCAGAGTATCCATCCCAAGATGCTTTGAGTGCTGGCTTCTAGAAATGCTTACATGATCTCCCTTGAGAAATGCCTGGGAACTTGCATCCACCTATGTCTCCACTTCTCTAAAGATTTCTTCTCAGAGGATTCAAGCAACAAATCATCTACAGGAATTGCCATCTTAGGCTTTGCTTCTAACATACTAACATTAGAAAATTATTTTTTAATTTTTATTTTTAATACTACAAATATATCTTAGGCCTTCCACTAGCAACCAAAGATACAGCAAGCCTTCAGTTAAAGAGAATGCTAATCTATACTGTATCAGTTTCCCCTTCCTGGCTCCACTTCTGGCACGATGGTGTGCAACTCAGTATCACTCCTCAAAAAAACTGATGAAAACTATTTTTAAAACACATTTAAAAATAGTTGGCCTTATGAGCATACACAAATGGAAATGCCGCTACAGATATACAGCAAATGAGGACACATTTACTCAAGAATATTTACTAAAGCTCCATAAAATGATGAGTCTTTAGTATTTGAAGATCCGCACTTTTCCCCTCTCCACTCATTGAGCTGGGAACTCCACCCAGACTTGTACAACCAAGAACACAAGTTTTTGACTCCCCCCAGGTCCTGGTTGGAGGGTTGTCTTCCTGGGAAGGACATGACATTAGCATTTCTCATACTGCCCCTAGATACTTGTTGCTGAGGCAAAGTTCTGTACTACTGCAGCCAACAGGTGGGGGCCCCATTCTTCCACCACATTTCCTCTCATGAGACAAAGGTTCTACCTTGGGCATGGTAGGACATTGAGATCCCAATTGCTATTGACTCAGCTCATAGGACAGGGGCTTGTGCCAAGGGAGACAAGCCAAGGACACCTGGGGCTCTTGCCCATATATCCACTGAGCACTTACTTCTTCAAACTGGGCTGTCACTTAGAATTGACCTATTGTTCCTTACTCCAGCACCAGAGTTGTGGCTCAGAGATTTTCCCTGGGAGGAAAGGCAGACCATAGAACAGAGAGTTCAAATTATCTCCCCAAAGGAGCCAACTTTATTTGCAACAGCATATGAAGTTCAAATCTAAGTGTGCTTTCAAAAACAGTAGAAGTGTTGGTGAGAGGCAATGGGGAGGAGACTGATAAAATCCTTGAAGATACAGGCTAAATGATAAGCCAACTAGTTGCTGGAGAAAAATAAGAAACCAGCTGCAAGAACTAGAGTCTGAATAAATTTCAAACTTTGACCATCAGGAACTGTCCCTTCATAGCAGCCTGAATTTGACTGGATTAGGGTGTAAATAATTTATTCTCCAGGGCATTGTTATGAACAATAGAGCTTTTAACCAGCAGTTAGTGGAGTTTCATAGGTTAGTGTGGTCAGGTAAATAGACAAACACTGCCTAAGTCCTGCTAAAACCTTGTTATCCCAAAGTGGCTGGGCATGTCCAAGGATGAATCCCTGAGGAAAAACATCAGAGGCTTTACCCTGTGTCTGTTTAGGGGATAGAGGAGGAAGAGAAGGGAATGGACAACACTAAAATAATCCAGTTAGTCTTTAAACAAGTAAACAAGCTAACAACAATGACAAGCACTGAAAGAGGGGAGAGATGAAGCCAGTACCCAAAGTTGCTGCAATATCTAAAATGTTCATTTTCCAAAAAATATGAGACATGCAAAATAAGCAGGAAATTATGGCCTAGATACCAGAAGAATAGCAGGCAATAAAGCCACCTGCAGGAGAGACCAGATGTGAGAAAAGAAGACATTATAAATATGTTCAAAGAAACAAAGAAAACCATGATTTTAGAAGTAAAGCATGATGACAGTGTCACATCACATAGAGAACATTAATAAAGAGACAGAAATTATTAAAAATAACCAAATGGGAATTTTGGAACTGAAAGGAGCAATAACTGAAATTTAAAAATTCACTAGATGGAATCAATAATACACTTAAATGGGCAGAAAGTAAAAGTACTTAAGAATAGATCAATAGAAATTATGCAATCCAAGAACAGAGTGAAAAAAGAATGAAGAAAAAATGAGCAAAGTCTCAGAGAAATGTGGGACACTAATGTATACCAACAGACATTTAAAGGCAGCACCAGAAGAAAAGAGAAGGAAAGGAGCAGAAAAATATTTGAAAAATTAGTGGCTAAAAAATTCCCATTTCCTAAAAAATTTAAATCTACATATCCAGGAAGTTCAACAAACTGCAAGTAGGATAAACTCAAAAAGACCCATGAATAGACACATAGTAAAAATGCCAAAGAAAATCTTGAAGGCAGCAAGAGGAAAATGACATCTTGCTTAAGGAAACTCCTATAAGATTAACAGTTGACTTATCATCAGAAACAATAGAGGGCTGAAGGCAATAGGATAATCTATTCTCAGCCCTCAAATTTTAAAAGTTCTTAATCAAGAATCATATATCCAGCAAAATTATCATTTAAAAATGAAGATGAAATAAAAAGACATTTGGAAAACAAAATCTGAAGGAATCTGCTGCCAGTAGACCTACCTTACAAGACATACTAAAGTTAGTTCTTCAGGCTGAAAGCAAGTGACCCAAGACAGTAATTTGAATACACACACACACAAAACAAAGAACACTGATAAAGGTAATTATGCAATTATAAAGGAGTATAATTGCCTATTTCTTATCCTTTCTTATCTTGTTTAAAAATCATAAAGCAGTATACATTTAATTGTATTTGTGGGCATATAACATACAGAAATGTAATATATTTTCCAATAGCAGAGCAAAGAGGTTGGTGAGAACAAACCAACATTGGGTTAAGAATTGACTCCAGATGTTTCACTTGAATCCAAAGGAACAAATGCATAGAACCTGAAATGGAAAGAAGGCTAATATGAGAAAAATTATACATATAACATAAAAATTGTGTTCTACACTGGAAACTGACACAACACTGGAAACTGACTATAACTCAATTAAAAAAAAAGAAAAAAGTTATACGTATAAACTTGTTCTCTTTTCTCCTCTCAGCTTCTTTAAAAGACATAAAATTACATAAAGGAATAATAATTATAATGATGTATTGTTGGGCTTATAACATGCATAGAGATAATACCTATGACAAGAATACCACAGTAAGAAAGAAAAGAGAGTAGAGCTATATGGGAATGCTGTTTCTACATTCTCTGAAATTGCTGGTGTAATTGTGAAACTGTTTTTGATAAGACATATATGGTAAGGCCTAAAGCAATCACTAAGTAAATAACTAAAAATATATAGCAAGAAAATCATTAAAGAAGTTAAAAAGTAATATTAGAAAATATTCAATTAATGAAAAAGAAAACAGTAATGACAAAAAAAAAAGACTTGAGGTGTAGAGAAAATAATAACTTAAATGAGAAATGTAAATCCTATTGTTTTGCTTAGTTTTGTTTTTATGAACTCTGGATACAAGTCCCTTATCAGATATATTATTTGTGAATATTTTCTACCATTTTGTGGGTTGTCTTTTCATTTTCTTAACATTACTTTTTCAATTAATGCTATGTCTCTCTCTCTCTCTCTCTTTTTTTTTTACTTAAAATGAATCAAAGCAAACACAACATGTGTACAAATATATAGATAAAGCTGCTCTGGAAAAAAAACGCATAAATACATGGCAAAGAAATGAGACTTGGCATTTTAATGCTGATCATGCCATCCTCAGTGCCATAACACCAAATCTGTGCTTGCAACACAGTAAACTATGTGTATCTGCTATACCCTACTTCTCAAATCCAGGACTTATGAACTCAAATCAGAATTTGCCATCAAAAACTCAAACTTGAATTCCTGTACTAGGAATGTCTCCAGTAGAGAGCACTAATGCTTTTTGAATATTCGGTGTAAGTAGCTTTAATTGAGATAAGGCCTAGGAAGGAGTTACAACCATTTCCCATTCCCATATATCTGGGTACACAAGACATAGGCATTTGTTCCATATCCATTAACAGTTTACAGAGCACCCACTGTCCCCAGGCACCACATTAGGCCTTGGGATCCTGAGGAGGAAAAGATACACTCTTACCCTCAAGGAATTTGGCCTAGTGAAGAAGACTGTCTCAATCCCCTAATAACATCTCCTTGCATCAATCAAGGAAAGCATTTACTAATCATGCACTTTCCTATCACAAACTACATACATATATGTAGAAAAGCACATGGACTGTAAGCATTTGCAAACAGTAGGTTCAGGAGGGCCTTAGAGAAAATCTAGTCAAAATCTCTCATTTTATACCTGGAAACGTTAAACCCAGAGTGGATAAGTGACTTACCCACAATCACGACAAGAGCTAAGATTAATATGGCACTTCCTATACGCCTAGAACTGCTCTAACAGTATTGTTTATTTAATCCTCACCACAACTCATTTTTGAAATACAAAACTAAGGCACAGAGAAATTAATTAACAACAAAAATCAAACAGCTCACAAGGGCAAAGTCAGGATTTGATCTAAGTAGTCTTGCTCCAGAATCCATACTTTTAGTCACCATGCTATATTTAAGTAGCTATGTCTAAAGGCAGTCATGATTTTCTGACTCATGTTTTTACATTGTCTTGTTATTTTATACTGTCAGGGTTTCCAGCATCTCTAGAACCCATTGGTCAAAAATTATCAAAGAAATCTCAAGATATTATGGTACTTCAAAGTCACAAGATCCTCGATTTGGGGAAAATGGCTCAATTCAACATGGATGTATATGTTACCAGAAGGTGAAGATGAAGACATGCACAGACATGAGAAATATAATAAGTAATCTTGTAATAAGTATTCTTTTATCTTACTTTGACAAATGTTGCCACTTGTGTCTCATTTCCTTGTCTTCCTGAATCACTTCCATGTACTCCTTCTCACTTCCAAATCCCAGTCTTTAAGTGTGTTGATTCTTCAATCAAATAAGAACATGTTAATGTAGACAGAGCTAGGGATTAAATCTTGAGAGGACCCTGCACTATACAAGATAGAGAAGATGTGCATTTCAGAAGCCTCAGACTTCATTTCACCCATTCATTTATTAACTAACAAATATTTATTGGGTGCCTGCCATATGCACAACAATGCACTGGGTTCTGGGGATGAGCTAGTCTATGTGATGGATGTGACCTTTACCCTCCTGAGGTCCACAGTCTTACAGCATTCCTCCAGAGTAAGTTAGGGATCCATAGTTAAGCACTTGTCAATTCTCAACCTGTTGGGCCTCTGAATGATGCCTGAGCTACAGGAGGATGAACAGAATGACTCAGCAAGACTGGGGACTGCTAAGAGATGCTGTCACTCTCAGGTGTGCGGACTACAGAGGAGAGAGCATGTTATTTTGAAATGACAGTAATACACTGTTTGAGTGATATGCATGAACTATAAAATAGTTTATAAATAGAAATTATTTGCATTATGATTATGTTTTGTCAGAATGCACACATCTTTTTTTGTGTGTTTGTGTCCTTGAGGACCCTGAAGAACCAAATTTTGTATCTGATTATTGAATTGGTTAAGTAAATTAAGCAAATCCAGGCATTTTATTTGATAATCAAGTTCACTCAAAAATGAAGGTAAAATTATAAAATTTACACCCACTTACATATTTGTTTCATCCTTTAGTATGCTTCCCCCCTCATTTTTACTTGTAATCAATCTGTCTGTAACTCCCCCAGTTACACAGAGGCCTTTACCAGACACCAAAAGCTGTTCTGCTCACAAAAACAACAGGCTTCCTTAAGCCTTAAGTTTTTTTTTTTTTTTTTAATTTGCCCTTTAGGTCTCAATTTCTCTGAGAAATCTGGGAAGTCCTCTCCACTTTAGCCCACTCTTTCATCTACCAATGTAAGATCCAACTACTTTTGCCCTTCAATTTTGTAATGAGATAAAGGATGCCTGAGTTATTATCATACTGCTCTTTTTCATAAGGTGACCTGGTTACATTCAACTATTATAAAGCATATTTGAGTCATAGGCTCTGAAACATGTCAATATCCTGTACTAGGAGATTTTAATCAGCCCTGAATTTGCTTATATATCCAGCTACATATTTGCCTCTATTTTTTTTAAAACTCTAAGTTTCTTGAGGGCACATGTTTATTTGTTTTTATATCCTCCAAAAACAATTTGGTGGAGAGACTGAATTGGAGATAAAGAAGTTAGCAGAGATAAATTAGTAGAATAAGTGGATAATTGGAAGGTGTGCCTGCATTTGGATACATAGGATTCAGGAGACAAAGACAAAGAGAACTGTGGTGTGGGGACACACTGGGGTTTGGTTAGTTAGTCCCCACTGATTTATCATGTCCAGCCTAACGGTCCCTGGAGGAATGCTTGGAGACTTGTGGACCCCAGGAGGGCAAAGGCCACATCCATCAAATGGGCCAATGTATCCTAAGAAACCAGTCCAGTGTTTTGCACACAGTAGGCATAGAATAAACATTTGTTGGATGATAAATGAGTGGTAAGATGAAACGAAGTCTGAGATATCTGGAACATGAAATACTCCTATCTTCTTTTCTGATATAGTCCAGGATAGTTACATTAAACACATAGAAAACAGAAACTCCTGCCTAGACTGTTAGTGGCTTGCCCCAGATCTCACTGACAGAAGAGCCACCAGCAGAAGCCAAGATACCAATTCTCATACACTTTCTGACTCATATCTCTTTTCCTCTATTTCTAAAATGTTCTGAATCTTGTTCTTTTACAATTTATATTGATTCTTAAAAATTCTTAACAAACTATATATATGTGTGTATATATACATACATACACACACACACACACATACATGTGCATACATATTATGTCCTAGTCTTAGAGAATCAGTTAAGGTTAGAATTGAAGTTCAGTATTAAATGTGTATTACAATTAACAGATAGCCTAATATTAGGCCAAGAAACACATATGCACAAATACATACTCACACAGTCATTGAGGAAAAAAAGATGGGAGGGGCATGGAATCAAGGTCTAGCTGGTATTAGACCTGGGTTACTTCAAATCAAATAAATGAAAAAGTTGACTATGAGGAACCTCAGAAACCAGCTGCTTTCACAGTATCAGGAAAACTTTTGCCCAGATTTCAACATGGTCCAGGGAACACAGATTGAATTCTTACAGGGATCCCAGCAAGCACTGTCTCAGTCACTAGCAGAACCCATCAGGGCGTTTTTTATATCACTTCACAGGAGCTAAGGAGCACTAACTCTGCTTTAATTCTAAGCTTTCAGCCTGGCTTCACTTGCAAATATTTTCTTAGAAGTCTTCATTTTATGGATGGGAAAGAGACAATAGTCAATAACTGGCTGGCTCCTGTGTGGCAGATTCCAATATGGGACCCAGATGACAGTACATATTCTTTAAATGGGATGCATGGGAAACTTTCAAAGAAATATTTGGACATCTTCCAAGAAGACAGATTAGCTGGAGATGGCGGGCATCCTGCTGCAGGAAATCGTGTTTTTCCCTTGAAGAAGAGCCTGGAAGATCACCTTCCTAACACTTGTCATAAAAGGAAGGGATGTCATATAGTTAAGGCAGAGGGTCAATCAGCACAGTGGGCTGAGAACACAGAGTAATTGGTCGTGAATATTTAAGACTGGGACCATGATAAGGGATCAGCTCACACAGAAGTGCACAGCTGGCCTTGCACAATTACAGTTTCTAGTCAAGCTACCTTATTCCAAAAACACTTGCAATGTCGACCTCATCCTGTCCTTGGACTTCTCACCACTGAGCTCATTCTCAGGGGTCATTCTCAGAATTTCTCCCAGGCCCGAGGAGAGCTCACGTTAAAACTCTGCAACCAGGAGATTGAAAAGGTCAGGAAAACATGGTGAAGTCTTTGATCAAAAATAAATAAAAATTCTTCATCAATGATAATATGCTCAATCATACACAGCTGAACCAGCAGGATGACTTTCTGAGAATGCAAAGCCGTAAATGCCTTCTCACTTTTGTTCTTTTCTTCTGACCTGATGTCTCAGTAGGACTAACAAACTTGAACCCTGGTGTTGAGAAAATATTGCAAAGTAGCATTTCAATTGAGCACTGTAAAGCTAGCCAAACTTTCCCAGACCCATGTTCCTATGCTCCTCCTTCAACCCTGCGTGGCCCACCAACCTCTCCTCCCCTTTCAGGTGCTGCATGCTTCCCCTGTAGATTACATACCTCTGAGAAAAGGAATAATGATTCCTGTTTACCTTCGTATTCTGCCTCACCTCTCCAGAACTCCAGTGCTTTCTTTTATACACTGTAGACTTTCAATGTTTTAATTAATTTAAAGAAATAGAGAATTTTCCATTATCAGAAATAATTTTATAATACAGAATTGGAAAATAACTGTTAATACTGGATAATATTCTGTCTTCCATTAATCATAAAAATTTTCTCATGACACAGAGAAATCTGAACTCTTATCAAGGCAGCCACATGGAGCAGAGATGATGATACTCAGAGTCTCTCTTTTTTAAATTTTTTTTTTTAATTTTTGGTTTGGTTTGGGTTTTATTGTTTTGTTTTGTTTTTCAGGGAATCAACTCAGAAAGGCCCTGCCAAACCTAGGAGTGAGTTGATTGCTCCATGTAGGTCATGCAGTTCAATAACACAATTTGTAGCGATCCTTTCATTTCTGTTATTTGTGACTCTGCTTGTGCCATTGGGCAGAGGAACCAGCCACATTGCTGCTCACAGTCATCTCCTTTATCATATGAATGTGAGAAGCCTACCACTAGATATTGCCCCAAACCAATGGGATGCTGTAGAAAACAGAGTATTTCTATGTCTTTTTCTTCTGGATTTTCTCAGGTTACCAGAAAGAGATTGACTGAGCCCTGAGGGTGGATTGGTCATTTTAAGACAATATTTGGGGCAGATAAGGCAAACATATAGAATTTAGGTCTTTCTAAATTTTACTTCTCTTTCATGAGTCTCTTTCTGATTATTATCACCTGCACTGATCCATCTCTTCATGTAAGTAGTACTTGGTTGTTTTCTATGTGTTCACCTAAGTTCTGAGCTGCTTGAGGTCAGAAACCAATATTGATGCTTTTTTGATATTGTGCTTGATATCTAGCATACTGATGGGCACAGAATGAGTGCTTAATAATTATGATGAGACTTCTAAACACAATTTTACACTTTGACAAATTTGGCTGTGGAAATAGTGACTGAGTCTTTTAGAATTTTCTATGAACAGAATAATAAATATATATAGGAAATTTATAAAATATAGATGGGAAATAAAATACAGCAGCATCTTTCAGAGACACAGCTTCTCTTTCCTTTCTCTTTCCAGATCCATGCAGGTGACAGATATTTCTCTGTCCACCTCTGATGGAGACTACATTCTTTACTGTCCAGTAGCATATTCCCTTTGATTGTCTCTTAGGTATGCAGAATTGCAAGCATATTCAAACTTTCCTTCTTTCCTTCTGTCAAATTCTTGTCAGCAGTTTTACACACACACACACTCTTACCCCACCACCAATCTTTTGCAGATTATAAGCAGGAGTTCTTCAGGCGTCTGCCTAAGAGTGTGGATTTTGCAGACTGGTGGGCCTGGGTTTGAACTTTACATGATCACTTTGGATAAGTTTCTGGATTAGTTAAAATTAGCTGCCAGTTACAGAGACTGCAAAGAACAGTGTCATAAACAAAGTGATGTTTGTTTCTCTTTCACATTAAAAAAATTTCTAGAGAGACAATCCAGAACTGGTATTATGATTTCACAAATCTCCTGAGGCTTAGGCTGGTTCCACCTTTTAGGTTTGCTAAACATCAGATGAGGCCCTCAATCTCATGGCCCTAGATGGAGCTTTATCCATCACATGCAATGTAGAAAGGAGGAAGGAAGGAAAGGAAGGAGACAGAGGAAGGCAAGCATCTATGGTCTCTTAAGGAAATTTCCCAGAGGCTGTCATACACTTCCTGTTACATTTCATTGACCAGAATTTAGTATTGTGACCTCACTAACCTGGAATAGAGACTGGGGAATGTTGTCCTTATTCCAGACAATACTCAGCTGAAATGTGGGCGGTTCACATCCTTAGAAAGAAAGGGGGAAAGGAGCATCGGAGTAGCCAAATACCAGTTATTCTATACCACTTTTTTCTTGACTGTTATTACCCATCTCACAGGAGTCTTAGGATTAAAATAAATGTTACTATGAAAGCATCTAATACAGTATATAGCATAAAACAAGCTTTCGGTTAATGTTAGTTAATATCCCTCCTTATTCCTTTTTTGTGAATTTTCTCATTTCCCTTATACCCCATCATTGGCATCCAAATTCTATTTTAAATACTTGCCCCAGTTGATGGTACTAAGCTGTAGTCTTGTACCTTTTCATAAGAGGGAGCAACAAATACATTATTATTCAATGTCAGCATTTATTTTTTAGCTTAAAGTTTGGCTTAGATTTAAGACATAGCTCTTGGAATCAAATAGACCTAGATGTGAATCCTGGCTCTGCCTCTTAGTCAGTGTCTAACCCCAGCCTCTTGCTCCCTCCATTTCTTCATCTGTGACCTGGGGTAAGATTCAGATATGAGGATTAAATGAAAATAATAGAGAGAGAGCGCCTGACAAAGTAAGTGGTAGTTTTTCTTATCTTTTTAAATTTGGCCTAATCTGGGTGAACCTTCTTGAAAATGAACTCTTATTCCATTAAAAAAAAAAAGTTTTAAAATTGGTCATCGCCATACATATCCAAATGAGTGTTGTTAAATTGTTAGTCAAACCTTTTGATAATTGTCTCCAAATCAGTTTAAACCCAAATAGCAGCAAAGTCTTTCTTGTATTTTTTTAAAGAAAAAAAAGCATAGCTGAGCCTTAACCTTATTTAGCCTTGATTTGAATGATTTTTGGCAGATCCACTCTTAGAAGCAGAAACATTTCCACCAATGAGTATATTCCATAGCATCTTTCCCCCAGTGGCTAGTTGTTAAGCCCCTACTGTGTCCCAGAAGCTATGCTAGTTTCTGGGGACATATTGGTAAGCAGAAATGCACATGGTCCCTGCTGCTGTGGAAGTCGCAGTTACTGAGGGAGACAGGTGAATCAATCACTGAAAATAAATGAAAAATTGCCATTATTAAAGTTGTTAGGAAGGAGACATACCGGTGCTGTGAAAGTATGTGCGAACATCTTATGATCCAAGGTTGAATGGTGATTTTAGGAACAAAAAATTGACCAGTCAGTTGAAGTAAAGAGATGTTAAGAGCATATGGTTTGAAATGAGCTCAGACACAAGGTGAGCCTGCCCTTGGCATGGACCAAAACATGCCACAGTCTCCAGCACCACTCCAAAGAATGCATTTCATGGTTTGGGGCTGTCTTTAAAATAAGTGCCCGTGATATATAACTTCTCAATGTGATACTCTGAAAGGGGCTACATAACTTAGGAATAATCTAATTATTTCATAATTTATTCATGCTATATTGATAAATATTAAATTCACATATTTTTTTTTGATACACCAAGCAGAGATATCTGAGAAAATTGGCTGTAAAGTAGGATCTTTTCAGAGAGGGTCAGAGTGTTGATCTGCATTACCTGTAGTGAGAATTTGAATTTGAAGCCATTTGGCTGAATGGGGTGGCATAAGAAACACTGTTGGCAGAAGGATAGGTAGCCCACAAAGTAGCAGTGGAGGATGACCACAGGATGAGAGGTGTGAGCAATGTGTTCCAGAGAGCAGGCAGGACTGTGCTTGGGATGGCCCATCTCAGAGCCAGCAGGCAGCCCCAATGTCCCATCTCTCCAAGGCATTCCAGGTTCACATAGACAAGA
Source organism: Camelus bactrianus (assembly GCF_048773025.1). Taxonomy (NCBI): domain Eukaryota; kingdom Metazoa; phylum Chordata; class Mammalia; order Artiodactyla; family Camelidae; genus Camelus; species Camelus bactrianus. The sequence goes on from NC_133552.1 coordinate 71,105,322, forward strand.
ACCCAGCTTGGCACCTTGGCAGTGGGGGACCATTTCTCCTTGTCCTGTCCAGCTGAGCTAACGGGGCATCCTTTGGGGAAAATGTTGCCTCTCTGGTCTCTTTTAGGGGTTTGGAAGTTGGCTGGGAGGCTCTGTTCCCATGTAACATGTTAGGGCATGACTGAGCCTCGGGGGAAGAGCTGCCTGCCATTGGACTGTAGGTGGTTTCTTGTTCTGAGCTGATAAATTTAAGATGAATTCCATTCATCTAAAGATTTTTAAGTTCATCTCTGTAGGCAAACCTAAATGAGTTTTAGTTAAATGAGGTACCAAAATAGGCAACTGAGCAAGGGCTTGTCTTCCAAAAGCATTTGTGAGTCATGATGCAGTTTCTAGAGGCATAGTGTTGTGCACGGTGGGCAGGTTCCCAGCCCTCCCCAAGAGTATTTGTACTAGGTATTTACCCTAAGGCGTCACAAGCCTTTCACTTTCACCTTCCCAGGAATGCCATTGGAGCTAGGAATTTCCCCAGCTCTTCAATTGCTCTGTAATTGGAATTCCTCCCTCAGGGTGCAGCAAACTTCTTTCGACCTCAGGGACTTCTCAATTGCTGTTCTCTGCCTAGAACATTCTTCCCCTAAGAATCTGAATGACTGCTTCCTTCTCAATGGAAGGTCAGCTCCAGTGTGACCTCAGGGATACTTTCCCTAATATCTAGATAAAGTACCACTGCCTGCTACCATCATAGTCCTTCAGACCTGGGTTCATTGCTTGCTGACTTGTTCATATTCTGTTCCCCCCAACACAAACACAAGAATATAAGTTCTGTGAAAACATGGTTCTTGTCTCCCTTGTTTACCTGTTCTTAAGCCTGGTAGAGAGTAAACTTCCCAACCTGCTGCATGTGATAGTAGGCAAAAAGTTTACCCCTTTGGACATAAAATAGGGATAACATCACCTGTGCTTCCTGCCTCATAGAAAAACTGAGGACCTGGTGTTAGGGTGCCGAAGATAATTTTTCTCCCAGAAACTTGTGACTAAATTTTTGATTCCATATATATATATGGATATATTGCAAATATCAATACCATTTACCCAATTACATAACCCCAAAAGACTTAGAACACATTTTGTGCTTGTCTTTGCTTTGCTCCCCACTAAATTATTCCTTAAACAATAGTAATCAGTTTGTCCAGAGGCCATATCCTTAAGGTCCCTCCCTTCAGCACCCTTCCTTCACAGCTTCTTGATTGCCTTGAGTCTTTCCAGGACCACTGATAATTTTCTTCCAACCAGCAGTTCAGTTTGTATTCTTTCCCCTCTTCCACCTCCCAAATTTGTCATCCACACTGCAGGAAAATAATTGTTGTGGAAGGCAAATTCCACACCAATACTGCTTAGTTTAATAATCATGTAATGACTTGCTTTGCCACAGGATCATGTCCAAATACCTTGAAGAACCATGTAAGGCAGTCTTCCTCTGTGTGCTTCTGCAACTCTCCAGCTTCACCACTTGCCCTTCTGTCATTTCTAAATCATCAGTGCACACAACATGGACAGAATGTGCACAGTCACGTGCCATATGCACCAACCATCCCAAACTGTTTGCAGTGCAGAGAGGAAGGATTCCAGGTGGCTTCACTCCCCTCTATCTGTGGTGTTCACATTGCCTTGTCAAACACCTGCCCATCTTTTAAGAGTCAGTTCAAGTGTACCTATTCTTAAAGAACATTCCAAACACTTGCCCTCTCCCCACCACTTCCAAGAGCTCCTCATTTCTTCCTCTGCACTGCCTCTGAGCCTTGTAGTACGCCTATTATAATACCCATGCCAGAGATCATCTCTGCCTCCTCCTCAGTGCTCCTTCATGGTCAAGTTATTTGATTCATCTCCTGAGCTTCCTGGGCCAGGCATTATGCTTGGCATGTTAATCAGTATCTGGAAAAGAACAAAACAACCAAATTCAGTGTACTTATTATCTAGTAGAGGGCTTCATTCAATAACATACTTTTGACTGATATTTGAAAAATTGAAAGATCTCCTTGAAGGTTAGTGTTAGGAAGAAGGGATATTGTATTTATGCTGTTAATAGATATCAGTTGAATGGCCAAAATATTTTGTCAATGAGCTAGTGTTAACTGAACATTTACTGTGTTCAGAGTTCTGGATGTGGCCAATTGCAGGGGATGCTTGAAATAGCTTTTGGACATTTCTGAAATGACTCTGGCTTTATCATTTCACTGGGTCAAAATGTTAAATGGTCAGCACAGGTTCTCAGCTTCCAGGCAGTTTAGAACATAGTGCCTGAATGTTTTTTCACCCACTACCCTCTTAAAGGATTTTGAAACACTGTGTCCTTTCCTCATCCATTTAAAAAGATAATATGTAAAAATTTTATCTTGACTTTAAATCATTATAAAAGATGGTGCTTCTTACATTATAAATATTGATTTACAAAAACCACTCTTTTTAATGTACACAATGGAAGCTAAATTAAATACCAAAGTGATTTTGTATCTACCGTGTCATCCATATAAAAAAAAAAAAACACATTATAAACAAACTCTTCTAGAAAAGCCAGGAATTTTACATAGTTGTTTCCCTTGCAGAACTCATTTCATTCCTCTTCTCCTATAAAACTTAATCCCCATATAACATTCTTGTGTTTGATATATTTTCTTGATTACAAGTGCATTCTTAGCTCACTCTCATCCATGTACATCCATCTCTTGGCTCAGGACACCTGCTGGACATTGGTTGAACATCAATTTCACCTTTTCTGTCTCTTACTTCAAGAGACAGAAAAGGTCCTCACAAAATTGGGAAGGAGGAAAAAGAAAAGTAGAAAAGGAAATCAGTGCAGGACCTGAGTTTTGGTGAGGGAGCTAAAAAGGGGAAAACACTGTTTTACTGGGACACACACAGGGAGATCAGTTGGGATTGAAGGAGATCCAATGAGGGTGAGAGGAGTGCACAGCAGATGCCTGGCTGACAGAACTGAAAGAAACCAGCACAAAATATCCCTGTAATCAATCCCCAGACCTTGACTTGAGCTGCTGATGCTGAGCTAGGAATGTCTGCTGAAGCTGAGGGAGAGGGCTGAGGCTGATGGCACAGACTGAGTCTCATGGGGTTGGAGTGTGTTGTTTTCTGTGATTGGTAGTGTCTACAGAACAGAACTGCCTGGGACCTGAATTCAAAAAGCAACATTGCTGACGCACATGGTGTGGATTATCTAGGTATCTCATGGACATATTCACTATCTCTGCAGGTCCAGGACCAAATTTGGCATTTTTGCAATAGAAGAGAAGCACGGCTCTATCAGAACCATCATAATTTTGGTCTGAGGGACCCAGGGGAAGTTCGGGTTGAAATCAGAATCCATGGCCAAAGAACCTGCATATTTCATAGGCACAACTGTGATTTTTATTGGGTCCAAGGCAGAGGGTGTGGATATGCTCTGTGGTTGTCTTGGCGTTCCCATGCCACAAGGAAGAGAGAGCCAAGAGCAGAGATCTGGGTGCACAGAAGTGGAAGTTGAAGCCTTTCCATCAGCCTTGTCTACCACATGCAAATGTAACAATAGGGATGGCACTGACCTGGTACTTCACTGAGGACCCAGCTGGGGGACTGAAGGATCATTACAGCAGGCCCTAGTGCATGACATCTTTAGATTTGTTTCCACTGGTGTTTCTGTGTAGAATTTGGACATTCCCATGGCAATAGAAAGGACAAAGGAACTGTTATGAGTGTGTATTGGAAACATTCCAACACCACATACCACAGCCTGCACCCCAGAAATGGTTTGGAAGTCTCAATTCCTATAAAAGGAGAAGACCTAGCCACTCTCCAATCTGTGATAAACACCTAATCAAAATGAGGCTCTGTTAAACAACAAAAGTAGATTGTGTTCACCACAACAAAAACCACATTGGCAATCATAGAAATAACAGGCAATGCACTCACAAGAATGACATGGCACCACACCATACCAAAAACAGATCTCACAGCAATATCATGGAAATGTGCGCAGCCAACATAGGAAATCTTCCACTTAAAAAAAGCCCTTCAAGTCTACAACAGATAACTGACAATCTTTAACCCATAAAGATAGAGAGCTATAATAAAATGAAAAAGAAGAACCATTCCCAGACCCAACCTCCAAAAAACTTGGAAACTGAACAAAAAATAAATTAAAAAAAGGAAGCATGTGAACACCCTTATCTACAGAACAGACTGAAATAAAAATTAGATTATGACTACTTCTTAAAAAAAAAGTTTTAGTTTTCTAAAATGTCTGAATTTTCAAAGCCACATTTTATATTCTCCACCACCTTTTTCTTGTCAATGAGCCTGAGTAAGGTGTTCACTCAGTGACCAAGAAGATCTCAGGTGTTGTCAGTAGGACCTAAAGCAAGCCTCCTCCTACTTGCTTCATCAAAAGAAAATCGACCTATAGTTCCTGCCACTGAGCCAAGAAAACAGGCAGTGAAAAGACATTCAGTGTTGTTAATCATCAGAGAAATGCAAATTAAAAACACAGTGAGATATTACCTCGTGTCTACCAGGATGGCTATCATCAAAAAGACCACAAAACCACAAACATTCAGCAACAATGTGGAGAAAATTGAACCCATATATACTGTTGGTGTATAGTTTATACAGAGACTAGTGTGTGAGAGCTGAGTCCTGGAGGCCTGTGATTTATCCAGGAGGTCAAGTCATTGCAGGCAGCATGTGCTGCTTGAAGCCAGTTTTCAGCCCTGGCTGTCCATGCGCATCAGTCTCCTCAGGAGCTGAGTCCCCCAAAATCACACACCCCCACCCAGAGATTCTGATATAATTGGCCCAGGCATCCAGATTTGAAAAGCTTCCCACTTGATTCAATGTGTAGTCACATTGAGAGACACTGTGAGCAACTAGTTCACTCTGGGTTTAGTCAGTATAGTTTATACACCCAAACTAGGAAAAGAAGGAACAATAGAAATGCAAACTATTACAACCACTATGGAAAACAGGACGGTGGCTTCTCAAAAAACTAAAAATAGAACTAATATATGATCTAGCAATTCCACTTCTGGGTATACATCCAAAGAAAATGAAAACATTAACCTAAAAATATATATGAACCCCAATGTTCATGGTAACCTTATTTACAATTGCCAAGATACGGAAGCAAACTAAGTGTCCATCAACAGATGACTGGATAAAGAAGTTGTGGTATATGTAAAATGGAATATTACTGAGCCATAAAAAAGAATGAAATGTTGCCATCTGCAACAATATAGAGGACTTGGGGAGTATTATGCTGAGTGAAATAAGTCAGACAGAAAAAACAAATACTGTAGAATATCACTTATATATGAACTCTGAAAAAGAAAACTAGTGAACATAACAAAAACAACAACAACAACAACAACAAACAGACTCACATGTATGGAGAACAAACTAATGGGTTTCCATGGAGACAGGGAAGAGGGGAGGGCAAGACTGGGATAGGGAATTAAGAGGTACAAACTACTACTTATACAATAAACAAGCTACAAGGATATGTTATACAGCACAGGGAATATAGCTGATATCTTATAATAACTATAAATGGAGTATAACCTTTAAAAACTGCAACCTGGAACTTATATAATATTGTACATCAACCCTACCTCAATTAGAAAAACGTCGAAGACCAGTTTGCCCCATGTGACCCAGGTCCCTCCAGTTTTGCCTCCTTTTCCTATCTGTAGGGCTCAGTGTCATCATCTGTTAAATAAGGTACTCAGGCTAGAAGGCCAGCTCTACTTCAAGAATCCTGTAAATCTATTGAAAGCAAACTAAATGATCAAATGAGAAAACTCAACCCCAGCATGAGCAATCCTTACTGCTGGCAGAAGTTCCATCTCCACCATGATGAAATGAGGACTAGATAGTGCACACTTGTTCCTTGCTTTCATGGACAGGAAGACACAGCTGATGTTATGTGAGATTTAAGAAGTAGGGAGAACAAGCCACATACTGCACTAAACTTAATACTCTCATCTGCCTTTGCTTTCCCTTCCTTGCACATTTATTGGAAGTGAGATGTGTTTAATTAAGGTTATATACCAATAAAAACCAAATTATTATTTGCTTTTACCCATCAAATTTGTCTATATAGAAAATGTTTTCCAATAATAAAAATAGCATTTATTAATCATAAAATTTCAAATAATTTTAAAACACAAAGAGTAGAAAGTAAGAGTTATCCATCTCTTGCCCAGATATATTTTATTTCCTTTAAGGAGTTTAACACATATCATACAATACCTTTTCTTATATATATATATACATAAAGTATATTTTAAATAAAATGAAATAATACAATGTGTAAACTTTACAACTTGCTTTTTCATTTGACAATTTATACTGTAGACATCTTTTCATTTGAATTTACATTGCTTTACCTCATTCTTTTTAAAGGCTGAATAGTATTCTACTGTCCAGATGAAATAAGCTGTATTAAGCCCTCCCTACTGAGCCTGGTCCTCTCCTCCCTACGGTGCAGGCCCCTGCATCTGTGAAGGGGAGATGTGGTCTTGGGGGAAGAGCAGAATGTGCAGACAGAGGTGAGCAGGCAGGGAAGCAGGGCCAGCTGACTGCCACTTTCTGCCCCTCCCCTCTGGCTTTCAGCAACACTTCCTTCATCCTACAGTTACATGAACTGCCTTTTTCTCCTTTCAAGTTTCAAAATTACCTGCACTCAAAGAATTTTGGAGAAACATTACATGAGCATTTTCTGATTGTTCATTTCAGATTCCTCCTTCTCTCTGACAACAACACATCTGTCACTAATCTAAATACTCATGAAGCAAGACCAGTGAACTCACAGAAAGCAAGAGGGGAAGGAACCCCTTGATCTTTCAGTCAACATGGAGGGTTAAAATTGTCCAACTTAAAAATACAGCTGGGCAGATAAGAATAAGAGATACTAGAATATTTAAATCAAATACTTCTGGCTAACTGAGTTATATTGCCAAGCATTTAAGTCACCCTCACTCCAAGAAAAATATTTTACAGGAATCTGGCCCTTAACAAATCCTATAAAACAGAAGTCAAATAGGACTATCTGCAGACTGGTGGTAAGGGTCTATTATTCTCAGAATGCTGGGCCTTTAATTTCAGAATGAAATCCAAGCATGTTACCCAAGCAGCTTATACCTTATATAGCAGATGGTGGACATCAATGGGACAGTTCTGTGTTACTTTGTCAACAACATCTGAGATGGATTGCATAAAATCCGGGTTGGTGAACAGAATTTTGTACAGATATAAAAGAAACAATACACATTTCTCTCAACAACTTTTTTAAAATGTAACTTTAACAAATACAGAATTCACTATGCCTTTTAAACCATCACATTGGAATGAATGTGTCAAATTAATCCAAGTGACTCTGTGCATGGAGTGATGGTGACATGTCCCTTCAAGAAATGAAATGTGTGGGTTTAGAGAGGGAAAATAAATCAAACAGTAACAAAGACAGACCAGCCCTGCCTTAGAATACACAGTGACTCAAACTTTATATGAGATTGTAAAAAGCATGTGCTCAGTGTATGTGACATGTAATGAAAAATATTGTAGATAATGAGCATGTGATGTATAGACACTAATGTCATGAAAAAGTTAGCCAGATTATAAGAAAAAACCTAGTCAGTGACTCACACTGTAAATCTGAACTAGAAGACTGGGAATGGGGAATGGTGGTGGCTTCTAGGTGAAACAATCAATATGGTAATAACCATGTTATTAACTAAAAAATCTTACATTCAATTCCATAAGTGAAATAAGCTAAAGTATAAGTAATTCAATTACAAAATTCTTAAAAATGCTTTAAAAATCATGAAAAGTGTCAATGTGCTCTAGGGAAGAAGAAGGCGCCATGCAGCTGTTCACTGGACTTTGCTGGTTTATGTGTATTTTAACTGAAGACTATCACGAGCGAATGAGTGCCGTGATATCAGGTACTGTCAGACATACATTGTGTGCCATTTCCCTGAACAGTCATACACATCGAAGAACAGGCAGTGGTTTGTATTTACCTATTAAATGTAAACTGAATGAGGCAGAAAAATATACCAAAATACAAATAAAGTCCATTTTACTTAAACCTTAAAATATTGCCTCTTAGTTACTGCTTTTACAAACGCAGTAATAATTCTTTGTGACTACTTGCTAAACTGATGATATCTTTAATTCTTCTTTCCAAGGCTGTCCTCAGACAGAAGTTTTATCTAACTTGCAGCAGGGAACACAGCAGGACCAGCTGTACTGGGTTAAATGTTGGACTGAGGACGGATCGTCATGTGTGATGGGAAGGTTATATGTACGCTATCGTACTCTTATACAGAGGCAAATTCCAATCAGTCCTCGAGATAAACTAGTTTTCATATCAGTAGGAGATGAATTTCAAATCCATTCTCTTCTATTGCTCTTAAAGCTTCTTCCTAACTGCTCTTGGTTTAACCAACCATTAACTGTTTAACAGATAGCCAGACCCAAAGAGAAGCACGATGAAACACCCAGTCAAGTGCGTGGACCATGCAGGAGCCAGAGCAGCCACTGAAGCTGTAGCCTACACTCCCAAGGTCCTCCCTGAAAGGTGGCCACCTCACTCGGGAGCCCCACGGGTAGCCACTCTTGCACACACGAGGTGACAGCATTGCTCCACACACGTCATTCTCTGCACACTCAGAAAACAAATGTCTTACCGCTGGGTGAAAGAAAATTTCAGGGCCTGGGAAACTTTCCTAGCCAACATCGATAATGATTTTCTTCTGGCTTATGGCATTGTTCCCTGTTTGCTGTTTGATCCACTTCCGCTGATCCACGTCATACTTGGCAAACTTCTTGACTATATTGGGACAAATGTGACAGTACTTCTCCTGCAGATGCACACACAGAGATGTCACCAGGCATTAGCGACCACCCAGTCTGCCCTCCAGCAAACACCCAGTAACTCCAGCACCACAAACCCCCGACATCAGTCCTGCCCAAGGCCACAACTCCAAGGGATACTTACTGGGCTCAGTGATGTCTAACAGCTATGCTCTGGCCATGTACTCTGCTTTCTTTCCAGCTCTGCTATTAGTCCCAGCCTCACTGTGTCACATGTTGCTGCCTACTATCTGAGATGATGTCTGACGGTGCCTATCAAGTCCCTAGTCTCCATCTCCTCTCTTCTTACTCCTTGTATGCCCCCACGTGGCACCTGCCCAGGCACTCGCTGCCACCCACTGGGACAAGCAGACCCGCATCGCAGCCCAACCCAGATCTGAAGGCAGCAGATCTGGCCCTGTGGTCACCACATCCGATTGGCAGGTGGTTAACCTGCTCTGCGGTCTGACACAGCACACTCAGTGGCTACATGACAGAGAGTTAGTGAGTGCCTAGGCACGTGGGATGCACAAGTGAATAAAACACACACAGACCCCTGCCCACTGGCCCATACACTAGCTGAGAGTCAGAGTAACAAGTGACAGTGATAAATAAGTAAATGGCACAGCACTTTATAAGGTGCTGGGACCATGAACCAAAGGAAAGCCCGACTTTGACAGGATGGATCTGCCACACATTGGGGCATGAGAACCCACTCAGTGCCAGCCCCAGCCTGTGCTGTGCAAAGTGTTTCCTCAGCTGGTGATGCCTGACTGGGGGTCTCTGGGTTGATCATCTGTCCTTAGAGCTAACCTCACAAGAACAGCAGTTGGCCCCTGGGTACCGGATTCTGAAAGTCAGCTTCCTGTGGGCCAGGTGGGCTTTGTTCAATGCCTGCACTTTGTCAGGCCCAAAGCTGGTGCTCAGGAGGACCTCTGAAGGCATTTTCATGATACTAAGTTCAAAATTTCTTAGAATCCCTGAAATGAAACCTAATACCATCCTTGGTATACTCTGCACAACTGTAAGACTGATGGGCCAGTCTTGCTACACACCCCTGTGCTCACTGATAACTGAGTGAGTGGGTCAGTCCATACAACTTCAAATCTACCAGGCTGAGGGCAGAAACAGTAAGTTGTCCTAAGACACCAGGTCAATGTCTCGCAGCAACTCAGAGGCTTAACTGAAGGCAGGAAGTGCCTCCACAGAGTTGATGGTGTGCAGTGTGTCAGCCCCAAGACCTGGACCACCACTGCCCCCACCAACAGAATCCACGCATCCACAGGCCCACTCCTGCCCACAGGGGCAACAAGACACAGGGTAACTCTGACCCACTCCCACAGAGGGAAGTGGGGCAAGAACTAACTGACAGCAGGGTTGGGGTGGCTGACCTGCAGGGAACACAAGGAGCTCTTCCACTGCCTACCTTCATGGCTGAGTGATACATTGTCACTGCCCAAATGGGCCAAACCTGGTTCAGGGTCAGAGATGGACCCCAGAGAGCCAGTGAGGAAGGTAAAGCCCACCATGAGGACTAGGAGAGCAGCCTCTGTCACAGTCAGCATACTCAGGGCCCTGCTCACCTGCATGGCCACCCCGACAGTCAGGAGCCAGAGGCTGTGAGATATATTGGTAACAGGAATGGGGAGGTGAGGGAACTTGGGTCAACTATCCAAATTTATTTCCTTGAAGAAACACAAGGAAAGGACTAGGGGAAGTTCTAGGAAATATTTTAACATAAAAAGAAAGTCTTATGCTACTTCTGTAAACCTTCCCCCAGGGGGAAAGGATTGACTCCCATGGGCTGCCCAGGACCACACACCCAAGCTGTGAAGTGACCCATCCCTGGAAACTCTAGTCCTGGGCACCCCCGGGCACCCAGCCACCCTACTCACAGGGGCCCTGACTCGCACCTGTGCACCCTGTCCTAAAAATACCTCTCCATCCACCAAGAGTGTCATGCAAAATGTGGGACTCCCCCCAGGCACTAGCTTTCCTTCAACCATCTTGTTACTGGGTGCAAAAGTGGGAGGGAAGGGGGGAGGCTAACCTCCCTTAAACTCCCCTGCAGCTCAGAAACTATGTGTTCAAGGTCACATGTCACTTCCATGCTTAAATTTTTCTCCAAAAACAAAATCTTTGATCTTTATATAATAATTATCCTTGTATTACTAAGAATCTCTTCATTTTGACTAAAACAAAACAAAAACAAAACAGTAATTTGTCCTGATTTTGCAACCTGAAGAGAAAATTGCTTTGAAAGGGGTCTGTCAACTGCTACCTTCATAGTGACACAAAGACCAAACCGATGGATCAGTCAAGTGGGCATTTTAAATAAGGACCAATGAGCCATTTTCCTCCAAATCTTACTGATTTAATTTTAGAGCTTCCTGTAACTCCTCCAGCATGGTAACAGAGTCTAGAAAACACAGGTGGACTCTGTTCAATGATTCACCCTAGAACAGCATCACTCTGAATGGTAATTCTCAGGGTACAGAACCACACACAGCAAGAGCTGGAAATGAGTTTGAATTCTGGCTGACTGCACAGGATTCCTCACAGTCACTGCTGCTGCTGTCTGCTCCTTACTCGGGAAATGAAGCCTGGAGGGAGAGGTGCAAGACACATTGGCTAATTGAAGGTTCTGTCTAATCAGGCTCCAATTAAATGACATCGTACTAGGCAGGATGCTCAATACCAGTTATCAAGCTGCTCTCATTTACAGCTGGAGAACTCCACAAGCATCCATGTTCAGAGAAGAGGCTAAGCTTTCAGCCCCTTAATTCAAGTGGTAAACAGATGGAGACCCACATTCATGGGGAGGGAGGGAAGGCACAGTGGGAGCAGGGGTGGTGGCCACAAGGGGAAGTGTGCAAACACTATTTCTCTCTCACCACCAAACTGGCCCATTTCCCATCTGTTTTTACCTTAATGGCCTTTGCGGTCTCCAGTGGTTGCTCAGGAGGGATTCCCACCTCCCTCTCCCTTGGCAGCTGTTGAATTAAATTCATATCTCTACCTGCAATAGGGATGTGTTTGATGCAGCTTCCAATTACCTAACCTTCCACCTGGGGAGACAGAGAGGCAAAACACCATGTGAGTAACTCCAGGAGGAAAGCCCTCCCTGGACTGTAAGTTAGACTCCTGCCCCCACCTGCCCTGGCAATGCAAGCATTTACTGAATCTCCGCTCTGTGCAAAGCTCAGGACTGGGGGAGGGGGAATAAAATGACCATGCATGCAATTCCATTAGGAGAACCTGAGATGCTCTGTAAGCAAACAAAGTGGCCTTTCCATTAGAAATGTGAAGAGAAAACCACAGAAGGCAGTTAATTTCCAAAATGCTGCTGTCTGTCCGAATAATGGGTCATTTTATTGTTCCTCTAACAAAAAGGAAAAAGTTTTAACTATTAATTTTATAAACATTTTTATTGAGTTATAGGCATTTTACAATGTTTTGTCAAATTCCAGTGTAGAGCACAATTTTTCAGTTATACATGAACATATATATATTCATTGTCACTTTTTTTTTGCTGTTTAACTATTAATTTTTAAACCAACTACAAATTGGCTTGCATTTAAAAATCAACCACCTGGTTAGCATGCAGGACTTAGGGTGTGACAACCTGGACTCAGATCCTGGTTCCACATCTGTGGGCAGAGTAACCATGGCCACATCTGTTAACACATATGTTTCAACCTTGGCACCTTCACCCATCATATGCGGTGAGTGGGTGCACAGAAGAGACCCAGTGACAGGCAGCAGGTCAAGTACACAGCATGGTTTAGGCATGCATTAAAGACTCAATAACCGATCTGCTCACTCTAGTAAGAGCTGCACTTGGTAGGAAGGAACAGTCTGGCAGGTTCCCCTCAACCCTATGCTATGTGGGGAGTTTGGATCCGCTCACCCAGCTGCCCTCCCGGACCAGTGACCAGGCTGTCAGCCGTCACCAGCAGGAGAAGGCCAGGAGCTGTTGTGTGGTCCCAGGTCCTCACCAGCCCCCTGGGGTGCCACTCAACATGCAGGCCACAGGCTGGGAAGGTCCAGCTCATGCTGGTGGGAGTAGCTGTGCAGAGTGGACAATGTCCCCACCTGCACCAGGTAGAGGAGGCACTCTGAGCTCCCTGATGGCACTGGTTGCTTGTCACACACTCATGGAGACAGAAGGCTGGAGCAAATCCTCATCCATCTGACAGATGGATCAGTTCCACTATGTACAAGCACAGTTACCACTGAAGTTACAAGAACAGGTGACTGAATTCCTCTTATGTCTTCTGAGGTGCCCAACTTCTAGAAGTGAGAGAGTGTGTAACCTTTCTCAGGAGCCCAAGCCAATTGTAAAATATTTAAGATCAAGATAAAAGATATGTACACATTATTAAAATAAAAAAGTCATAAGAACAGTAGCTCTCGCAAACAGAAACTATTCACAATTTCTATACTCAATACATTACATATAACATTTTCTAAAATTAATTCAACCCATGTTGAGTATCAGCTTCATCACAGATTAAATATATTAAAACAACCCACAGCCAATGGTAGGAAAACAAGTAAGTGAGTTGTGCTACACCCACATGATGGGCTGTCAGGTAGTTACTAAATATCTTTCCACAGAGTATTTAACCATAAAGATACATCAGGGATAAGTCAATATGCAAAATACAACCTCAGGAGCACATTGTACAATTAGAACATGAAATCAGATGGAGGGTATCCCAACTGTGCTTAAAATGTGTATCGTGTGTCTAAGAAAAAGAGCTCAGTAGACTATACCAAAAAAGTGTGGCACAGTCCTCTGGGCAGGTTTGTGGGTCATTCTATTTTCTTCTTTACATTTCTCCATTTTACCTAAATTTTGTACAGTAAATGAAATTTTTATAAATAGGGGGAAAAACTGCATTAAGAAACAGAGAAAAATTTGAACAACAACTTTCTCTGTGGGCCTGCACGTAGTGTGAAACTTGTTTCAGATGCACAGGGGAGGCCAGGAAGCAGACCCACAGGCACAGACCCTGACCTTGGCCTGCACTGACCTCTGAGGACGTGACCTCAGAGAGGAGCCAGGCAGGACCACACAGCAAGTGGCACCTAAACACCTCACACCCAGGAGGGGGCAGTGTTCCGAGACTGGATGAAGGGGCTGCGAGCACAGAGCATGCTCTGCAGGCCTCCTGCCTCTCCTCACCCCCGGGCAAAGGGGACACTGGCAGGGTGCAATGACAGAGGGGAAAGATTTGGCTTTTTCCTCCTGACTGTAGACACATCAGCCTCCCCCTGCAGTGATTTCTGAACTTTGAGGTATTAAAGCACCAGCATTAGTACATCATCTCTGCAACGTCCTGAAATAAAACAGTGACTATTTTTTAAATGAAATAAATGAATTGTTTTTTTAAAAAAAACTAGTTTGCATTTTTTAAATTTGTCTTAGTTGATTTACAAAATTCTGTTAGTTTCCAGTGTATAGCATAGTGATTCATTTATTGCATTTTTAAAAGGAGCATAGCACATACACACACAAACCTATATTTGCACAAAAGATTCTTGTAATACACAAAATAACAAACATTAGTATCAGGGGTTGCCTCCAAGAAGGGACGTGGAGGAGGAAAGGCAGGTCTGAATTCCCAATGTAACCCCCTCCAGATAGCTTCAATTAATTAAAAAAAATCTTTAAATAATTCATTTAACTAGTCCATTGTACCAAATATATATGCATATGTATATGTATATATATATATATATATATATATATATATATAGTCTCTTGAAGCCTGAATTAGAAATCACTTCTGTAATATTTTGAAAATTAAAACCAAAAAGTGACATTGCAGAGCATCCTGCAAGTCAAGGGGAACAATCTCTCCTTCTTGGCTCTTAAAAAATTTTTAAAAAGCAAGAAACAAATCCTCTCCAGAGGATTGTCACAGAACACAAAATCATCCTCCAAATGTTCATGTGCTGCACCCACTGATATCCAGATTACAGTTCAGAATGAAAGTCAGGAAAACCCTCCTGGCAAAGTGACACTGGGGCCAAGCAGAGCCAGGGACATCAGACGACTGCTGACACCAGACTGCACAAATCTGCTACTGCAAATTTCCAACTGCCAGTGCCACAGACACTAGGCATCTTCCACTTTCTCACACAACTGTGTTTAAAGGCTCTTGTTACCTTTGCTAAGTACAGGTATGTCTTCAAAAGTGGTGCTTTAATTAACAGAAGGTTTTTTTTTCTTTCACTGCTTCCTTCACCTCAAATCAGGTTAGGCCCACAGACAGAGCAGAACTCGCTGCCCTGCTGACCATTGGGATAGCGTGAGTGACCCCATCCTTGCTGTCAATGATGATTCCTGTTAATGTGTGTTCACCAACTTGTCATGATGTCCAGTACACAGCTAAGACCAGCACTGCCTTCACAAATACCACAGAGACCATCAGCATGGGGACTTTCTCAAGTGTTCCACAAGCATATCTTCAGGTTGGAGCAATAGGCCCTTTCTTTCTTACTGAGTCTGAATGACCTTTCCCTTCCCTACCTTCCATCTTCCTCCCAAATCCAAATTCCAAAGTGGACAACTAACATGTAAATTCTGTGCACTTAATCTGGAGGAGTCAACTTCTCAGTAAGATAAATCAAAGCTTTGCAAAGAAAAGCCAGAGAGAAAGGAATTTTATTGTGGAATCAGGAGGTTTTAATTTCTAATCCACTGGTTCCCAGTGTGGGTCCACAGATGGATTGCAATAAGACTACTTGTGGGGACTTTAGAAAGACAAAATACTGGGCCTGGCACCCAGAAATTCTCATCTGGCCGAACCAGGATAGTGGTTCTCAACCAGGTGCAATTTTGCCCCCAAGGAGCACCTGGCAATATCTGGTGACATTTCTCGCTGTCACACTTGAGGGAGGGGAGGCTGGTGGTGGTGCTTCCCCTGGTGGGTCAAGACCAGAGATGCTGCTAGACATCCCACAACACACAGCTCAGTACCCTCCACTCCCCTGAGGACTGCCCGATCTAAAATTTTGAGGCTGGAAACCCGTGGTCTGATATAAATTCTGAGGATGTGTATTTTGGAAAAAACACTTTTGAGGAGACCTTGCTGCATAGATCACTTTGAGAACCACTGGGCCAGTGTTTCCTGAAGTGTCTCCTAGTCCATGGAACAGAAACAGCTTAGGGGTTGGGGAATATTTCTGGTTAAATTTGGAAGTGGTGGAATAAACAGAGTTTTCTAATGTAGGCATTTTCAGAGTCTTTAAGACATCACTGTCTACTGAGAATCACCACACAGAGGACACAGCATGTGGAATCTTCCAAGTTAATCATCTATGCAACTCCTCCTCTTTTTTCCTACAAGGGAATAGAATATGCAGGAAGCATTTTGGAAAACAATTTTATCATTTATTCCCCCAAATTTCAGTCAATTCCCTTATATAGAGGCAGATACATTACACCTAAAAACAACAAAACCCCCCATGAAGAACAAGCAGCTTCAGGGGAAGTTCTGCAAACTCATGGAACCACAGGAGCTCAGATCCACAAAGGGAAACCCTTGAAAGACATTTATTTTGTTTCATTTTGTTTTGTTTTAACAGATTCTATAGTGTATTTTCTTTTTTATGATCAGAAGTAAAAATAAGCCAAAGAACCACACCTACATCTTGATCTTGTCTTCCTGAAGATACTTTAGATTTTAATGAATGTAAACAGACAAAAGCTGGACAAACTCTACACCAGCAGTAAAAACATAAATCACAGAAATTGCTCTGTACAGTGTTTGAGCTCGGACCTGAATGGGATGAGTTCATGTGCACTTGAGTGCATGGGAAATGAAACCACACCACACAATCTTACAGAGGCCTCTAGAATCACCATTTCTTCCACATTAGACAACTAAGGTCACTTGGGAATCATGAAAGTCACTTGTCCTTACCTGAACTGCAAAGTAGAGTCCTGGTACATTAAATAATTTGAACATAATTTCTGCAAGATATTCTCTATTTTCTGGTGTATTCAGAGGAGGTTCTGTCTGTAAGGAAATATTCACTATATTTAGTGTTCACCCAAATTTCATGTAATTACATCAGAACGGCAATAAGTTAATCTAAAAGCATGTTCATTAAGATGCTGTACAACTCCTTAATTTGACAGACAGAGTACACCCAGAGTGATTGATTAAACACATTTTGGCTGTGAGGTTTAAAATCTTTGAGAGAGCAAAGCCTCTCTAAACACTTCTGCTCTTACTAATCCACCCCAAAACAAGAACAAGCTACAGAAAAAGAAACTCCACCTCAGATAACAGAACACCCAAACTCCGTGAATCTGAAGAGACGTGCACTGAGCTGCCAAGGGCAATAACAGCCCCACTGAGACCAGATGAGTGAGGACATGGAAAGAGAACACCAGTGACTTCAGATACCAGGCAATATCCAGTTCTCCAGAGAAGAGCAAAAGCAGAGAGCCCTTGCTTGGATTCAGAGTAGTCTGAGCAGCACAGCTGCAGGAGCCTCGCTCCCCAGGCCCCTCCCCTCAGAGCACAGGCGGCAAGGTGAGAAGTTACACCTCCACCATCTGCTGTGAGAAAGACAAGCCTGGGACAGAAGCTGCTTCAGCCAGACACTGCCCACCACCCAGCCTAAACCCAACACACAGCCAGTTCAGAAAGATCTCCCCTCACTCAAAGATGAGGAAAGAACACAAGAAGACTAGCCAAACATCAAATAAAAACACTCATAGAAAAAGAGAGGGGAGAGAGAAAAATAGGAAAAAACAAATGGCAGATAAAAAACATGTACCCAGAAAAATATAAAAATAAAGCAGATGAAAATCATGACATAGATATCCGAGTTTTTTGAAATGTCTATTTAAAATAATAACTATTATCTAATAGGAGGAAATTAACAGGATTACATAAAGATAAAAATAAATAAACCTCCTTTTTGTCATTCAGCAATATGTTGAACATTTTTCCATGTTAATAAATATGGATTTACATCACATATTTAAGCTAGGGAAAAAAAGAGTGAGAAAAGGAGAAAATAAAAAACAAAGAAAGGAAAAAAAATCTAGGCCTTTTGGCAAAAAAATAAATAAATAAAAATCCACATTACCCTTTGTTATATACTGAGCTGTGTGTCCCAAAACTCTTATGCTGAAGCTGCAACACTCAGGTGACTGTGTTTGGAGATGAAGCCCCTAGAGGGGTAATCCAGGATCAGTGAGGTCACAGGACAGCACTAACATCTCTGCAGGATAAGGCAGAGGGATCAGGGAGCTCTCTCTCACTCACACACAGAGGAAGAGCCACACAAGGACCTGGTGAGAAGGAGGCCATCTACAAGCCAGGAAGAGAGATCTCACCATAAACCAACAATGATGGCACCTTGATCTCAGACCTAAAGCCCCCAGAGCTGTGAGAAAACAACTGTCTGTTGTTGAAGCCACTCAGCCTATGGTGTTTTGTTAGGCTTATTGAGTAGAGCAACATACTCTTAAAGCAGGAAAAGGGCAGCCTGTCTTGGCCATTGGCACAGCTGCATGCAGGACACTGGGACACACAGGGCCACATTTACAGAGTTTTCTGGCAGGAAAATATGACCCCAGAATTCTATATCTGGCCACACTGCCAATCAAGTCTGTTGCAAAAACAAAATATCTTTAAACATACAACAACTTGAGAGAATTTGGTTTCTATGAACCCTTCATGAATTAACCATCAGACAATAAGCTTTAGCCAAATAATAAGAATGCATAAAGTACAGCCAAAGACTTACAGTGAGCAAGTAGTCCATTTAAGATGTAGGGATAAATGCTTTTCTTTTCTGGGAGAATCTATAGCTATAGAACAGAATGTAAATATTATAAATTAAAACAACAGGAGTAGTATCAAGTTGACAGGCACAGATGGAAAGGAGGAAAATATAAAGACCCTGATGCCCTTGTGTCATGGAATCAAAAGATATTGTTTTCTTGGTAGAGCAACAGAGACACCACTAAACATAAATTCACAAACATAAATATCAGAGTAAGTACACTAACATAAACAATCAAAAGCAGGTGATAGAAGAAAGGAGGAGGAGGTAAGAAATGTGGCCATGTACCAACGTGGTCACTAAGCACAGTTGGAAGTAATCATCCCTAAACAAATACAGGTAAATATCTTATACAAAAGTACAGTTATGTTAAAATATGTTTTACCAATTATCAGAACGAATATGCACCCAATAGAAACCAAAGAGAAAGCCAAGCCTGAGTTTTAAAATATCCATACATAAATAAAACACACTAAAACCAGAAAGCACAGCACCAGAAAAGCAGCTGTGACCACACACACCTGCCACACAGCCCAGGCCATTTCAGCACGGGCAACGGGAGAGCTCCAACTCCAATCAGCCCAGCTACACCCCACCCTCGATTTTACCAAGTTTGGAAAGTGATTTCCTCTCTCCATGCATAATTAGCACTGACTTCACAGGAGTCTAAACAAAGTGCTCATGGCAGCACCTGGCATGGGGAACGTACTCAGTGAAAGTGCATTATTATCACTAAAATCATCAGCATGTACCAGTGAGAAACTCACCTACTGAAGAGAAAGTCTCTGAACAAAGACTATGAGACAAAATCAAATTCCATTGTCAAGCCAAGGGACATCTAAAACAAGGTGCCTCAGAGAGGTGCACAGTTGTCACAGCTTCCAAGATCAGAAACAACATAACTGCACATAACAAGGAACTGATTACACAGATTAGGTCACATCCATAAAATGTAACACTTTGCAGCAATTAAAAAGGATGGGCAGTGTGTCTGCAGATATAAAACAATATCTACTATAAATTTGCTACATGAAAATAGGCCTCTCCATACATACACATTCTTAAATATACTTCTGTATCTACAACATTTTTTTTAAAAAGCAAGGTGTATGAGGGAGAGAAATGAGGAGCTGTTTATGGGCACAAAGTTTTGATCTTGCAAGATGGAAAAGTTCTAGAGTTCTGTTACACCACAATATCAATGTAGGTAATGTTACCAAATGATATATTTAAAACTGTGTTTAGTGGGTAAATTTCATATATTTCAAATTATAATTTCTAAAATTTTTAAAGTAAAAATCAAAATGTACCATAGTATGTCAATTTTGTTACCATTTTATGAAGCAAGTTTATGTATAATCCATGTGCCTGCACAAAATTATTGCTGGTTAAGCACCAGTAAAGTTGGTTTCCTCCAGGAAGGGGATCTGGAAGGCAACACAGAAGTGGGAAGGAGACACTCTTGCACTGGAAATCCTACTGCACCTTTTGAATTCTGTGCTGTGTGTATGCTAACTCTTCAAGCAAATAATCAAATCTGGCTATCAACTAGCTGGGGGCTTTAGTTTATACTCCTGTCTGATACAAAGCTCAAACATCATGCCCCAAGTAAGTTTTAATTACTCTGATTAGAATCAATACACTCCCTGAATGGGAGAGAGAAAGCAATCTTAAGACATAGACAAGAAATAATAAAGTCATCAAAAGCAGATTGTAAGTAAGTGATCTAAACTTTATTCAACAACACATTACTTATTTTAATGTGCCTACCTCAAGGGGCTGAGATCAAATTAGTTAATACCTTAATGTTCCCAGTACACATTTAGCACTGTGTTAGTGATTACTATATCAGATTTTTTTTTTAGTTTTCTTTCATTTAAAGCACATGAAGAATAGCTGTGGATTCCAATATTTAGGTTACAATATATCTCCTTATGGCACCTCCTATCAACCTGAAAAACAGGCGTAATAACTACCTACCCCACAATTGTCTGTGGGATTAAATAAGTGAGTTAATTCATGCAAATGCTTGGTGGGGAGAGGGCTGGGCCTTTAGCAAGTGCTGAATATATCAACAATCAACTGTAATATCAAGAATATATCTCAGGCCAGAAGAAATTGAATGTGTTAATTCCAGAGACCTAGAGTCTTCTCTTACCTTGAAGAGGAATCCAAGCACCTTAATAAGTTAATTTTATAAACATAACATTTAAACTGATTAGAGGGGGGAATAGGATGAAGAGAGGAAGGCTAGAAAGGTATGCAAAGTGGGAGCATAGTCATGCAATGTTTCCTTCCTGCCTGGTTTAAAAAAAAATGTGAGCCTATAGAAGGCATTCCAACAAGAAGTAGATTAACCCTGGCTCTGGATTCTTCCTGGGTTTAATTTCAGTGTCAAGTGATGTTCCAAATAAATCCCAGATGAATGAAAAATATATATAAACATCAAAGGAAAGTAGGTTTACTTACATAAAAATTTACAATTATAGATGTTCAAAAACATAACCTACAAAAAATCAAGTGAGAAAAAGTATCTGCTTATGACAAAAAATTCTTATCTGTTATATGAAAGAGTTCACACCATAAACAGATTGTGGCCATACATACAACAGAATATTATTCAGCCCTAAAAAAGGAAGGAAATTCTGACACATGCTACAATGTGGCTGAACCCTGAAGACCTTATACCAAGTGAAATAAGCCAGTCATGAAAGGACTAATACTGGATGTTTCCACTTATATGAGGACCCAGAATAGTTACAGTCATAGAGACAGAGGGGGGATGGTGGGGGCTAGGGCTGGGAGAGGGGGAAAGAGAGTTATTCTTTAATGTGGACAGAGTTTCAGTTTGGAAGATGAAGAAGTTCCTGAGATGGATGGTGGTGATGGTTGCACAACAATGTCAATGTACTCAACTCACCAAACTGTACATTCAGAAATGGTTAAAATGATAAATTTTATGGTATGTGCATTTTATCACAAAAGAAAAATTTAAGTAGAATAAAGTTCAAAGAAATCATAGCAACAATAAAAGCAATAAAACACTGATATGTACAAAACCCAGGACATGAATAGGCAATTCACAAAGGAGAAAATACAACTAACAAATACATGAAAAACTGTTTAAGATCAAAGGTATTCAAACTGCAAATTAAAAAGTCAAATAATCAAAAATGATATTAATCAATCCTAAGAGTTCAAATAATGTGGCTTCTTGTACATTGAAGATTTCAGTGTGAAATGGTATACCAGAGATTCAAAATTATTAACACATCTGGACCTCCAAATTATATATATATATAACTTTTATATTCTTAATATAAAAATTCTCTAAATATAGAAAAAATGTGCAAAGATTACTTTATGTTATGTCTTACAAAACCAAGAAACTGGAAACAAAAGTAAACATCTAAAAATAGTGGGGCTGCTAAACAGACAGGAAACAACCACTGGATACATGATTGCATGACCATTAAAGCGAGGATTATGAAAACCGTGCAAGAAAATGGGGGAGAGGGATGGAGGACACAATATTGAATGCAAATCATATAAAAACATGAGTGAAAAGATTAAGTATATCTATACTAAATGTTAATATTTATGATAATGGGATAGGAGTTGAAAAGCCCCACAAGCATCTTCCAAATTTTCTAAATCGCACTTATAGTTCTATAATAAGAAAAAATTTCATTACAAGAGTTGTGAAACCCTGAGTTACAGCCTGTGTGCGAAGGCCACAGAAACTCCCAATACAACTTCCTGGTTTATTTCTCCACAGGCGGAGAAGCTAACAGAAGAAAGACTTCACCCCAGGGCAGAAGCCACAGCACATCCTGGTGTGGCTTTTCCCTAGCCTGTTGGCTCTGTAACGTGGAAAACACTTTCCATATCCAACCACAGTTGTGAAGACAGCTGAATTCTTGATCTGCCACTGTCTTCATACCTGTAGTCACATCATTATGGCAGGCACTGCAATTTCCCTACCCAGTATCTATTCTGCCTTCTGCCTTAATGACAGACCACTGATCAATCACAGGCCCAGAAAACAGCATTTCCCAGACTTCCTGGTGTACAGGGATGGCTAAGTAAGTTCTGGCCAATAAGAAGCAAAAGTTATTGGATGTGTCTTCTGGGAAAGCTCCTTACAAGGTTGAAGGTAGACTCATGTAGTAGGCCCACTTCTGCTCTTAACCCCTTCTTTCCTGGAATATGGAGGTGATGACTGGAGCTGCAGCAGCTAACTTGTGATCTAAGGCAATCTTAGAATGGAAGCCATATGCTAAATATACTAGAGCACACAGATCCCTAATGACACCAGAAACCTGACCTACCAGCACTGCCCTCCCTGCTACAAATGACTTTAAGAAAAATAAAACCTTTAACTTGCTTAAATCACTGATTTTTACACTTTAGTACTTGCTGCCAAACAATTCACCATCTGTGAAGAACATTAAAATCTATACACTTCCATTAAGAGAAAGTTTATAATAAAATTAGGTTCTCCTGGTTCCTGAATCAAATTCAGCATTATTAAAGACACATTCTTCTGGGTTCTCAGAACCATAATCATAAATCTATGTTTTCCTCAATCCTCCTTTTCTCCTATGTTTACCACCAGTAATTGTTCCTTTAGAGGACTAATTTAAATAAAACCTTCCAAAAACCATTATTTATACATAACGAGATCTAAATTGGAGATATCAAGTTTTTCTTATTTTTTAAATACTGAAGTATATGATTAAAACTTCACATGAATGCAAGTTACATAAGCATTTTATTCATAATAATGGTAAAATATCATCAAATATTAATTCAAAAATGAATAATTAGTCAGTACTATAAAAATCAATCCATATTTCTGGATAAAGAAAGCAAGCTGAACACATGCAACTAATATTGCTCCAGTCCCAAACCTCTCCATAACTGCAGTAAAGAAATATTTTTAAAAACATAAATCCTCAAGGAAGGGCAAGTAGGAGTGGAGATGACAATATATTGAAAATGGGAAGAACACGGGCCAGCAGTAACAGACTCAGCAGTGCCAAGGATGTCCAGCTCCACACCGGCCAGTGCTAGTGTACAGGACAGAGCAGGTCTGAGCCACCCTCATGAACCAGGAAGGGAGTTACTGCGGTAAGCCAGGACAAGCCACATGTCATGGTGAATATTATGTCTCAGCTTGACTGGGCTAAGGGGTACCCCGAGAGCTGGTAAACCATTCTTTCTGGGTTGTGTCTGAGAGGGTGTCTCTGGAAGAGCTTAGCATGCAGCAGACTGAGTTTGGAGACCTGCCCTTGCCAATGTGGGTGGGCAGCACACAGGCTACTGAGGACTTGATTGGAACAAAAGGATGAAGGAAGGGTGATCCTCCATCCCTGAGCTGGGACACACATCTTTCCTGCTCTCAAGTGGATGGCAGAGCTCCTGGTTCCCAGCATCCTTGGGCAGCACTGCTGCTTGCTCTTTCTCTCCTGATTCATATTCAAAAAGGTTTGCAAATCTCCTCTACAGTTACAATTCAATTTCCCTTCAAGAGCACTGCAGTTCTTTAGAATATATGATTCTGTCTTGAACTCTGGGAAATTCAGTATTAGAGAAAAGAGTGTGGTTCCCATTTGCTATCTGTTTGGTCCACGTGACCAACATGAGTTGAGTCTCTGAAACTTCTTGAAAAACATGAGCCGTACTGAGCTCATTCCCACCATGGATGTGCAGATGTCTGTCATGGCAGTCAGAAGGGACAATTTCATAGGCTACTGAGGGAACTTTAATTTAAAACTTTTAGACTCTTTTACACCAAGAAGCCATTAGCTGATGTAGTGGTTCAGTAAATGTCTTCAATGAATTTCTGGACATGGCCACAAATCCCTGTACCTGCTTCACTCCCCTTCAATTATCCCATTAACTGATGAGGAAGGACATAAGCCTGAGATAAAACCACCCTTCTCATAACTTCCTCTGTCACATCATGCAGCAAACACACCTGCTAACTTCAAAGTACAATAAATGTAACACAATATTTTCTTATGTTTAATGTAATAAACAATTATTTTTGAACATTCACTTCAGATACTCATTTTTGGCAAAGGATTTAAGCTTTTCCATATTCATACCAAACACCTCCAGTTCGTTCCCAGCAATTGGTTTTATTGTACTGCGGTGTATATGCCAGCTAGAGCAGAAAAATTCCTGGTAGGAAAAATTTCCAGTGGGCTGTGTCCTGGTGATTGCATTTGCTCCACAGGCCTAAGACTCAGACTCCCTCTGAGCAGAGCGGGATGGGGCAGGCAGGGAGAGGAAGCTGGGCCCCAGGCCCATGCCTGGAGTCCTACCAACAGGTAGTTATGTGACGTATGAGAGAAGGGAACATGCCAAGCATGGCAGGTGGGAGTCTGTAATTTGTTTTGGCTGTAAAGACAAAGCCACTCAGACATACTGTCAGTTTCCTGGCTCCATGTATTTTACATAAACCATCATAGATACACAGGAGAGAAAATACACAGTGGCCTGTAAAACACAGTACTTGGATGTGGCAATTCCTAGTTGTGAAGATACAGCCAGGAAAAAGCTTAGAGCACTTTCAAGGACTTGATTTAATAGACACAAAATATATAGATTCCACTAACTACCATAACAGCCTTGTACTTAACATATTTTAAGCCAGATAATTCTAAAGAATATTCCATATTTAACATTAGGAAGAATTATATAATTGGATCAGGGACCATTTGACAATGCACTAGCATGGAAAAATGCAAAGCTAAATTATGTAGGTTTTAATGTGCAGCTTATGATACATGCAATTGCTCTCCTTAAAGTAAGTGTTTTATACATGTAATTAATTTTAACTTAAAAAGAACATAAAACAATGAAAACAGGCTCCACAACCAAGAGACACTTCTCTTCATTTCTCTGTATTGTTTTATTTCATCTGAACAAGATCAATTACATCCACAATATCAGGGCCCGTAACTCAGCTCAGTGTTAGAGTGAGATTTAACCTTGGCAAAACAGCACCTTGACTCAGCTCCCTCTGCTGTAAGAAGCAAAGGTCAGAGCCATCCAGTTATTTCAGGAGGACACCTAACTACACAGGTGGTTTCCTACCCAAACCCATTCCTCCCTCCTCATTCCTTGCTGCTGGAGGCCGGTTTAGGTACTTACCTCTTGGGGCCAGGTGATGAGATGTGGTCCCCTCACCAGCAACAGGAGAGAATCTTGACTCATCAAAATGTACCAAAGTAATTTTGTTCCCCTCTAGGGCCCACACTGGGAGCGGACAGACAGGGCAAATCTGCTAGGAAGGTTTCTGAGGAAGAGAGTCTTAATTCTAAAACTCTGAAAGTAAATACACCAAGAGTCAGTACAGGAACTCGGGCAGCCACCCTGGGGCCTGAGGGGAACCAGCACAAGAGGCCAAACAGGTGAATTAGGCTGGGTTCTCACCTCCATCTCTCAGCTGCTCAAGTAACCAGCCCTGAGTGGATTGACCCTGGCATCCTGTTTTGTGGGATAATAAGCCCTATTTGGTTTTGGACATTTTGGTTGAACCTTCTGTTATTTGCCCAAAAAGCACTCCAACTCATACAAAGAGCTTTAGTGGGAATTAAAAACTCCCCAGAGAAGAATATCCTGGGTTTAAAATCTAAGCAACCCAGAATCCACAGGGCTCTTCTCTCAGTCCCAGTTACTCACCATCAAAAAGTGATGGCCCTCAGGTTCAGCTCAGGGAAAATTAAAAATAACTTGTTCCATGAACCTCTCCATTAGATCTCAGTCTTCAATTATTCCATGTCTTATTGGCCACTAAAGGAAGGGAAAACAAACTATGTCAAGCTTCAGTCCATGTCAGTAAAAGCAACAGTTTTAAAAGCACTGGCCCAGAAGAGACTGAGTTATTAGAGAAAACAGGTCCTTTGCACTGGGTGAATGTTAATTTATGTAAAGAAATAACAGACACTTTACCAGAAATATTAAGTTATATTATCATTTATATTCTACTTCACATCTCTAAGTACAAAGTATCATCTTAACAGTGGAGTAACAGATGGAAAAGTACAGCTAATCTGCCATACCATTCCATTTGGAGTTTGGAGGTTTTTAGAACAAATACCTAGTTAAACAATTTTAGTGCTTCTTTTTAATTAATCAATCTACAGCTCTTCTACATCTGACAGGTTAGTGAGTCAACCTGCAATTTTCCGCAGAAGCAGGTCTTGCTCTCACATGAAGCCCAGCATTCCCAGAGTCAATCCTGCATTCCGGGGTTTTGTAAATTCACTTGATTCCCCACATGAAAAATACCTTGTTCAACTAACACAACACTGTAAATCAACTATACTTCAATTTTGAAAAATACCCCATACAAAACCAACAACAACAAAACCTCTTTTCCAGCACAAGAATAAAATACACAGCTCACAAGTACAATTGCTATGAAATCTACCATTTTCCATGATTCATCCTACTGCTCTGTTCTTGGTGATACACTTACAGAAGCAAATCCCGGTGGGGAGTTTACCTTTGTGGCATACGTGGGTTTATCTATGGCTTCATCCCCTATGAAAAAGTCCAGGTCATCAACTCCCCTCAGCACCCTCCTTTGGGCTTGGTCAACCACCTTTGCTGACTCTCTGATGGCAATACCTTCGGGAGAACAGCACAAAGATTTCTGTCAGCATCCATACTCATTTCAAGGATCAAGGAAGCATAATATAACCCCTGTGTATGTACAAGTAAATTTTCAATGCCAGGGTCTTATTAGGAGTTGAGTGTGTTCACAGAAAAGACGCTATCACAGAGCACATAAAGTAATACAGAAACCTTTCTTATGTTCTGGTATTATTTTTAGTGCGGCACAAAGGAGCCTAGCTGGTCTGCTTTTAATACTGACAAAAGATGAATTACTAAATTTTTCAGTTTCATCTGAAAAAACATCCCTCATGATAGTGAAGTGAAAAGCACATATCAATCGGTTCCAAATTTTAGAATACAATGTAGAAGGACACAAAATTAAAAATATAATGTGAAAGAAGAAAATAAACTGAAAAATGCTCATAGACTCTCAAGTCATTTTAATAAAACTGTGTCACACAGATTTAAAATATATTTTTATTCTTGTTACAAAATCACTAAAAGAAAAAACTGAGGTTGCTGACTAATATCTGACAAGAAAAATTCAATAATCAAACAACTGTATTATGTAAAAATATTAATGGCTTTATGATATATTATTTTAATAACAGTTTAACCACGATATTTAGGAATATACTTATAGTTAATAATCATATGAAACTTCACTGTAGAATTTAACATCTAATGAAATATGGAAAGCTTCATGAAGATTCAATTTTCCATTTAAATTCCTAACCCCTGGTCACACTTTGCTTTCCCATAAACTCATCTTCATCAAATTTATTCCAAAACAAATGAGTAAACATATACAACCATTTTTAAAAGTAGAGTATTTGTAGTTCCCAATTTATTAGAAATGAAGAATAACAGCAAAGCTAAGGGAATGAATTTTAACCCTTGCCCTCAGAAAGGCATCTTGAAATAATAGCTTGAAAAGGTAGGAAAAAAAAAAAGAGGTACAGGACAGAAATCACTTTGCTCACCTCCT
This sequence comes from Camelus bactrianus, assembly GCF_048773025.1. Classification (NCBI taxonomy): domain Eukaryota; kingdom Metazoa; phylum Chordata; class Mammalia; order Artiodactyla; family Camelidae; genus Camelus; species Camelus bactrianus. The sequence goes on from NC_133552.1 coordinate 71,133,649, forward strand.
CTTCTGACTCCATCTCACTGCCGCACTTGGTCCAGAAGCTTTCAACTTACAGAAGGTGGCACAAATCCAAAGCGCAGGATTTCTGTAGGACTAAGGCAGCAGGCGTGACGTGGACGTGCTGGGGGCGGAGCCCAGAGGAAGCATCCGAGGCAGAAGCAGCGGGCGTGCCAGGACCACGAGGCCGAGAGTGGGGCTGGGGAGGTCTGGAGGGCCGGGACGAACTGCCGCAACTGCAGCCACAAACACACCCGTCCCCGAACACAGACCCCGCCATGGGCGGCACACTGACGGGCACCGCGCAGCCACCTGTGCACACGCAGCACGTCAGAGGGCCCTGGCGGGACGGCCCGCAGCCGACACCAAACGCCTCGCGCGGCCGCGGCGCTGCTGCTGGGCCGGCGGGAGCCCCTGCAGCCGTCTGCCCGCGCCTCGCGCCCCGCTTCGCCCTGGGCGGCGGCGGCAGCGGCGGGAGCCGGGGCGAGCGGGCGGCGGGCTCTGGGACTGACCGGCCACGTCTCCCTGGGCCCCGACTCGCCCTCCCCCCCGCGCCCCGGCGGGGTGGCGGCCTCCGCAGGGGCCGCGGCAGCGAGAGCCCGCCTCTGGGATGAGGTCCAAGCCCCCCTAGGCCTCGGACCTAGGACCGCGAGGGCTTCAAGAAGCGGGCGGCGTCCCTGTGCTTCCGGAGCTAGCAGGAGGACGAGGTGCTGCAGGTGGGCAGGTGTCGGTCCCGGACCAGTGGACTGGCCCAGGAGGAGGACTGGAGCCCCAGGAGGAGCCTGCCGGTGCTGCCGTGAGGGAGGCTTACCAAGAGGCTGGAGTCAAAGGAAAATCAGGCAGACTCCTGGGCATATATGAGAACCAAGACAGAAAGCACAGGACATATGTCTATGTCCTTACTGTCACTGAAATATTAGAAGACTGGGAAGATTCTGTTAATACAGGAAGGGAGATAGAGTGGTTCAAAGTAAAGGATGCCATCAAGTTCTCCAGTGTCATAAGCCTGTACATGCAGAGTATCTGGAAAAATTAAAGCTGGGTTGCTCGCCAACCAGTGGAAATTCCACAGTCCCTTCCCTTCCAGAGAGTAACACCTTGTTTGTAGCTGCTGCACAGCGAACCTCTGGGCTGCCATCCAGCATAAGATAGACAGGGTTGGAAGGACCTCTTCCACCATGTGCAATCTCATGGGCAGAGGCTTCTTTATTTTCCTTGACAAATATCTGAAGGACGCTTACAAACTGAATTTGCCATGCGGGATTTTTTTTAACAATCTGCTTGATTTTTAGGTGTTTTCAAATCTTCTTTAAAAAGAAAAAAGATAGTGTAAAATATTTTAATAAGCCAAAGCCATGTGGATTTTTTTTTAGATGCCTTAAATGTGCTCTCCCACCCAGCCCACACACCTTGTTATTTTGGTTGGCATTTTCACTTTTTCCCCAGTATTTTTTTATCCATTTGATGTCAGTCTGTGGTTTTTGTCAGATCAACATACTTGTGGGTATATTATCCCGGTGAATTGTCTTCTCATTCACAATATTAACATATTCAATGAATCCATTTGTCAACTCGTTTATCTCAATTTTCACAACTGGTACTATGTCACTAGCTACCTGATATGGCCAATTCCCCTGTAACTCAATAGTCCTTTAATACAGAGTTTAACTCTATGTAGCTGGTGAGTTTTAGGCAGTTACTCTAAGCAAAATGCATGTAGTAGATATCTTATCATGGAACCTGTATTCATGGAATTGAATTAGGGTGCTCAGTTGCCAATTCCCTTTATTCATAATCTCTCTTTACACAGAACACACAAGAACCATATTTCCCTCAATGTAAATTGCTGCTTTTAAATATATATTTTCAGTTTAAATTTAGTGACATCTCTTCAGTTAAACTTGCTGGTTACCAGTAAACACCTTAAATAGCAGTCAGTGGTGACTGCATCAGAATTGAGTAAAATGGCCTTCTTGTTCACCTGTTACAGACCTAGGTTTTTAGGGTGCCTCAGAATGTCTCATCTTTTATAGGTGGTCAGCAGGTAGGTACTATTTATCATGTAACTAATTACTGGGACACTGGAATGTACCAAAGAATTATTTTGTCTTATTTTTATATTCACATAAATCCAAGAATCCCATCTAAAACACATAAATACCTAATCTGAAATGCCTGTACTTCCTCAACCAAGTCAGAGATGAGAAGGGGCAAGTAAAAGATGGTTCTCTATGTAGATATTAACTTTTTGTAAAGATCATAACTATTGAGTATAAAGTAGGAATAAGCATAGTTAGACATTTGTTGTACAAATTGTTAACCTTTAAAAATATAATTGCTGCTGAAAATAGTGCTGTTATAAGGAAAATCAGTGCCACCATTTTAAAACTGGGCTCTTGTGCCATAAAAGCAGCTGAGCTAAATACGAGTATTAGTTCACAAATTAAGGCTGCCAAAGGAATAAGACAGAAAAACTTTAAACCACTGACATTTCATTCTAAGTTATGTAGTGTGATCAGACATGATCTTCCAGAATTTTTATATTTTTCTTTGTACAGAGGTTATGTTTTCTGGGTGTTTTTTTTTTTTTTAAAGGAAATACTTAAAAATCCCACAGATTGACACTTGTTATCAATCTTCAGTGGACTAAGTTTTTCCTCAGTAAACTCTGAAGTTTCTTTAAATTATATACTTAACACAGAAGATAAATTGATTGTTTTTGTACGTAACACTGTGTCCACCTGAAATGTCACAAGTACTGGGGGGCCTGGGTATGTTGTACATTGATATTCTTAAAGGTAATAATGCATGAATTTCTTTTATAAACTCTTGGACTATGTATTTGATGTGTAAAATATGTACAGTATTAATGTCAACCATTTCTTAAAGGTGAGCCTATAAATATTGTTGTATCATTTTCTTTGGTCAGTAACATTTGGACCAAGTAGTGCCACTTGGGTCAGGATTTTCTTCAGTGCCATTTAGCAAAACATCTGTCTTTGGTCTATGCAACTAGGAAAATTTTGTATAATGCATCAGAATACTTCAGAGTTGTCACACTTTAAATTTCACATGAGGGGTTCTTCACTATTCTTGAACTCAGCCCACTGAAGCTAGAGGAAAGGCCCTGAGGATATTTATTTCTGTTAAGAGAAAAAAGCCTACATTTGCAGGCTCAACAATTGAATCTACTACAGATAAAAAATAGTGTCTACTCTCTCAGTCCCTCAAAGTTTACAGAGTGTTGGGGCTTTCATTTGTGCTGCTTTCTGTTGGGTAGTTGGATAAAACTGGGCAGCTAAAATTTTCAGTCCCATGTGCCTACTAAATTAAAAAAAAAAGTTTGTAAATTGACTTGCAGACACAAAGTAGCAAGTATCCTACATGTTTGATTTTGAGTTTTCTTAATTTCTTCCTTTTTTTTTTTTGTAAACAGGTGAAATTTTCCAACTAGGCACATGCCATTCAATTTTCTGTCGATCCCATAGTTGTATAAAGTAGCAAAACTGAAGGGGGGAATGATTGTTGTATACACTTTAAAATTGCTTTGTATGGTCTCATTTGAGATAACTGGTGTAAGAATCTTGATGTTTTATATATTTGGAAATATCAAATTAAAAAATTGAAATTAAAAAAAATCCTCACACAGTCTGTCAGTGCAAGTTCCAGTCTATCAGTGCAAGTTCCAGACTCCATCCTCTGCGCAAGATCAAACTTAATTATGCATGGATTTAGCATTAAACTGCCAAGAGAACATGAAAGACTATCAAGAGACAAAGGCAAAAAGGTTCTTCAATTCATGACTTTACTCAAGTTCACCAAGAATTTGAGGGCAATATTTCTACTCAAAAGAAAAAAATCACCACCCTAAAGAAAAAGTGCTAATTTAGTGAGAATGAAACTACCATGCTCAAAAATTTAAATGATAACAAAGTAAATCTCATCTTTCCCAAAAGGTAGATACAAGTACTGTGACCCCAAATCATAGTAGACCTGTGTTTTCATGCCCCTTAGAATTAACAACAACAAAGCGCATACATTCTGTTAACTGTTATGTGGAAGCACCTAAACCCATGAAAGTGAATAAGGGTATATAGAGCTTATACCCAAAATCTTTTGTTGACACCTATGAAAAGCAAGCTGTGGACCAAAGAGCCCTTGTGAACATGATGGAGAACCAAGTCTAGGAAAGCAGCTGTAATGAGTATCTCCAAATACTTATGGAGTATACATATGACTTATCATAAAATGAAGACTTCAGTCACCAGCAGCTGTCTCCAACACACTTCAGCTTACACAGGACCCTGAGTCAGGTGTACACAGAAAACACATGAAATGTGCAGAAGACACTAAGATGGAAGGGAAAATAAATATATCAGGTAACAGGACCAACACCTAAAAAGTGCAAGTGGTTACATACACATGGCATCTCCATGCACTGCAACAGCATGAGGCCATGAAAAATGGTAAAGAAGTTCTTCTTGTATGAATCCAGAAGGTTCACTAAAATGCAGTGTTATGAGAAAAAAACAGGATACGGTGTATGCAGTATGCCACCACCTGGGTAACAACGCATCTGTGTATGTCTTGCTGGTATCTGTAAAGTTACCTCAGAAGGAAGCACAGTAACCAGAAGCACTGTTGCCATCTAAGAGGGGAAGTGGGTGGGAGAAAGTTAATTTCACTGTAACTTCTTTTTATATCACTCAACTTGTATGTCACATGAATGTATTACCCATTCAAAGTTAATTAAATTTGGACTTCTGCTTCTGGAAAGATGGATAAACATACTTTTCCCTGTTCTTCCCACTAAGCATGGCTAGACTCCCTAGGCTTTATATTTGAAAGAAACAAAAACATGCTGAGAGGTGAAGAGAATGTGGCAGACTGGCCAGGGATCAGGACCTGAGGAACTACACAGTGGTGACTTCCTGAGTTTTCTTTTTGTCTCATGCATCCCACACTAGGTGCCAGGGAAGCCAACAACCCAGAAACGCCAATGGGAGCAAATAAAAAATGTCCCCAGAAAGCCTGCTCTCTCCAGCCAAAGGAGATGAAGGGACAGTGGAAACACAGAAAACTTACACAGTTACTGCCTGACTCCAGCCAAACATTACAGGAAAACAAGCCCCCACCTGCAATGTAGACACCACATGCGGAACGAGGACCTCCATCCCCCTAACTGCCTCCATGTTGGGGTTATGACAGGAGACCCAGTGGAACATCAGGAATTCCACCAATGACAGTAGGGCACCCCTTGCCATCCCAGCCAGAAGGTACCTGCACAGGCCTTGGGGGGAAGTCCGAACTCTGGTCCACAATCAGCAGTAACATGGAGCCCCTCCCCAGATGAGTGTCAGCAAAGGCCAAGATTAAAATCTGAGCTTCAAATCCTAACTGGCATTATCCCCTTCTCCCTGCTGGAGCATTAACAGAAATGACTTACTAAAACATAATATTTAAATAAGATCTGGAACCTCATAATATAATAACCAAAATGTCCAGCACTGAATAACAAAAATTCTCTCAACATAGAAAGAACCAGGAACATCTCAAGTGAAAGGAGAAAAGATAATCAATAGATAAGAACACTGGCATGACACAGGTAACAATTACCAAACAAGACTTTAAAAGCCATCACAGAATGCTTCAGTGAGCAACTACAAACACACCTGAAACAAATGAAAGACAAACAAACAAACAAAAAAGTCAGCAAAGAAACACAAAATCACAGTAAAGGTAAAAGGCCACACGGAAATTTTAGAACCAAATAACCTAATACCTGAAATAAAAATCTCAATACATGGACTCAACAGCAGAAAAGAACAGATGAATCACTGAACTTGAAGACACGACAATAGAAATTACCCAAACTGAAAAACAAAGAGAAAATAGACTGAAAAATGAACAGGGCCTCAGGGACAGATGGGCGCAATATCAATGAATATGACATTTATGCATTCTGAGTCCCAGAGAGGATAAAGCAGTAGGGCTAGAAAAGTATTCAAAGAAATAATGGCTAAAATTTTGCCAAATTTGTCATGAATGAATGAATGAATAAATAAATAAATATAAATAAATAATCAAACCTAAATATTTAAGACTGAACAAATTCCAAACAGGATCTTAACCCAAAGAAATCCACTCTGACATATTATAGTTAAACACCTAAAAACTAAAGACCAAAGAAAAAATTCTGAATGCCTCCAGCAAATTTCTCATCCGAAATCAGGGAGCCCAAAAGGAAGTTACATTTTTCAAGTGTTGAGAGAACTGCCCACTCAGAATTCTATATTCAGCAAAAATATCCTTCAAAAATGAAGAGCAAATCAACTAAATATTATCTATAAAATAGATAAACAACGAGGTCCTCCTGTACAGCATGGGAATTCAGTACCTCATAATGGCCTATATATATAAAGTTGAATCACTCTGTGGTACACCAGAAAGTAACAACATTGTAGATGGACTGTACTTCAATAAAAGAAAATGTTTTTACTTTAAGTATGTATTTTTAACTGAAGTATAGTCAGCTTACAATGTTGTGTCAATAAAAAAAACTTTTTAAATAGCAAAATAAGGCATTCTCAGATGAACAAAACTAACAGAATTTGTCAACCAACATATCTACTCTAAAAGAATGGACAAAACAAAGAGAAAATGATAAAAGAAGGAATTCTGGAACATCAGGAAGGAAGAAAGAACAATAAAAATAGTACAAATATGGACAATTACACTTTCTTACTCCTTTGTGTTTGCTAAATTTTGTTTGGTAGTTGAAGCAAAAATTATAGTGCTGATGCACTTCTCAGTGTGTGAAGAGGAAACATACAAGACTATCATAACAAACTGGTAAGTGTTGACACCAGCAGACTAAGAAAAGTTATGTGTATATGATGTAATGATTACAGTAACCACTTAAAAAGATACACAAAAAGCTGTAGCACAGGGAACTATATTCAATATCTTGTAGTAGCCTATAATGAAAAAGAATATGAAAATGAATAAATCTGTATGACTGAACTACTATGCTGTACACCAGAAACTGACACAACATTGTAAACTGACTCAACTTCAATTTAAAAAAAAAAATGATACACAAAGAGAAGCACTCAAAAACACCACAGATAAGTCAAAATTAAGTTCTAAAACATTTTCAGGTAATCCACAAGAAGTCACGTAAAGCAAAACAGAGAAGTGAAAAGCAGAACAAACAGAAAAAGGACCAATCAATAACCACAATAAATCTAAGTGGTCTAAACACACCAGTTAAATAACAGTCAATTTAAAAAAAAATGACTGAGCTCTATGTTGTCTATAAGAAACACTTCAATTTAACAGTATACAAACATACTTGTTTTACTACACTTCAGTTTATTGAGTTTTACAAATTGAAGGTTAGTGGCAATTCAGAATCAAGCAAGTCTATCAGCATCACTTTTCCAACAGCATTTGCTCACTTTGTGTCTCTGGGTCACCATTTGGTAATTCTCACACCACTTCAAACTGCTTTATTATTATTAATTTGTTTATGGAGATCTGTGATCAGAGATCTTTGATGTAACTACCATGACTCACTGAATGCTCAGGTGATGGTTAGCATTTTTTAGCAATAAAATATTTTTAAATTAAGGTACATACATTGTTGTTTTAGACATAATGCTATTGCACACTTAACAGACTACAGCACAGTATACACATAACTTTCAAATGGACTGGGAAACCAAAATTTCATATGACTGGCTTTTTTTGTGATATTTGCTTTATTACAGTGGTCTGGAACCAAAACCACCACATCTCCAAGGTATGCCTATATGTAGGTTAAAACTAGACAGATGAAAAAAGATATTCCACATAAACATTAATCAAAGAAAGTATGAGTGGACACATTGCTATCAGAAAAAGTAAAATTTATAGCAAAGAAAATTACCACTAAAAGAGAGGGATACTAAATAATGATCAAAAGTCAATCCATCAAGAAGACATAGCAATTCTAAATGTGCATGTACCAAAGAAGTGTGCTGCACGATACATGAAGCAAAAACCGAAAGGAGAAGTAGAAGAGTGCACAGTTACAGCTGCAGACTTCAATCCCTTCTCTCAGCAACTGATGGCACAAGTAGAGGGGAACTCAGCAAGGATACAGGACTCAACAATACTATCAACCTGCAGGGTCTAACCAACACGAAGAGAGTACTCCGCCCAGCAGGAGCAGAACACACATTGTTTTCAAGTGCACAGGGGACCAAAGTAAACTTAATACTGATCATAATACAAACCTCAAAACTTTAAAAGAACTGAAACCATACAGACAATGCTTTCTGACTACAATGGAATTAACCCAGAAATCAGCAAGAGATGGGTAACGAGAAAATACCCCCAAACACTTGGAAACTAAACAACATGGTTCTAAATAATCTATGGATCAAAGAGGAAGGCTCAGGGAAACTAAAAACTATATGAACAGGATGAAAATAGAAAATACAAAATATTAAAATGCGTGGAACATAACTAAAGCAGTGCCAAAATGAAAAATTTTAGAAAAGAGAAAAAGTCTCAAATCAATAATCTATGTTCTCACCTTAATAACCTAGAAGAAGATAAAAGTAAACCCAAAGCAAGCAAATGAAAGGAAATAAAAAGAGGAAATTAATGAAATGCAAAACAAAAAATAGAGAAAAATCAATGAATCAAGAAGACAATTCATCAAAAGTTAAAACTTTTGCTCAGCAAATGGCCCTGGGAAGAAGGTGAAAAGGCAAGCTATGTGATAGGAGAAATTACACACATCTGACAAAGGACTCATATCTAGTATATACCAAGAATCCTCAAAATAACAAAATTATAGAGATGGAAACAGATGAGTGGTTGTCAGAGGTCAGGAATGGTGGAGGGGAGGGGGAGTGTGTAATTATAAAGAAATAGCGTAGGAAAGATCTTTGCGATTATGAGACAGTTCTGTATCTTGACTGTAGTGGTGATTACAGAAATCCACACATGGGATGAAATAACGGAGAACTGCACTTACATTGTACCAATGTCAAACCTCTGGTTATGATGTTGTACTATAGTTGTGTAAGATGTAACCTTTGGAGAAAACAGAAAGAAGAGTAAATAGAATTTTCTAAACTCTCTTTACAACTCCCTGTGGCTCTAAAGTTGTTTCAAAATAAAATATTTTAAAGACAAAAAATAGTTTTAAATGATTTAAACAAATTAAAAATTAAAACACCTCAGTTAGCTGTAATGATGAATCAAAACTAATGAGATTAAACTCAATAAAGAACAATGTAAACATTTTGAAGATTTTTTTTTTTAAAATAGAATGTGTGTAACCAGAAAAGACATGCTATTCTCCAAGTGATGAAAAGTCATCTGAGGGCAATCTAAGGAAGATTATTAGGGACCATGTATCTAAGGAAGATTTCATCTAAAGATTTAGATATAAATTCTGGATCTTAAGAACACCTGCTACAGCAGTTGACAATAGTAATTTTTAAAATAAAAATATCCAATATGTTTCCCAAAAGAATGTCATATATTTTACTAAACCTTTACAGAATAAATAATTCCTATCTTATATAAACTGTTTCAAAGAATAGAAAAAGAAAGCTAAAAAATTAATTTTACAAATCCAGTAAAATTCTGATATACAAACTGGATTAAACTAGTACAAGAAAGGAAAATTATCTCACTTTTGAATATTGATACAAAAATGCCAAATATATGCAAATACAATTTAGCATGTACTTGATATTTCCAATTAGGGTTTACCTCAAGAATGAAATAAAAGACTGTTCAATATTTGAAAATGTATCAATGTAACTCACCGTGTTAGGAGCTTAATTATAAAAGCTATATAATCATCTTTGCCGATATACAAAAAGCCTTAAATGTCAACATCTATTCATAATAAATTTTTTTTAAAAAAACCTCTTGGTAAACTAGGAATGCAAAGGCACTGTATTAACCTGAAAAAGCATTTCTACAAAAACCTATAGTAATCACCAGTGAAACACTAAAATCATTATTTTTTAAGTCAGAAATACAAAAGTGCCTGCTACTCCCAAGTTCTAGCAAGTGCCGCCAGGCAAAAAAAAAAAAAAAAAAAAAAAGTATTGGCATGAAAAGAGACACGATAACCATTATCTGCAGTACATCTTGGATGATTTTAATAGATATTGTTCAAAAAAAATTTACAGAGAGCACATAAAAAATAAGTACAGTAAAAAATGTCCAGCCTCATTAGTCATTAGGGAAATGAAAATGAAAATCACTATGAGATACAACTTCACACCTGCTAGGATGGCTAAAATGAAAAAAAAAAGGGCAATAACAACTTTTGGAAGGATGTGGAAAAGTTGGAACCTTCAGCTTTGCTGGTGTGAATATTAAATGGTGTACCCACTCTAAATAACAGCTTGACAGTTCCTCAAAATGTAAACAAAGAGTTATTCTGTGTGTAACAATTGCATTCCTAGGCATATATCCAAAAGAATAAAGACATATGTCTACACACACACTATACACGAATGTTTATAGTAACCAAAAGTGAAAACAACTCAAAAAGCTATCAGTTGATGAATGGGCAAAAGCAAAATTGAATACCTATATACAATAGAATTTTTTTTTACCTATTAAAAGGAATAGAGTACTGATATATACTACAATATAAATGAATCTTGAAAACATTATGATAATGAAAACAGCCTCCAATTGTAGGGGTCAGTTTATATGAAAACGACCAGAATGGCCTAATCTATTGAGACAGAAAATATGTTAGTCTTACCAGGAGCTGAGGGGGTGGGGTGCTAGAAATAACCACTAATAGCTATGGAATCCTATTATTCTAAAGTTTAATAGCTTTCATAACTGAATAATGTTGGGAATATACTAGGAACCACTAAATTGCACATTTATGGGGGTTAATTTTATCATATGAGAATTATATTTCAATAAAGTTGTTATTAAAAATAAATTATGTATGGAGTCCATAAAAATGAAAAATTAAGTTTATTAAAATAAAGCCATATATCACTTTGGCTAATGGAATCTTTATGAATTTTAAAAAATTAGAAATCTAGAAAGAATGATCAATATGTTTCTCTAAAGAAGAAACACTGAATTACAAAACACTTTAAGCTTGAAATATAATAACCCAAACTATGTATGCAAAATGAAAAAACAGATCATCAGTGCATTTGAATCCTACTTACATAGCAGCTATTATATGCCAGATACTTAATCTAAGTAATCCATACATATTGACATATTTGATCTTATAACAAACCAATGACAAGAGACTACTACAATCCTCCCATTTTAGAGCGGGGGATACTGAGAAGTCAAGTCATCTTCTTAGTTTCACTTGGCCCCTAGTTAGCAGAGCTAGGCTCAGACACCAGTAGGTTTCCTCCAGAGGCCGGGCTTTTAAGCCCCTACACACACTGCTGACCTTGTCAATCATGAACTGAAATAGGAATAAAGACAGGAAAGGAGAACAAAGAAGCAAGCAGAGAGAAAAATGCCCAAATCAAAGAAGGTCAAATATCCTGATAAGCCTGAAGACGAGAGGCTAGAAATACAGTGGAAATGCATGGGAAAAGGGAAGAAAAGTTGACAGATCTCCTGAGGTCAGGAAACAACAACCTGTAAACTAGAGTCAAAAGTGGTGTCTTCACTGTCTCAGCAGCAGAGAATGAGGATGACCAGGAGGGGATGGTGCACCTGTCTTCTTAAGCTGTGATTTGCACATTTTCAGTATCTCTTACTATAGGTGTTATTTAAAGGTTTTTGTTCATATATTTGGTAATGATTAGGATGTACCCTCTAAGAATTGTTTATTATCTTTTCCAGTTTTTAAGTATTGAATTTACTATTTTTCATGTTTGTTCTTCAATTTTACTTTTAATGTATTCCTCATCTTTTAATTTTTGTGTAGAACATTTTTGATTGGGATTTTTTTCATTCTTTATGTCAACTTTATGATTAGAAAACCCTTTTTCATTCTAATTTAATACATTTCCCAATACATTTCACTCATTCCCTTATTGTTGTAACAATTCCATCAAACCTTTTAACATTTCCTTTCAAATTTATTTTAAGGAAGTAAGTATCCATCTTTACTTCTTTTTCTAAACTGTAACTAATTGTGTCAGCATCATTTGTTTAAGAAAACGTTCCCTCATCTGTTATTTTTATCCCTGTATCTTTAAAATATTGTAGTATTCAGGGACTTAGCAATATCCACAAAGCATGGCTCCAAAAATCTTCTCTATTGTGTTTCTGAATTTATCTGTATTCACAACATGTGCATTTCTGTTAAAAATGGCTTCCCTCCAACTGATAGACACAGATTGATGGCAATCAAGGAAAAAAATTATTATGGGGCTGTTGAATCTAGGTCTCGAATGATGAAAATATTCTCTCCATCAAGAAAGTCAAGGAGAGGGTGAAGAGGAGGAGGGGCTGAAGAGAAAAGGAAACATCCTGTGTGTTCTGGCTTCCGTATTATTTAGCTCAAGAAGAATACATTCTTAATAACTATCAAACAAAATAAAATTTCTCAATGTCATATTATAGAAGATTATGAATATCATGTTTCTGCAGCTCCCAGGGGGAGCTTTTGTGGACTTACAGGAAAAGCCTCATGACCTGGACAATGGGAGAAGATCTGGGGCTTAGACCCTAACAAAGACATCGCCATGTAACACTACTGTGTGATAACACCCCCAACACCACCGTAGGCTATCATGAAAAACAGGGTTCCTGGGCGAGCACTTAGGCAGTAGAACAGAGATTCCAAACAGAAAGGCCAGAGCCATCCCTCCAGTTAACACCAAGACAGGTAGTGGACACATGGCCGGGTATCATAAGGAAGAGGTCAAACTTCTGCAGATACCAATTCAGGATGATTCAAGTTAAAAATATTTTGAAAAATCTCACAAGCCAAAAAGAATTCTCGATGACCTGAAGTGTAACAGTAAGATAACCAGTGTGTGTAAGATAGACAAGCACACAGGGATGCAAGTATGAGAAAGCTTTTTCACAAGCAGAACAGCTCAGGGGACCACATCAGAACAAAGATGAGCCCCTTTGCTGGATGAGAATAACTGGAAACGATCATCCAAACACAAAGTATATCTGATATTTGTAATTACATTTATATATTCTTTTATCCCAAACTGCATACATGTTTTTAAAGTCTATTTTCAAATAATCTTTTAAAAATAACCCTTAAAACCTGAAATAAACAAGTTTTCCACCGTTTTCCTATATGGCTATCTAGAAAGCACAGCCCTTCGCTATCTGCTATAATCAAGATCCCTTCACCCAGTGAAGTGAAAATTATCCAAGAATATAACCTTGAGAATGTTTATTAAAGTATCTTAATTTGCTATCTGTGTCATTCTGCAACAGGAAATCCCTTTAATTTAGATATTGTCTCAATCAGAATATTGTGTGATCACTTCTAACTTATATATCTTTCCATGTTTTTTTCCTCTTTCTTCTAAGTGGAAGCAGAATCTTCCAGACTCAACTTTACAATCACCATTCCAGACAGCATTTCTGAATAAGTCATATTTTAATATTGCCTCCCCACTTTGAATAAAGCATGGATCTTTTCACTACACTTAAAGTAAAACTCGATAAATATTTATTGATCACTTAAATATGTCAGGCACTGTGATTAAGAATTTAAATAAATAATTAAACTTCATCCTTTAAACTATCTTTTTAAAATGCACTACTATTAGCCCCATGCTATATACAAGAAAACTGAAATATACTGATGTTAAATTAAGTTTGGGGGTCATCGACCGCTATGGGCTGAATGTGTGCCCCACCCCACAGTTCATCTGTTGAAATCCTGGTGCCTGTGGGAGGTGATTAGGTTGTGAGGGTGAAGCCCCCAGGAATGGGTCAGTGCCCTTAGAAAAGAGACCCCTCAGAGATCTCTCACCCATTCCATCATTTTAGAACACAGGAGAAGACTGGCTATGAGCCATAAGGTGAGGCCCTCACCCAGGACATTAACGTGCTCATACCTTGATCTTGGACTTAGCCTCAGATCTGTGAGAAAGACATTTTTGTTGTTTATGTCACTAATGTGGTAGGATTTTGTCACAGCAGCCCAGCAGAATAAGACATACGTCAAAGCAATGGTCTAAGATTGGCATCCAACCAGTCAGACTCTAGAACTGACCTGCTCTTGTGATATTACAATTACTAACCCATCTTCCTCTTTCCCAATTCTCCACTACTTTAGCGAAACATCAAAATCATCTGTTGAGTTTTTCTTTAACACAGATACATCAGTTCTACTCTTTACCTCCATCCTGATTCAGCATTTCTGATCTTTTACTCTTTGATTTTCTCAGCATTCTCCCAATCTTAAACAGATGAAGTCAAATGTGTGATTGTGATGTTTAGTCACCAGGGAGAGCTACGGCCTTAGAAACGACACTTCTTATATTCAGGGACAAAATCTTGACTTATTCAGAACCCTTATTACGTCTCTATAGTCTTGCTGCTAATAGACACTCCATAAATATTTTCTCAGTGATTAAATCTTTATAGGCCTCAACACTATTAAACAGTTGCCTCAGGGTGCTAATATCTGGAAAGTCAATAGGAAATACCTAAAATAATGTATTATACTGAGTTGATTGCTAATTTTATTTTCAAGACAGCACAGAAGGGAACTGGTGGGGGGGGAAGAAAATTTGTAGTACATTTCTAAAATTTTGAAAATTGTATGGCTAGTGCTAATTGACTGTAATATATTGTGTGAGAATAATAATCACAAGGTTTGACAACCTGTAGGTGATGAGCACTTTTCAGTCAGAATGTACAAGGCAGTGAACATCAGGTGTGATTACACCGGACTCCAGCAGCTGAATTTCAGACCTGTATTTAACCATAGGCGTTTGTTACGATGTAAAAGATAAATTCTGTCTGTTACAATGTGGTCAATTGTAAATTTAAGTTTATTTTCCCATTTCATATTAGGTTTGTACTCACGGTTCTAAATTACATGGTCTCCACATATTAGTACACTTTAAATGCAGTTTTCTATGTAACATGCATTGCTTTCATATACAGTGACATTAAAGTCGTTTCCTTTCTAAGTTTGATTATGTCAGTATGCTTTTTACTTTGTAATATTGTGAAAACTATTTTCCTAGCTTTTAATGTGCGCACAATATATGTTTATGAAATAGCAATAAAAGTAACTTAGGCAAGCTTCTAATTATTGAAGGTCACAGAAATACTATTATCTAAAAATTTATGTGATTTTCTAAAAATTATGGCAATTTCTTACTGGCCTATTTACTTAGATATTTAATCTTTCATCAATAAATAGCACAGTGAAATATAAATTAAATATATAAATTGAATTTGATAGATACATTACTCTTAACAACTTTCTTTCCTAAAGTAAAAAAATTTCATGTATCAATTCAAAGAAACACCGCAGAAAACGAAATGTACAGGAATTAAAATTCTTATTTCAAATTGGTAGCAAATAAAAAGTGAAGCAAATGCGTTATCTGGTAGAAAAGCTACCACCAGGCGGCGCAGCTGAGCCCCCAGCCAGGAGTGGCAGCGCGCTCCCGCTCGCGCGCGCCACGCTGGGTGACTGGGAGCCGGACCGCTGCCCTTCGCGCCTGGGCTGGCCGCCGTGGGGCGCCAGCTACCGGCTGGGGTTGGGGCTGGTTTTCTCGCAGGCCATCGGGGAAGGCCGCTGGAGAGAGGGGAGGGAGGACAGGGGGTGGGAGCGGCGGGAGGGCAGCCGGAGAGCAGGGCGAGGAGGCGGTAAGGGGAGGGGAGGGGCCGCGCGGAGCTGGGGCCAGGCCGGGAGGGGTGCTGGCAGGGTTGGGACCGAGAGAGAAAGTAACTCCAGGACGAGACCGGAGCGCCCCGCGCCGCGGGCACAGGCGGCGTGGCTGCGCCCGAGCCTGTGCCGCCGCTCCCGATCCAACGTAAGCCCGGCGCGGGCGCCACCGTTCATCGATGCGCACCCCTGTCCCTAACGTGGCTGCGACGCCCAGAAAGTCGCCCAGCCGGGATTCGGACCTGGGCAGGGGCGGCGGGACACGCGGTGCGGGGACATCCAGCATCAAGGCCTGGCGTGGAAGAGGGGACTGCCAGCGTGGCCGGCCCTGGCCCCGGGTAGAACCTCTCCAGGTAGGTTGGGGGTCAGGTCCTGGCACGCAGGCCTCAGTGCAGGGCCGGCGGTTATCCGGGGTCAGAGCCTGGCTCCCGGAGCTGGGACTTTGGGCTGACTGGGCCCAGCTTGGTGTCCAAGTCAGAGAGAGAAAAGGTCTCCAGCGGGACAGATGTGCGTCCTCTGCCGCCCAACCGCGAGTCCGAATTGGAGCGGGAGGGGCTGGAGCGCTGCTGGTCGTGCCAAGCGCGCGGGATCTAGAGCCCCAGGGGGGCACCTGGGAGACGTGATCGCCCCTCGGGAACCCCGCTGCCCGCGGGCATCCCCGGATCTGGACCGCGCACCGCATACACTCGCAAACAGCCCCCTCCCCCGGAACTGGAGCGTGCTTCCCTCCCTAGTCCCCAACCCCTGACTGCAGAAAGATAAGCTTCAAATTTTCACTCCGTGTCTCATATGTGCCTGAAGGTATTTAACTGCACGAGTGAATAACAGCATTAGTTTCAATTTCTTTTTAATCCCTGCAACAATAAACTTTGAGAACAACAACAAAAGAAAACTAAAACCAAAAGTATGAAAATTCTATGTGACAATATTATTTGATGGTACATGTAATTAGTTAGATTAATTTTATTTCACTTAAGGAAACAATACTGTAAAAAATTTCTATTAACATGCATAATGAAAATACATAAAAATATCAGTCACTTTTACAGAACTATTATTCAAAGTGTTTTACATATGCGGAGTCAGACTTGCCATGAAGCTGATGGAATTTGTTTCCGAGCACCTCATTTGTACAAACCGTTCCAGGGACCTGAAAACAGTCCTAGAATGTGTTTATATGGTCAGTTATTTTTGTTACATTTAGAAATATATTTATAATTGTGATTTTTTTCTTATTGTAATTAATATTTTATTTTGTGACTGATAGTTATTTATAATTTGTCTTCTATTTCTTAAATAGAGCCGCTTCAAAATGGAGGGGCTTTAAAAGTTAAAGGGTCATATAGCCTTGAGCTGTATTAGTTAGCTATATGAATCGACTGCATTAATTTGTTTAATTAATATGACAATATGCTTTACACACAAAGAAACAGGACAGGAAAATTAAGGAACTTCTATATGAAGGCTGTTAAGTTAATGATATAATATTCAAAACAAGGCCTTCTGGCTCTTGAGTCCCTGTTCTGAAAGTCCACACTTATAGACATAGATATTAACACAGATGGAACTCCAGACTCTGTCATACATGTATGAGGTATGGCTTAATTTATGTAAAATTCCAAACAGGCAAAAATAAATGGCATGTTTTACAGATACATACATTTACAGTAAAAATACAAAGACTAGCAAAGAACTGGTTAACATAGGACTCATGGTAGGAGTTACCTCTAGAGAAAAAGGAGAATTTAGTGGGGAGGAGCCTCCAAGGGCTTCAAGTGTCTTTGCCATTGTATATTTTTAAATGATTATTTATTCTACAGTTATCAGAGTATTATTTTACTTTAAGTCGTATGTAGCTTATAGATACCCTCATGTGTGCAATACGTATAAAAAATTCAATAAAAATTGTCACATATTTCAAAGTACATAGGTTCCCCTAAGTATACATAGAAAATCCCACATCTCTTTCTTATTGCTTTAAATAGACAGGAACTGTATTTTTTAATTTAATGGAATAAAAATAAAACATTTATATTTTAAGCTATATTTTGGCATATTTCAAAGGAGAACACAACTTTATTTTGGTTTCATCATGAAATATTAATAACATAATAACCAAAAATACCTGGAATCTTGGTAACCATGAATAATTAGTGATTTAATCACATGTATTACAGAGACCTGGTTCCATCTAAGGATAGACACATGGAAAGAGTGTCATACTTATCAAACCATAAGAAGAAGCTGGGAAATCTGCAAAATCACACTGCTGCTGAACCCATCAGAGTGCTGACTTTGAACGGCTACCATCAGGGTAAAATTTGAGGAACGCTGGCATGAGCCTCCAGACAGACAAGACACTGGCAATCCCTCACCTGTCCCAGAGCACTGGAAGTGTTAGGTAGTTAGATAAGTGGGGGTACCAGGCAGACAGGTGGAGGAGAGAGAGGATGGTCTGGATGATGGTGGCATGCCTGCCTCCAGCATAAAGGAGCTTTACTTCTTTTAAGTGAGTGCCAGCAAGAAACCAGTTAGAACTAAAAGGCTGGAACTTCATGGTAGTGACAAGGACCTAATGGGACATGACCCAGTTCTCATTGTAATATAATTAGCATTGAGGTTCTGGCCCCTCCATGGGTTTTTCTGTGTTTATCATGGATAAGGGCATTCACAAAAGGGGACAAACATGACTGAGCACTCCAGGGGCAAGAGCCATCAATCAATCAAAAGACCACCTCTAAGTGAGGGTACAAGAGGAAGGAGCAAAGACCATTGCTGTCTGCACTTGGATCAGCCTGCCTCCTGTTCTTGGAGGGGTACTTCACCTTTCCTAATAAAATCTTTCACTGCACAATGCTTTCATCTCCCTTGTGAAATCTTATCTTTTGAGTAAGTCAAGAACTGGGGCCTTTTCCTTCCCCCTTTTAGGGTAACAGAAGGAGACAAGGTGGCGATGAAAACAGATACAAAAGTATCAACTAACTCCTTAATGAACTGCTCAAAGCTGAGCACTCCCAGTTGGGAGAGTATGGAGTCCTGGGAGCACAGATGGTCGCAGCCCCTTCTCCATGGACCTCACTGTTTGCTTGTGAAAAAGCCTGGGGGCAGGAAAGAGTGGAGAAAGCCTCCTACATTTGGTGTGTTCCTGTTGCCCTGGGATGGCACTGCTGAGGGAGAAAACAATTCTTACCTGGATGCTTTCCCCAGTGGAATAATGTCTTAAGATGCTGAAAATAAAGGGCAGTAAATCCTGTCACTTTCAGGGGGTTGAAAACTCAGAGTTTGGTTAATGGAGACAGGCAGACATCCTCCTAGTTTCAGAAAATTAAAGATTTCTTTTTACCATGGAGGGCAGGGCAGGATCACCAAGGAAACTTGGCTCCAATGACTCAGAGACACGTGAGCTACCTAAGACTGATGCTAAATGAGGAAAATGTGGAAGGCCTCTTTGTTCCTCACCACCTGGAGTAACCAGGACCAAGAAACAAGCAACAGCAGACCAACCCCCAGCAGAGGGATAAGAGCACACAGGGACCAAGATGCAGGGTCACAGGGAACATCTACAACTGAAGGTGGACCAAGCACATTCCAGAATAAAACTCAGATATTCTATCAGTCTAGCTCCCGCCCTAACCACAAGGTGACACTGAAGGAACCTGAGGTTGGCCGTGCATGGCAGGTAATTGAAACTACCAGCAAAACAGAAACACAGCTCAGCTCCTCAATGAAAGCCTAGCAGGAAAAGAGGCATGCCTATTTCCAGCCTTAAACATTATTTACTTAGGCTTCTGACCCCCTACATGGAATATGTAGATTTCAACTAAAAGTTATGAGACCTATGAAATGGAAAGAAAAAAGAATCCACTGTTGAAAGATAAAACAAATAATAGAAGTGAAAATCAGACAGGGAATATAAAATCACTATGATTAATACATCACACGCTCCAGTGAAAAGACTTGAAGACATTCATGAATAGATGGGTCATTTCAGCAGAGAAATGGAAACAATAAGAAAATGTCAAAGAGCAGGCTAGGAATAAATTTAAACACATGCCCAGCAAAGGGAATGAAGAATATCTTTGACAGGCTCATCAGTAGGCCTGACACATTCAAGGAAATCCTTGGTGGACTTGAATATAGGTCAACAGACATTACTCAAATGAAAACAAAAGAGGAAATTCTTGGAAAATTTTAATAATTTAAATTTAAAAGAACAGAGTATCCAAGAGATGTAGGCCAATCAGTCTGAAATATATTTAATTGAAGTTCCAGAAGGAAAAAGAAAGTAAAAGAATGAGGGAAAAAAATTGCAAAATGAATGGTCAAGAATTTTCAACAAATAATGAATTAAAAAACAACCTAGAAATAAATTCATACTGCTAAAGGCCAAAGATGAAGGGAAGCATTAAACTCTGTCAGAGAAAATTACATGATCATCTTTAGGAAATGGGGTGTCTCCCAGGTGTTTGAGACCAGGTGGAACCAGAATAAAGTTATCAACGTGCCTAAAAAAATGATGTATAATTTAGAGGAGTGAATGATCCGCCAAAGGGGTTAAGAGAAATCAGAGAAGGGAGGTAACAAGGTCAGTTATCCCGTGTAAAGTATGCTTTTGCTGGCTAGAAGTTGGATCACCCAGTCATATATAGTGTACAAATCAATGAATCAATTAATTAACTGTATGAACATATATAAATAACTAATAAAGACAATTTAAAATTATATTCTGATGCTATTATATATTCAAATGATAAAACAAAATATGTCTCGGTATTTGTACTCAAATAATATACATTTCTGATTTTTTTTTAATGTAAGTATAGTCAGTTTACAATGTATCAATTTCTGGTGTACAGCATAATATTTCAATCAGACATATACATACATATATCCCTTTTCATATTCTTTATTACAGGTCACTGAAAAATATTGAACATAGTTCCCTGTGCTAAACAGTATAAGCTTGTTGTTTATCTATCTTATACATAGTAGTGTCAGCAAATCTCAAACTCCCAATTTATTCCTTCCCACTCCCTTTTGATTTGCCTTTCAATAACATTTGCTTCTTTCTTTCAATGTAATTTCAATAATTACCTTTCCAATATCTCAGGTTGATTTTAATATTCTACTAAGTTGAGCTTAATATTCATTGACAGATATTTTAAATTTCATAGATTCAACTGACAAATAATACTATGCAAAATGCACCCAACTTTACTACTGTGAATCATGTCTTGAATCAGAAGAGCTCTGGGACCCTGAAGAAAGCAAGCACATCAGTCAAGCACTAATCCAGAGGCAGGAACCATGTGGTACCTTGAATGTGGACATTTTAATTAAAAGTATTAACTATAACAGGGAAACATCTACTAGAATGTAAAGGGTCCTATAGAAAATCTAGAAATAACAGATAAAATAACAACCAGATCTCCTAGAGATAAGATCATGAACCACGGGGAGAGACTAATTTCCTGAAGTGTGGAGAACACCCAGACCTCTTTTTAGAGGGTGGGTATATCTATGGCTCATGAGAGAGTGGAGAATTTCACCGAGGCCACAAGCTCCCAGGGAGTACAGGAAGAAATTTTTAATAGGAGGTACCCTGCTGGAAAATCCCCACTAAGAAGCCACTGTGGAGTTGGTGGAGAAATCTACCCCCCAGGAATATCCTGAGCTGCTTATAAGTCAGGTACTTCTGGAGTCAAGGGACTGGAGGAGCTATGCCCTCTGCTGAGCTTGGAAGTTGACATGGTGCAGGAGCCTGCCTAGGAAAACACAGCAGACTTGGAAGAGAAACCCCTTTCTTACTCTAGTGTCTCTCTGGTACTCTCTACTAACAAAGCATGCCATCTGCCACAGGAGAAACATCTACAGGGTCCAAATATATTATTTCAGAGCAGTCATTTAAGGGTGGTTTGCAGCAGAGAGGCAATGCACTGATAACAAGTATATTACAGTTTAATGTCTCTCAAGAAAAATGCATCTGGAAAAAAAATGGTCAGCTATCTGGTCTAGTTTGAGCCACAAATTTTGCACTACACGCACTTGCTATTCTAAGTATTTGCCAATAATAAGGGGAAAGAAAGAGACAACACAGAGAAAACATTCAAAAGCATCCCAGAGCTGGTTATGTCAGTGTTTTCAATTTGTGAAATCTCATCAAGCTTTAAAGTTAAGTTTTATGCACTTGTCTTATCATTTATATATTTCAATAAAGACTTTTAGAGTAAAGCATATATGTGGCAAAGTTTAGTTTTTGATTATGTAGCACTCCATAGAATTCATGTATTTAGCTCTATTGGCACATGGATTTCTTTATATTTCAATTGCCAATTCAACTGCAAGGACTCTGAATTGAACATAACTGTATTTCCAGGCTCTCAATAAAGATTTTTTTTTAAATTGAAGTATGAGTGTATTTTGGAAGGAAAGACTTGTCAATCATGCAAAATATGTGTTTTCTTTGACTTTTTAGAGGTTCCTAGTTTGCCTCTAACTGAAAGTTATAGTCATTATAAATGCCATCAGGAAGCTAGTAATTATTGTATGGTAATTATTTTATAGTAAAAAACCAAATGACCCTCATTTCATTCACTAAGTTCTTTTATTTTAAACTGAAGTATTTTTGACTTACAATATATTAGTTCTGGTGTACAGCATGGAAATTTTATATTTTTATAGATTATACTGCATACAAAGCTATTATAAAATAGTGACTATTTTCCTTGTGCTATCCATTAGGTCTTTTTGTATCTTGTTTTATGCATAGTAGCTTCTATTCCATAATCCTCTATAATAGCTTTGTCCCACCCCACACCCCTCTCTCCTGACAACCAACAGTCCATTCTCTGTATCTGTGAGTCTGTTTCTGCTTTGCTGTATCTGTTCTAATTATTATTTATTATTATCATTATTATTATTATTATTAGTAGTAGTAGTTGTAGTAGTAGTAGTAGTAGTAGTAGTAGTAGTAGTAGTAGTAGTAGTAGTAGTAGTAGTACTACTACTACTGTCTTCACCCTTCAATGGAGAATCAGTCCCTGTCTTAGAAGACAGGTCTTCAACAGTGTTATTAACAAGTGAATCACCTTTTGTGTTAGGCTAATTTCATTCATGGTCTCATTAATTCTTTTCTAAATCCTGTCATTTACTTTGTAATTTTCTGCTCTTCCCTTTGACAATGGACTTTTCTACGTTGCAAGCTCTGGTCAAAGCAATGTTAACAATTGTGATATAAGCTGAAAATTAATTGAAGATAGAAGAGTGCACTTTTGATTGTCCTGTTCATGACATGACCTACTCTCTCTTGAATCCTCACCATCAACCTGAGAATGAGCTGAGACTAGCTTCCTGGCAGCTAAGAGACCCCATCAAGCTGGGTTAAGTCACCCCAGCTGAAGCCAGCCAAGTCTGGTCAGTTCACTACTGACTCATAAGTTTATTATACAGGAGAAAGAACCTTCAGCAATGTCAGTCCAACTCAATTCAGATTAGCAAGACCTCCAAACTGAGTCAAAACCTTGCAAAAAATAACAGGTAGATGTGATTTTAAGTCACTATATTTTGATATGTCATGGGAAAATATCTACATAGCAAAACTTTTCACTTCTGGCAGAAGTTTTCTCTCTCACTCAATGTTTTAAAATTTAAAAACAATGTTTTTGTTCCTTAGGAAATATTATTCATAGCACTCCTCTCGAGTTTTATGCATTGACAAGGAATTAAGAACCAGAAAAAGCACTGATATTCTTATATGAGATGGTCATGTGAATTTATTATAGTTCAAAAACATTTTTCTTCATCCCAGCAAGAGAAATTGTGAATCTAAATTTCACTATAACTAAGATACAAAATATTACATGCTATGAACTTGTAGGGTTCCTTGGGAAGAGTTAAAAGTTTAAAGTTAAAATCTACAAGTGTTGAGTCCACCAAATGAGAGAATTGATTAGAAACTAAGAATGGTTTTTATTAATTATTTTTGGATCTAGAGATTATCATATTATCTGAAGTCAGAGAAAATCAAATATCATATTACTTACATGCTGAATCTAAAAATGATACAAATGGACATATCTACAAAACTAAACCAGACTTACAGACATAGAAAACAAACTATGGTTACAAAAGGGGAAAAGGCAGTGGAGGGATAAATTAGGAGTCTGGGATCAACAGACGCACAAGGTATAGCACAGGGAACTATATTCAATCTCTTGTAATAACCAATAATGTGAAGGAGTCTGAAAAATAATATATATATACTAAATCACTATGCTGTACAGCTGAAATTAACACAACATTGTAAATCAACTATACTTTAATTTAAAAAAATAAAATAAAGCCAACAACCTCTTGGTGCTGGTCATTGGCAAAACAAAAACAAGCAAACAAAAATAAAACAAAAAAGACAATACTGGTGATCTGATTCCCTCATTAACAGATGTTGCAAGAGTTAAGTGAATTTCTTTTCAAAATTATTTAGAAATATTTTACAATAAAAAAGTGATAATTGAATAAGTGTAGGCTTAATGATTGTTACACCAAGTGTGTGTGAACCCATAGGTTATTAAAAAAACAGGGCAAATTTAATGACTGACAATCAGGCAATTATGAGAACAGCTGCCAAAACCAAACTGTCCTAAGTCCTGAATCATTGTGAAAACTCAGGGAAAGAACCTGTGACTTGACGAATAGCCAATAAATATAATTTATGTGAGAAATGTATTACTATATTTTATGAAAATTTGTATGTGTGTCACTTGGTGATGCCATGTGTTGGGCTCAGCTGTGATTCATGAGTCAAGAGAGAATGGGGAGCGTTGCTCTGCTAATTGCACACACCACAGCTAAAACATACATTATATTCCAAAACAATGACTCTTTTTTTTTTTTTATTACTTTTAAACTGTCTGTTTTGGAGGCAAGAATAAACAAGAATTTTAAAAATGAAGAGCACTAAATACATTCTGTAAGACTATATTTTTGAGAAATGTTTATTGAGCACCTCATCTTTACCAGCTACTATGAGTCAAAGGCAAAGACTGCCTAACTCTCCTTTCAGAAGTTGAATGGGAAGAAATAGTTTCCTTTTAACTAATCACAAAGAAAAAGATATAATTGATGTTGAGGACCTGAAAAAAGCCATCTGATTCTTATTCTACTTCTAATCTTAAATAATTTCAACTCTCCAATTTTATGTTTGCTTATGTAGCTAAGAAGATACTTACAGTATTCTTGGATGATGATTATTTATCATCTCTAAATGTTTTTTCTTTTGACCTATCCTTTCTGCTTCTTTGAGCTACATTGGATGATATTATCTACCCACATGTGTGCAATAATTTTCCCATGAAAATTAAGCTTCTTAGAGAAAATCTATTGTTGCTTGGGTTAACTTTACAGCCCTTCAGATCCAATTATTTATTTAGGCCATTAAGTGTTTGAAAAATGAAGACTTAGATTTGAAACCCAATTTGGTCACTGACTGGTTTCAAGAAATTGGAGAAAATTATTTCCTTTCTCTCTGTTTTGATTTCCATATCTACAAAATTGGAATTAAAGCATTTGCTCACTTTATCTCACAGATAGGTGTAAGGAGAACATGAAATGCAGTTTCAGAAAGAACTTAGTAAATTACAATGAAACGTGAAGCATATTCTCTTAATGATAAGGAATTAAAAGTTCATAAATTGACATATTTGATTTCTCATGCACTGGAGATTTCTAAATGGGAGTAAACCTGTTAGGGTTGTAAGGATGAAAGTTTTATAATTACTTCTAGCCATTCATTCCAATATCACATCCCTGTATTCTTTGTGAGGTTGGTAAATTTAAGATGTTCTAGTTTCCCTTATAAGTGAAGCTGCATATTCTTGCTTTCTCAGGGAAGGACTACTTTTCTAAGGGTCTCTTTCATTTTGGCTGTGAGGGATCAGACAGCTTCATTGTTCAGATGATAGCTTCACATTCAGAGAAAAATAGGAAGGAAAAGAATAACTGGAAATCAAGCTATTTTCACAATTTGGAAAATTTAGACACATTTCTAAAATCATGAAAAATCATACAGTAAAAAGTCATGACTATAAATCTTAAAAGACCAATTCTAATGGGTTTCTAGACTGAATATATTATAATGCCTTTCTAGGAAATCATTAGTACATATCACTAAAAAATATTTCATATCTTAGGTTAACAGTTATAAGGGGGGAGACATATGGTACAATAAAAGAAAATGTCATGAGTGTTTTTTTTTTTTTTTTGAGAGTTTTAAATTTATATCAGAAAAGAATATCTTATTGCCTCTCCAATTTTATCTCCTGCCATCAGACTTGGCCCAGGGAGGCCTCATCCAGACCCTCCAGCAGCCCAGGATCCTTGGTATCTTGTGGTCCACATATTTGTCACCTGGGATACACTTTTCAGAATATCTCCTACATATCCTTGAGACATTAAGTCTCTTCTGGGATAACATAAATTAGGTCCCCTTTGTAAAATCTATCACTTGGCATGATGTTAAATAATTTTTAAAAAAAAAGTCCTGTGTTTGTGGTGAACATGAGGTTGTAATATTCTGCTGAATACAATCCTCACTGGTATATTTTTATAGTTGTATAATGGGTATATTTTTGCTGAATATCTTTCAGGTTAAGAAATATTATGTTGCTTTAATTTCCTTAAATCAAACCACTTGTATATTAACACCTCTTCCTTATGTGGTGAGAAATACTTATTCTATTCAGCCAAGTTACAATAGGGAGCTGTTTCCTCCTCACTGGCAGTTTTACATTTGACCCTTGGGGACTTTCACTGGCTGGTAAGTTAGACAATGCTCTCCCCTACACACAGACTCCCTCCCTGACATGATCTATTCAGCACATCAATCTTAGGTCTCTGCTCTTTTTGAAAGCATCCAAACTAGTTGGCTAATGTCCTATCACTACTATCATTCACATAGACAGAATTGAGTTTGTCAGGCTCCAGGCCAAAAGCCTATGTCTAATTTAAGTCCAACTATAGGCAATTGCAAAGGATTTACTTGAGGAAATTCACAGGGGAAAGCTGCTCAGCCCACCCAGACTCAGTGCCCAGCCAATGAATTGCAGTCTCAGAACCCAGGGCCCCTAGTCATGCATGTCTTTATGCTTACCTCATTTCCTGGCCCAGGCCCTCCTCTTGGAGGCTTCATCATCAGTGTCTCACTGCAGAGGAGGCTCTCAGGCACCTCTGCCCTGATAACCTTATCAGGGACCCATGAAAATATTTTTCTCTGTGGTATCCTAGCCCTTTCCATTTGGCTCCCCACAGACCTCAGATCCAACATGACAGGAGCATTTGGTTTGGGGGCTTCCTGGAAAGTAAGACAAATATTTTCATTGATCCACCTGACCATTGTCTTGGGCAATATCCTGGGGGAAAGTGAACCACCATGGGTGCTGGCACTTTCTCCTGTTTAACCTCTAACTGTGTCATCTCAACAAGTGATAGAAGGCTTGACTGTTACATTCATCTGGCCTTTTGTCTTGATCAACTACTTCAACATCTGACAGCTTATCTCTCTTTAGCTCAGCAAGAGACCTGGCAAGACCCAGAGATGGTGCACAGCAAAAAATGCAGCATGTAGTAATAGAGCTAGAGCTTAGGAAAATACTCTATGAAAATCATCATTTGGGGCCATGTAGCTGTCTTTCAGTTATACTCTTTTTTCGTTTACACATTTTGGAATACTCTAATTCTAAAATTTGAATATTCAAATTAGTTTCTCACCATTGTCCGTTTAAGTCTAGAATAGCCACAATTCCCAGGACACAATGCTTCTCTGACTTTGAGGAGGAGGGTTACCTTGGTCTCTCACTCTTTGTTGTGTGGGATACAGTTGTAAGAATAAAACAGGAATTAACATGTATTAAACAATCCTGTCAAATCTGTGACAGGAAAATCTTCTTTCTGTGTTATCCTTCCAAGGCTTAATTTCTCCTGTATCTTAAGTCAATTGCTCTCTTTCTGGGTCACACCTGCTACATTGCTTGCTTCCTGTGTGTTAAATATTTATGCTAGTGGGTTTTTGACAGCATTCTCTCTTATGATCTTCCCCTCCCCTCTACTCCTCTTCTCTTTCCTTATTTTTTGGGGTTTGTGTTTTACAATTGTACTTTTTTGTTTGTTTGTTTGTTTGTTTATGCATGTATGCTTTCTGATGGAAAGGATAGTTCACCAACTTCTGGCCACTCTGCACTGTTACATAGTGTGAGAACTTAATGACAATACAATGGGGAAATGGAGAATGTGCACACAATCAGAAAATTGAATCTTGTATCACTCTTGTTGTCATGCTTTATTCCTCTTGACACTATATTTTTTTATTCTGGAATTTGCCATGCATCAGTGTTTCATGCAGATTGATTGGGTGGGAGCGGTGCAGGGAAAAAGACACCATTTGTACCCTTGACTCATACAACATGGTTCCTTGACTCTGTTGAGAAATTCCAGATCCTTTTTTAAAATATAAAAATTTTTCCCTAAGGGAAAAACTAGATTTTGAAAGGAATAAAATCAGAAGAATATATGTCCTATGGAAAAACATGATTGGCAGCTTCAGGTTTAAAACAAGAAAGAAAAGAAAATAGTAGAACAAAATGTATGGTTATCCATATTTTTTTCTAAAACTGAGTTTCATACTTGTTTCTATTTATTTACAATCCCCAAGTTTGAAATGGAGAATATAACTAGTCTCTTAAAATATTAATTCTCAAACAGTATTTTAATATTTTAAAGAAGAAAATATTTTGAGTTTATTCCTTTAATAATCTTACAACAATTAATTTTGAATGTCCTAAAAATAGCTTTAAATGCATCTGAAACTATATACATCAGATATGTTATTAGGATCTGATAGACAGCATAATATCAATAGATGAGAAAGATCATCTGCAACCCTTCTTGTCTTCCTTTATGAGTATGGAAATGAGATACTGTCAAATATCTCTTTTCAATTATCTATTTTCAAATATCCATTGTCAATTGCTCAAAGTTTTGACATTGTCTGGGGTTTTTATGACTTGTAATAAATCACAATTTTAACAGATCCAAATTTTTTAAAAAGCAACTTCCTTAGAAAAAAGTGTTCCCAAATTTGTATTATAACCAAATAAACTGACTTTTTTATTTTCTTTGATGTAGGGCAGCTCTCAGAGGGTATTATGCCCCTTTGGAGAATTACTGAGGAACAACACTGATAGAAAGTGAATACTGTTTGGAAGAAATCTGTGAGAATCAGATTTGTAAGAGGACAATAAAACATGTTTTACTACTGCATTATTCAGTAACCGTTTGGTTAAAAGTGACATTGATTCAAACTAGCTTAAGCCATAAAAAATTACTTATCAGTCCATACATTGAGAAGGATAGATACTGTGATAAGGGAAATAAGAATTATCATGGTTCTTAGGGAACTGAAAAAAAATTAATGAGAGATAGAAAGTGTGATATAAGCAAGGTTTTTATTAGTAAAGTAAAAAGGTACTAAAAGAGAGTACACTCCTGAGAATCGGGAGCAGGCCAACCAAGGGGAAAAATGCTTATTTCAGGTGAGAATGGATTCCAGGCTTCAAATATGTAACTAGCAACCTGTATCATTTTCTGCATCTCATTTCTGACTTCTTTCTGAGACACCCTCTCTTCATCATTATGAATGCTGCTCAGAGTTCCAGTTTAACAAGGAACTTATTTTTCAGGACCTCACATGCAGAGATATCCTCCTTTCCAAATTCCACGTTGAAAACTTCACATATGTCTACTTCTACCACCCAGAAAAAAGAATCAATCAAGATAAATCAAATTAATCAAGCAATCAGGCAAGCAAGCAACCCCAATTCTGTCTTGCTTAGCTTAAACCACATAATCATCCTTAAACCAATTGCAATCTGTGGAAGATACATTCGAACTGAAATGTTGGTCTCTGTGTTTTGCAGTGACTGCTTCTTGACAAATTATCAAAATTTTTGTTGTGAAAATTCATTTTGCTGGTTGGTTCTGTGGGTCAGTGTTTCAGACAGGGAATGGAGGGGAAGCCT
The DNA here is from genome assembly GCF_048773025.1 of Camelus bactrianus. Classification (NCBI taxonomy): domain Eukaryota; kingdom Metazoa; phylum Chordata; class Mammalia; order Artiodactyla; family Camelidae; genus Camelus; species Camelus bactrianus. The sequence continues at coordinate 71,163,550 of NC_133552.1, forward strand.
TGTCTACTTCACTTGACATCTGCCAGGGCATCTCAGAGGCAGGGGTCTGAAGTAATCTGAAGTCTCTCTCACTCATATGTCTGCAGGTTGAAGTTAGAGGGAGTTGGACAGCTTAGGGACAGAATAGACAGGAATCCTATGGCATCTCTTCCTTACTCCATGTGGTCTCATCACCTGACCTCAGTATGAAGCTTAGGGTAATCAGGCTTTTAATGTGTCAGCTCAAAAGTTCCAGAACAAGAGATACAGGTGGAAGGAAGTTGTGTTTCCTTTTTCTTAGAGTCACAAGTTATACAATGTAACTTCTGACACATTATATTCATTAGAAATGAGTCAATAAACCAGTCCATATTCCAAAGACTCATATATCTTGTGAGAATTTGAGAACATGTTTGAAACAACCTCAATGTGCCTAATTTTGGGAATGGTAAATGACACATTTTGGTAGAAATTTCCACAAAGTAGAAGAATAGATAACCAAAAAAAGGGGGTGTATGTGTTTGTTACAACCATGTAAGAAATAAATACATAATAATCACAATCAGTTTTAGTTTTAATGGTCCAATATGCTATAGATATTATCTTATTAATTATAATTTGCTATTACAGTTGTAATAAAGTTAACAATTATTTATATCATCTCTGAATTATCATTAAGCCTTGTTCATTGTTAGACATTTTAATCAATCTTTCTATTTAAGAGTATTAATTTTCCTTTTTCTATCAATTGGTTAAAATAGATCTTTATTTATTTATTTATTTATTTTTTTAGGCAAAGTAAACAGGTTTAAATTCTTCTTGAGTCCTGTTTAATTTAAGTGGATTTTATCTTGAAAAGGAATATCTGATCATGAGCTTTTATTTTCAATATTAAACTATGGATGATGCTGTGAGTTTATTTTTTCTTCTATCATTTTGTGTTTCAAAAGAAAATGTGAGGAATATGAGTTTGTTTATTTGCTATTTTTAGTATGAAGCTAACCTTTATCTTTGACTTTTCTGTTATATATTTTATGGGATGAATTTCCTTCCTCTCTCCTCTGTGTTTACATGTAGGTGTCTTAAGAATTATATTACATGTAACATAGGGAGCATTTCATTGCACATGCAATGATTTTTAAACATTTTTACTTGTCTAGAAAACATATCCACACTACAATTTTGGCTACCACTTCTTCCCTTTTTGTTCTGTTCTATCAGTAATCACCAGTAATCTGCATTTTAGAATCACCAGTTTACAGCTTCTATAGATACTTGCATATTTTTTCTGTTAATTTTCATCTTGTCCTGTGAATTCAGGGAAACCTTTTCAAATTGTTCCCCATGTCACTTAATCAATAACATTCTTCTGAGAATTCAAAACAATTTCCCAAACATTTTCCAAATTATGGAACAGATCATTTTCAGAATTAATACCCTCCTTTAAGTGTTTTGTATTTTGTTCAATATATTTGATTCTGCACTATACTTTCATGGCTCACAAGTTGTTAGTAACTATGTTTTTCTTTTAATATCATTTGAATTGTAATCCCTCCAACATTGTTTATCAAGAGGTGGGTTATGTTAACTTGATCTCTATCCTTCTGACAGTGCCACACCATCTTGAATAATGTAATTTACAGAAAGTTTTGAAATTGGGAAATGTGAGTCTTCTACCTTTGTTTTTCTTTTCCATTTTTGTGGTATCTTGGACCCTTGAATTTCCATATAAATTTTACAGTCAGCTTATCAATTTCTGTGAAAAAGTTAGGTAGAATTTCAATAGGGAATTCACTGAATCTAAATCAGTCTGGGAACTACTGATCCCCCCAAAATATTGTTTGCCAATGTATGAATACAAGATTCCTTTCCACTTATATAAGTTTACCTTAATTTCTTTAAAAAAGGTTTTACAGTTTTCAGTGTACAAGTCTTATAGTTCTTTTGATAAATAGATTTTAAACATTTTATTCTTTTATATGCAAGATCATAAATGTATGAAATTTGTCCACTGCTATTGTATAGAATAACAACTAATATTTTATACTGATTTGATATCCAACAATCTTGCTAAACTCATTTGTTACTTCTAATTGTGTTTGAGTGTGTGTGAAATACTTTGTAATTTCTGTATCCACTCACATGTCATCTGTAAGTATATGGAAACATTTTTATATTTAGGAAGGCATAACTGTCATGTTTTCCTTTAGTTCATTAAACATGATTTAATTTGATTCTTGGGAGATATATGTAGAAGTTGATATAAAGTTTTTGTAAAGTGTATCCCACATCTAAGTTTTCTCAGGGACAGTTTCTTTACTCTTTTTTCCCTATTGTGTAGCATAGTTTCGTGATTCTTTGCATGTCTCATAAATTTGTTTTTTTTTTTTTTTTGAAAACTGAACATTTAAAGTAATATAATGTGGCAATTGTGGAAATAAGATTTTTGTTCTTACTGATTTTTTTTTTGGTACATTTCCTGAACAAATCTGTAAAGTCTGTGTTCTATATCACTTGTCACCAGAACTACCTTTTTTATTAGCTTAGCGGTCACCTAATAAGTGCACATATTTTACTTAAATGAGATGTTCCAATAAGTCTCCTGGATATTGTTGAGGGGTTTTATGTGCATGTTAGACACATCTTTAATGCTCCTTCAGTTTACACTATGCTTCATCTCTCACTTTGAAGTTTCAATATCAGCCAGAAGTGAGATATTAAGACCTTCTTAGTTCCTCCTGGGCTTAAAAACTGCCCTATACATGACCTTCCACATTCTCAGGAATATATCAGAGCTATTTAAAACCCCCTATGGATGTCCTATTTTCCAATTTTTCCTTTAAAGTCTTTTGGTCATCTTCCCATTTGCTCCAGGTGTTGTTATTGGCTCAAGCAGTTGTGGTACTAAACAATTATGGCTGATGGTTTTTAACACGTGTCCTGGGGTAAAAATTTCCACTCTACATGCTGACTCGTATCAAATAAAAAGCAGCTGTTGAATTTGGGTTTACAGGGGGCTGCCATGCCAAATAATAATAAAAGATATCTGTAGGAATAAGGCTCTATGGGGTAGTCCAAATCTATTCTACCCTATTGGGACATCAACTTCAGGAAGTGCTTTATATTTGTTTATATTTAAATAGATACATAAAAGTACTTAAAGAATATTATCCTATTAATGCAATGAACAGAGGGTAGCTATTTTAAGATTGTAAATGATATATAACTTTCTGTAAAAGTTAAATGTACTAGAAAAATTTATATGGGTTTTTTTGGTATTAGTTTCAGGTATGCAGCATAGTGATTCAGTATTTTTGCAGATTTTATTCCAGTATGTGTTATTACAAGATATTAGGTATAATTCTCCATGTTATACAGTAAATCCTTATTGCTCATCTATTTTATATATTGTAATTTGCATTTGCTCATTCCATATTTTCTTAAGATTGACAATAAGACCAGGTCACCCACTATCACTACCCAAACCATCATAACTTCAGTGAAGTTTAAATTATAATTCCTGACAAATTATTTTTAGTAAATACTCAACATACATACACAAGAGCATCTATTTAATAATAGTTCAATCATTTCAAAAAAAAAAAAAAAAAAGAACCTGGAAGACTTTTCCTACCTGAGAAGATGTCATATTTTAAAGAAACAAAACAATGTAGTATAAACATCACAGTAAACAAATCAGCTTCTTGGAATAAATTGGAAATTTTTAAAATAGAAATAAAACACATATGAATGAATCTATTCTGTGGTAAAAGTATCACAAAAATTGGACAAAGTGCAGCTTGTTTAAGGGAAGGTATTGGAAAAACTGAATCATGGAGAAGATTATAACTTTGGATCTCTACATATCAATATACACAAAGAACTATATGGGAATAGTAAAATTGTAAAGGTAATAGAATAAAACCAAGGAAACTATATTCACCATTGTGTTCAGTAAGGGATTTTAATAAAGCATTTGAAAGCACATATACAAGGCCAAAAATTAAAAATTCTGGTTCAGTATTGGCAAATTTAATATTGTTGTTCAATCAAAGGCACAACTGAAAAATAAGCTGAGATAACAGAGAAATGAAGGTATTTGCAAAATTAGTATCTGAAAAATATTTCACATCTACACTATACAAGTTTATATCAACATAATAAAAAAGAGTAGAGACCAAATGCGAAGAGGACAAAGCTCACTAATAAGCAAAGGAAAGAGGGGCCTCTATACATGATATGTCCTTTAGTGTATATTTTCAAGACGTTTATTACAGCATTCTATGTGGAAGCAAACAATTGGAACCATCCTTGTTACTGATTACTAAAAATAACAATGTAAATGTAGGATATGTGTAATACATACGATGCCATAATAGGTAGCAAAACAAATATGTATAAACTAGAGGCCCTCAGAGCATTTTGATGGATCTTAAAACATGAAGTTGAGCACAAACAAGAAGAAAAATAAAATGTCATTGTATTATCATTTCTCAATCACATTTATGCATGTAAACAATGAAGATATGCAAGAAAAATACATTATACTTAAAAGGATACATATATATTCAACATATGTGTGTAGACACATATATTCATTTATTCATGCCCAAAGCATTAGAATATCTCTGTTGGGGGAACTGGGGATATTGAAATCATGTAGAAAGTAGAATGGGGAAATATGTACTTAATTCTTGTACTACAAGTCTGCAATAGTGAGAGGAAAAACAAAAATAGAGCTATTCTAACCTAATGGGTGAAACTTAAATCTTAACCTGTGATACACTGGTTTTATACTTTACTTCCTACAATCTCTTTTCACAATCAACCTATTATTTATATAATAAATAAATGTTAAGTTCCTGGATGCTGATGTCCAATATCTTGGATGTGTTTTCCTATAATATCAAGATAATACAGAAACCTAATTCATGGTGTTGTTTTAAAGATTACATGATTTAATATGTGAAAATATTTAGAACAATGTTTGAGACATATTAGATGCTCAGCAAAATTGCCTTCTTGAAATATTTGATTGTTTATATATATATAAAAAAATTTTAAAATGAATAAAAATATATGTATGCTATAATATGTACAATTTTTAGAATAAATGATATTGCAATGTTATTTCTTCATTATTAAGTGATTAGAAATCTGAATTCAGCATTGTTTCACTTACTTCTAAGGCTTATTGGTAGTCTCAATTTTGAACTTGTTCTTTGAAAAATTTAAGAGTTTTAAAGTTAAATATAACTATATACATAATATATTTAATATATGAAATATTTGTAAATAAATGTATATATACTCATTTAAATAAAAAGGTAACTGTTTAGATCACAGAGCAGAAAACTTAAAAAGAGCCCTGGATTCTTTTGAATGTTAATTTCCACATTCACACATCCTCAGAAATTTTGCTTTATTTCTGTGTTTTCTGTGATGTTTTGGGCATTTTTTTTCCTCTGTGAGTCACTTTCACCATTAGGACAGCTCATCTGATGAGTAAAATATATAAAGGAGTTCCTAAAATCCCTATGCTACTCCAACCAGTCCAATATTCTGTTGTTCTCAAGGAGTTAGACAAAGCTTCTTTCCTTACTGCCTTAGCTAAGTGTTCTCAATGTCACATGACATGGATTAGGTCTTGTGGTCATCTCAGAACTGAATTCTGTGGCTAGGAGAATAGGAGTCCTTCACGGAGCTTAAGATTAATCATTCCCATGGAACTCAAGGAGAGAGTGGAATGGGAATGCCATTTCACAAAAGAAAAACTGAGTGCTCTAGTTAGAATTCTAGGGAGTGAGTCTTAAGTAAAGAACCAACAAATAGAACCTTTAAAATGAATACACAGTAGTTCCATGCATTCCCTCTAGAGTCTTTTTTTTTCTTTTTTTTCTTATTATAAAGGATTATTCAAGATGTATGTCTCCATTTAATCTGTTTTCCTCATGTTTTTAAAGACTTTCCCAATATATCTAAGTTCTTGGCTTCTCCTTATGACAACATTTCAGATATTGACAAATCCATTGGTTTCATTTGTTCATATTGTTTGTGGAGTATTTAGAGGCTCTGCTGTAAAAGGCAAAAAAAGAAGAAGCAGCACATATATTTTCCTGAAAAAAAAATTGTCCTACAAAGATATTCAATGTTGTATTTCTTTGTTATTCTTTAGCTTTAGATGAACAAAACCAAGTGCGTATAGTTTGATGAAGTCTAACTGAAATTATCATGGTCAAGCTAAAGGATATAGGTTGGTTGCATCATCTAACTACACATTCAGTTTTCCCTACAGTGCAAGCATAAAATCACAGATGCTGACAGTCTGAAAAGGCCCATCAACATGATGCTGGAAATGTGCCTAGTGAGGGAGCCAGGAAAATTTCAGAGGATGTACTATGCTTTTCTTTAGAGGCATGATATATATTTGAGAATGCTTTCAGAGAATGTGTATAAAGAAAGAAATGAGTGTAGGGCTTTTCTCTCTCACCTATAGGTGTCAGATTGCAGAAAAAACACAAGCAAAAAACCTCATATTTGGGGGATTGAAAGATTGTTTAGATAAAATAAAACATAACAACACAAATAACCATAATAAATTTATCTCTGACCACTGAATGGCAAGGATTATATTTTATCCAAGGAAACTTGGATTTTTTTTCGTGATTAGTCTAAGCTGCAAGTGAATATTTTACTTGATGTTGCAACGTGTAACATGAAAATCACTAACTCAGCTTGTTTTGCTCCTTTCACTAAGTATTTAATAAATAAAGAAGGTACAAAAATTAGAGGAGCATATCTCAGTACTGCAAATTTTGCTATTTGAAAATAAAAGTTAGAATATATTAAGGTACAGATTTTAAGCCTTAGGCCATAGTTTATAAAATTCAAGTGTTAGATACAAACCTTCTACATCCCAGAAACAACATTGTAAGGAAATAAAGTCAATCAGGAAATTTTCTAGAGAATCAAGCACAACAGGCCGGTACATATTGTTAGATTTCAAATAACAGAAGACTCCAAAACAATTTGCATTTAACTGTATGTATATTATTTGTATACAAGACATTTAGAGACAGGACATCATGAAACTGTATTTGTTGACATGCAGTGACATCAACAAAGACCCAGTTCTTCTCATCTTTCTTCTCTGCCATTCTCAGAGTGTTTGATTTGTCCAGCCCTCAGATGAGGCTAATGGCTGATGAACAGGAAGGAAGTTGCTGCATACTGATGTAGCCAAGGTGGGTAAATTCATCCTGCAGTAAGAATTTCTTTTTCTGAAGACAAAGTCAATGAATTTATCTAGAACAAAGTCCACAAGCTGGGATTAATAGCCCAGTGGCCTGCATTATCAAAAACTCATGAAAATGATCCCATAGTGCATTTCACAGCCAAATAAACATATGAAAGACTGGGCTAGACTAAGAATTTCAATGAGATTTGTGTCCTGAATGGATGAATTCTTTTTTCCCCCAGCAGGGATTCCTACAGAATTGAGAATTTTCTTAACAAATCTGAATAAGAATAATAAGCTTTCTCATCTAGTGTGATACTGGAGGCCATGAATGTGGTCATTCTTTGATTACTATGTTTTCAATTCTGCTTTACAGATTTTTTGGTTGGCAAATTTTTGAAGCTGGCTTTACTTGTTTTTGTCTGGGAGTAATTTTTCAAATGTCAAATCTGTGAGTAAATTTTAATCTATTTTGCTGATAGAAAATTTTACTTATTTTATATGTCTTGATGATTTCATTAGAAATGTTGGAGACTGATCTTGTGGGGGGAAAACACATCCGATTTCAATATGTTTTAATCTTTACATGATACCATGTGAGCGTTTCTATTTTATGCATGTGGACATTAATACATTAAAAATATTTTGCATCATTATGAACATTTTGATCAGCTGTTTTATCTTAAATTACTTTATAGAAAAAAATGAACTGTCATTGATGGCAGTACTATAGGATAAGTAATTATTGCTATTCATATAATTCATTAACAGGAAAAGATAACAAATTAGTGTAATGAGTCTCCCAGACATAAATTTGTTTCAATCTACAAACTCACTTATGGTTTTGTGATATATCCAAATTAAATTGTCACTCTCTGATATTCTCAGAATTGTTCTTTCTTGTAAAGTAATAATCATAGCACATAGATCAAAACAATTTCTTTACTCAAGTGTTATAGCACTTCCAGGAAATTATTAACACTTCTGGCAAACCTTCTACTTATGATTTTAAAAAACAATATCATTTTCCATTCAATATGGTAAACTCAGACATCACTATATGATTATGTGCAGTAGAACCATGAACAGCCACTTATCTAAAGAATCTTATTTAAAATATTTCTAAATTATTTTATCCAAACAATTGCAGCTATCACTACATAAATGTACAAATGTTTAAAATAGTAAACTCTAGAGTAAACTGCGTGGATTGGAATTCTGGCTCAGGCATGTTCTAGATAAAATCAAGTAACTTAAAGCCTTTATGCTTTAGTTTCCTTATCTGTAAAACTAAGGATTAAAATAGTACTTTCCAAATGAGTGATTGTGGCAATTGATACTACAATATAAGTAAAATGCTCATTGAAGGCGTATTATTTTAATTATTAAATATATTTTCTTATCTTGAATATATGAATATATGTGAAACATAGGATATATATTTGGTCTCTGTCACCAATTTCTGACACAGAGCTTCTAAATCTCTTGTAACTTCCTGGATGATGAGAATATCTTTTGTTCTAATGAGTAAATACTTGGTGGGCTTTTGGATAGCTTCAGCATCAGAGCTGGTCACCAGGCCAAGCCATTATCAGAAGTTTGGAACTTTCAGCCTCATCCCCTGTTCTCCAGGGAGGAGAGATAGGCCAAAAATTGAGTTAATAATCAGTGATTTCTACCTGTACCTCAGCACCTCCCTGTGTCTCAGGGCTGACAGCTTTTCCTTTTCTATGTGAAAAGAAGTGTTTCCTATGTTCTGTGCATTCTCTGAAAGGCAGAGAAGGGCTTCTTGTTTCCTTTTTTCTGGACCACTACTTATCATCTGCTTCTAAGCAAAGATAACTCATGCTATTTAAACTTGAAAAGATTCAGTTCTACTATCTTTAAGATGTTAATAAGAAAGAAAAAAAAAGAAAAAAGACAAAGATGGAGAGGAAAAAAGAGAAATAAGCAAAGAGAAGAAAAGGAAGGAAAGGAAAGGAAAGGAAGGAAGGAAGAATGATATATGGAAAATGATAGGCAACAAAAATAACATTTAACATTGTTTTGTTAGCTAAACTATAGAATATAGGATGCAACAGAAACATCAGAATTCTTTGATATGACCCTTTAACATCAGATGAGAAAACTGAAGAACTGCTGTGCTTGGTATCCTTGAGTTCATTCATCAGTGTTTATTTAGTGCTAATGAAAGTCAGGCTTTGGTCTAGATGCTAGAACACCGCAGTAAATAAAAGAAAGTCTGGGGATTTTCTTAGCAGAATTAAGATTCTTGTTCTGATTTCCCAATTCCTAATTACTCTGCCTACCTCATTTCACCCATGCCCTAATGAAAGTGACCTCACTGATGCCATGAGCCTGGTGTGTATTTTTGGAAGAAGTGGCTACATTTAGCATTTTAACATGCTAAGAATCTCTGGTCCTAAAAGTAATTATTTAAAACACCAAATTATTAATTAGAAAGTTATTTCCATAACATGTATTCTACTGAATGTGTGCTGGCCTCACTAAAAAAAGAATAAATGACTTGTGGTTGGTAGATAAAAGCAGCAAAGGGATCATTCTTAGAAAGTTACTTTATTCTTTGTTTATGTTTCCAGGCTTTTAGTGTGTCAGTTATTCTGGCAAACAAACAGCCCTTAAATATTGTTACAACACAGAAAACATGCTTAGGAAAAGATAAAGGCTATATTAGAGAGGATTTAAAAATACTTGGAAATATTGCATGTGCAAAACAGATAGAGGAGTTGCAGAAAATGCTACATTTTTACTTGTCTTGATTGGCATAGGTAAGGGAATGTAAATTGCTTGGGGTCCATCAAAACATGGCAGGTGACTCAAAATGCCCCATGTGACATTGTACAAGCTAGACAATTTGTCACCAGAAACCTCTTTTCATTTTTGGGTGTGTCTTTGTTTGGAATCATATTGTTGAGTTATCACATTTTATAGTGCATTCAGTATGCATTTGTGTAAAAAATAAACATTATTCTGCAAAAAATGTTTTCTGAGAAGAGATAAAAAAAGTTTAAGAGCTTTGTAGCAGGAAAGCATAAACTGAACAGTCCTATGTCAGGGAGGTCTACAACCTTCTCCTGGTTTTACCTTCTTTTCTTCTTTATCAAAGTCTCTGCCTTTTCTTTTCATTTTTTTACCCCCATGGGGAAATGTCTGTCTCTTTATCAAGGTCAAATTTAAATGTCAGCACATTGTGAGGCTGGTCTCACCTCCAGTTCTGTCTTTCTTTTATCAATCTCTTCCTTTTCTGCCATTCTGAATCCTTCACATTTACTTCCTTTATAGTAGTTTAGAAAGATCAGTCCTGCAGTGTTGATAGGATTAGAGTAATGAGATGAGGAGGCAGGAACACTAGTTAAAAATCTGATTGCATAATCCAAGTAAGAATTGATGCTGACCTGATATAAAATAATGTGGTGGAGATGAACGGAAAACAATAAGACAGGTATTAGGAAATATAAAATAAAAATATGAAATTAAACAAAGTAAAGCACAAAACCAAAAAACAAAATAAAAGCAAAAACAGAAAACCAGATGAAATAAACTGATAAAAAAAAAAAAACCCTTGATTCATCAGACTAAAGAAAAACAGTAGAATAATTTGGGTGAATATATAATTTATCATCTGAATCAGGAAAGAGTTTAGGGTGAAAAGGAGCACTATTGATAATTAAATCAAACAAGGAACTTCTAACTAAAGCAGGCTGTGAAAACCTGGGCATCTGGTCACCCTGAGGATAATGGAATCATTGCTGAATTATACATTGAAATGTATTTAAATCCTAATCTTAATTAATCACTACTTTTCTGGGAAAATTTTTGAAAATTAGCTAAATGATTTGATGGTTAGTTTTATCTTGCCAAAATTGGTCTAGATGTACTGAAGAATGGTGGGTGAAAAGGACTGAAATCTAAGCATCTAGCTATTTTTCTAAGATTGTATGAAAACAAAGAGGATAAAAGCTCTCCTTCCTCTCCCTTCCTTCCCCACCCATCCTCCAACTCCTGAACACAAATAAGCAAACCAAACCTCCTCTGAAGAAGCCAGGTGCTCACCATGGTCACATTGTCTACCCATAGGAAGATGTTACTCCTTGCTAACCAAACACACTCTTTAATCAAATCATTAATTTCCAAAGCTTCAACACCATGTTTTTACTGATGCTTTCAAAATGCGTATCTCCAATCTCAATATCTCTAATGAATGGAAGACAATATATTTAATGGGGTACTCAACTCAAATCTTTGAAAACTAGCATGTATTTTACACTTAAAAGATATCCCAATTCAGATACTAGATTTTCATCAATTACTTGATCTGTATTTGGATTTTATAAAATTTGCAATTCAGAAAGTAGAGTCACAAGCTAAGTTGATCCAAATACAAGGAAAATTTTTCAGTGAGTTGAGTAGCAGCTTTAAATTTGTTTAACTTCAGTAGATTAAATAAAATGTAAAATTTGGTCTCTGCTAAGTACCAGAGGCTACCACATAAAACAATGTAGGAAAAACAGGTGTCTCAAAGTTACAGATTCACAAATTGCATGTTTACCCTACCCTCAAATCTGCTTCTCTCCTAGGCTTCCCGACTACAGTACCCGGCACTGTCATTTGCCTGTGGGCTAAGGTCAAAAAACTTGAAGTCAGACTTAACTCTAGGCTATTTCCACCCCTCATATCCAGTGTCCAGGAAATTGTGATACAAATGTAAAAAAAAAAAAAAAAAAAACTGACCACCATTCACCACCTCTGCTGTTAAAGCTCAAATATTTATTGATTCTTCTTCTTCCACTTTTAGCGCCTATATGGTATTTCCGAGGCTAACTAATCCTTTTCATCTGAATGTGCTACTTAGTTGCTCAGAGTGCCTCAAAATGTTTTCATTACTCATAAAAAACATACTGCAATCAAAAGTCTGACATGATCTGGTCATTTCTCGCTCTGTTGACTCATCCGCCATCTGCAGACCATCCAAGGTGTTTTCTTGATTATGCCCTGACCACAGGAAGCACATCCCACAGTAAGGCTTTACCTTTGCAGACCCCTTTGAAGTTCCTTCTCATCTAGTTACTTGGCTAACTCCCTTATCTTCTCATTGAGGCTCTCCTATTATTTTTTTTATTTTATTTCATTTTTTTAATTGAAGTATAGTCAGTTAGAATGTATCAGTTTCTGTTGTACAGCATCATGTCCCAGTCATGTATATATACATACCTATATTCATTTTCATATTCTTTTCCATTAAAGGTTATTGCAAAATATTGACTATAGTTCCTTGTGCTATATAGAAGAAATTTGTTTTTAATCTATCTTTATATATAATTGTTAACATTTGCAAATCTCAAACTTCCAAATGTATCCCTTCCTAACCCATTTCCCCCAGTAATCATAAGATTGTTTACTATGTCTGAGAATCTGTTTCTGTTTTGTAGATGAGTCCATTAGTGCCCTCTTTTCCTTTTCTTTTCTTTTCTTTTCTTTTTTTTTTTTTAGATTCCTCATATGAGAAATATCATATGGTATTTTTCTTTCTCTTTCTGGCTTACTTCACTTAGAATGACAACCTCCAGATCCATCCATGTTGCTGCAAATGGTATTATTTTATTCTTTTTTTTTTTTAATCACTGAGTAGCATTCCATTGTGTAAATATACCACAACTTCTTTATCTAGTCATCTATCAATGGACATTTAGGTTGCTTCCATGTCTTGGCTGTTGTATATATTGCTGCTATGTACATTGGGGTGCATGTATCTATTTCCTTAACTAAAAACTCTCTCACCTTTCACACATTCATGCTATTTTCTCTTAACAAGTTACACTCTAATTTGTTTTCAGAACTCTTCTTACATGGAGAACTGTCATAGCATAGTGATTAAGAGTACAGATTTTGGAGCCATATTTCCTCGGTTTTACTTTTTAGTAGTTATGTGACCTTAAGCAATTTTACCTACCACTCTGTGCTCTGGTTTCCATAACCCTAAAAATGAGGCTAATAATAGTGCCTTGATAGTGATAATGTTACTTTATCTAAGGGGCTATAAACAGTGCCTGGCACATGGAAAATACCCAATGTTAGGTTATATATTTATTTGTTATTATTTATTTCTCACATTAGGGTGAAAGATACATGAGAAGGGGCAATTTGTCAGTTTATTTACACAATCTTCCTAGATCCTAGAAAAAATGCCTGGCCTATACATGAATAGAAAGACCAGAGTTAAAAAATATACATACAGATGCAAGAAGATATCAACAAATAATTATAATTAAATAAGATAATGCCCAGAAGAAATATTCAAACAGGGGAATTGGGAGAAGAGAGGATTAAAAAGAAAATCTATCTGTACTGTTTTGAATTAAATTAAATTGTTCTTTTAGCTTCACTCTTGTTAGCTCATTTCTGCATCCATCCTTCATTTAATATTTTACATAGGTAAGGCTAACTTGCCTTGGCTTATCAACAGGGCAAATCATGTGACATCCAAGATGCTCCATTTGAAAGCATGCCATGTAATGCAGTTAAGAGAGGACCATGTCAGTAAATAGGAACCTGGATTCATTTCTTGACTATACCACCACAGGGATTGATACTGCTTTATGTCTCTCATCTTAGTTTTATCATGAATGGAACTGGATTAAGTAGTTACTATTAACCTTCTAGCTTTCTAATTTGTTGCATTTTTGTGGTATGCTCTGACTTTTTCCTGAATGTTTTCTATCTTTGCCCTCTCTCTGTCCTCAATTGGATATCATGGTAAACAGAGCATAATTGCAAAGATAAACATAAGGCACAAAATTATATGATATACATGTGTACTCACTGATAGTTGAATGTTATGCTATTTGGATTAGCATGGGTAATAATTTCTTATCTTGCCCAACCAAATATGGTAATATGAATTGATGTCAATTGATAGGATAAAGCACATGAAAATGAAGCAGTAAAAGTAAGTGAAATAGAGAAAAGAAGGGTACCAGATAAAATTACAAGTGGACAAAATGAGGGCAAGCAGATTCTATAGCCATCATAATTTATATATTTCCTATGGCTTCAAATTCTTTCTGGTTTCACAAATTAACCAAAACTGCTTCCTAGTGGAATAAGAGAATGGAGAAAATCAACAAATATGTGTAATCCTGAATCTGATTTCCAAGTGGGCATCTGATTCAGTGAGGATGTGTTGTCTTCAAGTTGCAGAAAATCTGAATAATTTTGGCTTCTACTGTAGGCACTTGTGTGCTTTCCTTTAATAGAAATTCTAGAAAAAGAGAATATCAAAAACGGTGTTCCAGTGATGGAATGATGGAATCCTTTTCAAGCATTCTGCTGAGTATTCGGGCTACTCCCCCATTCATCAGATGGTGCTGGGGTTTCAGTATCAAATCCTCAGTTAACAACATCTGAAAGCAGCAAGGAAGGAGTGTGTAGAGGAGATCTTTCTTACTACTCTCCTTTTTCATCAGGAAGAAATAATGTTCCCTGAAACACCAAGTATTTTCTCTTATGTTCTCTTTGAAGACAACCCCTGGCAAACTAAGCCAATTGGGCTGAATATTGGTCATTTCCTGAGTTTAAGGTGTCATCTGAAAACACTGATAACCTTATTAAGTTTATTTGTGGTTTTTAACAGAGAAGTGGGAAGGAAAGACAGGCTGTTGGGATCAAAGTGTGTTTGTGTATTTGTAGTTGTTCTTGCTTTTCACACGTCCTTTAATAGGTAATAGTTCTAAACAAGGTCTATATTATTTTTGGCCTTGTATAAGGTTGTGCTCCATTTCTTTACCTTTTATTTTAATATGATTGGCCCCTCAGGCTGAATATCCCCACCGCCTTCCCAGGAGCAGGAGGTGAAAAGATGGAGTCCTTCTTTGGAGTTTTGCTGTAGGCTTTTGTATAAGTAAAGCTGATAAACACACATGGGAACATTCCTGGACCTACTATGTGGTGGTGCACTTAATGCTTTTTAGATTTTTAAGTATCATAACTGCTGACTTCCATTGATCTTCACAAAATGAAAAATAGAAATAAGTTGTGAACAAATCACTCATAAACTCTTTAGCCACAGTTGAATCAGTCATTTCCTTGTGATGGCATTTTGGGAAAAGAGGGTTACCAATAAAGCAAAGTCCCTACTGGGAGAGTTTCAACCACCAAAACAACAAAACAAGTGTTAGATATGACACTTTCTTCTTAAGAAGGAGCCCTTAACATTGGCCAGTATATGATTTTTGTGTGTTAGTGTCAGTGTATGTGTGTCTGCATGTGTGTGTATGGACTAAATTATTAAATATCAGGGCTGCTGTTAATTCTTAGAATTATTTGTATTACTAGGAATAAAGAAGTATTCCATAAGGGCAAAGCATTTGCCATAATTTTTTGTGTCCTTTATTATAGTATTTTAATAATTTGTCAGAAAACTATATACCTATATATTTTTATTAATTATATAATTTATTGTAACTTCATAAACATTAACTATATAATTTATTACAATAATATTTATAATAACATTAGAAAAGTTTAAGGTGCTCAAATGTTTTATTATTTTGATATATAACAGAAATATGTGAGAAATTATTTAATATATTAAAAAAATCAAATAAGGATAAAAATTAAAATAAATTCTTAAATGCTAAGTAGTACACACATTTCATGTTGTCATGGCAACCTAAATATCAGCGATCAACTGGAGCATCAGGCAGAATGACAGACAGCTTTAATGTATTTGTTTTAGAATCTTTGCCTCCTGTAGTGATAGTTTATGCATTTAACTACAATTTCATTCATGTATTATCATCTAATGAGTAGTATAAATGACTGTCAATGAACCAGATATGTTACTGTAGAAAATATATTTTTAAAAGACATGAAATCAAAGTGAGTATTGTACAAGTACCATAAATGCAGAGTTCCTTCTCATCACACATTAATTAAAATATTATTATTAAAATTCTCTCAGTACAATGATTTTCAAACAGAATAACATATATTCAGCTCTTAAAATCATCTTTATATGAGTGTCCTGTTTTCCTGTGGAGTTTCAAGTTAAGTGACCATTTCTTCCTCTTTTGCTGTTGTCAATCAGCCACATATTCAAAACATAGAGCTTACACAGTCATTGTCAAATGAAGGGCCAATCCGAAGAAAAAAAAAAGAAAAATAATTATCACGGACATCCTTTGAAAGCAGAATCTAAATAGCCAAAACTAATGCCAAGTAAATGCAAGGGTTTTTTTTTTATTTTTTTTATTTTTTTCTCTCTCTCATTACTGCTGTGTTTCCTCTGAGAGTAAAATTCTTTTTAAAACTGCTATATAATTTTAGTTTTATTGAAAAGTCTCCAATTGATTCTAAATACATGAGAATTTACATCAACCTATCTGAGACTGGCCTTTGGGGGCAGGAAAATGGATATTTCAGCCTCTTGAGGTCTTCAGGGTTTTTACGAGTGACAAGATGACAAATGCTAATGTCATTGTCCTGGATGAGCATATCAGTGATTTGATATATGACATTCTGTTTTGAACCACTTGTTTGGGATATTGAGATTGAATGCTGTTGCATCTATGTGATTGAAATTTTATTAAACTTTATTCTCCACCCCCCATATTCACAATCAAATGACAGGGGAAATATTAAATCCGTGGTTATAGACTATTTCATTATGTTTCATTGATGGATTTCAGACAAACACATAATCCTGTTACTTATCACAATTAAGTCTCGATAAATGCTCTATCCTTGGTCACACTTTGGGGAAAAAATATCAAAGTATTTTGAGAGAAGTCCTTAGTGTTTATGAATACTAGCTTTACAATTGGTAGCCTCCACACCAGTGGTTGTGTTTTAGTGCCAGTCTAGCAGTTGTACATTCTTAAATAATGTCTTAGGATTTAAATTTCCTAATGTCCAAAATTACTAATTTTTTGGCTTCAATCACCAAATATGTACTGATGCATCTCTAATCTTTATTTCCAGATTAAAGAATCTTTGCATTCATCTTAATTTAATGTTAAAATAAATAGCAAGGTGAGTTTTTAGATTTACCAAATTCTCTGTAACTTACAGGTTACTATTTTAGTGGGTCATTTTAGGATAAAGAATAAGAGACTTTGTTCCATTCTAAAGAATGTGTTATTAACCCTTTAAAATAATAGAAAAATTTCAGTCTTTTCTCTTTAGAGCTTGAACTGAATGTAGGCATTAAGAAATAAAGAAATTGTGGTAACAATAGAAGTTACATATAGAAAAGTGAAGAAAATGATCACTTTTAATTCCTAATTTTAATGACTTTGATAATGATAATAACATAAAACTATAGTGTAAAAGTCTAGATGTTCTAATAATTTAATGTATTTTATCCTTTAAAGCCTCCCTGATAATTCCATGAGCTAAGTTTCATTATTAATCCAATTTTACAATCAAGAAAACAGATATTAAGAATTTAAGTTACTTGTCCAAGATCACACTACTTATAAATGACAAACTTAGTATTAGAGCCAAAGGAGACCCGGCTTTTTACACTAGGTTGATACTTCTTTCTCATAAATTTCAGACATCTTTGGTGTCCAAACATCACAAATTTCTCCCTGCTTCTTCTTAGTCTATACATTGCTTTTATCCTGCTACCTTTTGAATATATATGAACCAGAGTTTAGTTCTAAGATTTTATATTCTCACCTTGTACCTAGTTAACTTGTTAATGTAACTAGAGTAATTTACTCACAAGGCAGCAATCTTTTGGAGATTAAGACATTTTTACTCCATATTATTCAGTGGCTGCTGGAGGCATATTGCCAATGATATTAAATCTTAAATGCGATATTAACCAGGTTGTTAAACACTCCCAGTGAGCTGGTAACCTTTTCAGAAAATTGCATTGTCATAATACTTGTCAACCACAAGCAAATATTAAGAACTTACTTCTTCATTGTGCATTGCTAATTGCAGGATAATTAGTTGAAGGGTTTTGTGACTTACAGAAGGAAAGTCCGTGATCTCTCTGGTATCATAGACACAGTTACATAACAGCCTTAGGAAATAGAGATAGGGAATGTTAATTAAAAATGAATATTTGGATAAGTACTAGAAAAATATAAAACAGACATCCAGGAAGCTTTTCATATAGAAACACCAGAGAAGAATGCCATAGAGGTTTGAAAGATTTGGAAAAAATTTGTAAAGTGAGCTGGAAATTAGACATATATTTTTAAAGGAGGAAGGGATATTGATTTGGAATTGGATCAAACATCTACCTTCTTTATGTGATTTAAAGGACTTTTCAAACATTTCTTCTTCAATGATTTGATGAACTTAACAACCACAAAACAAGTTTTCAGTAATTCCTGTTAATCCACTGAAGAACTTCATTCTAACTCAACTATCCACATATATATGAGTTTTATGTTGTTATTATCTTGTACTAGCAACCATCACCCATAGCTGAATAAATAATTGTACAACTATTTTGATGTCACAATTTACAATATTCTCACTCTTACATTTGAACCTCAATATAATGTGAGTTAAGGAGGACATGGTATATATTTTTTCAATTTTGCAGATGAGAAAAATTAGTATGGCATCTTGAATCAGATATACTTGATTTCAAATTCTGGCTTTATAACTTACCATCAATTTGCATTCCCATGCATTCTTCAGTATTTTTTAAATAAAATTGTTTTGAACAGTTAAATTAAATAGGGGAGGTAAAGCTGTTAGTACAGTCTAACAGATTAAGAAATGGTAGTTATTTTGTTTTAAATTTAAAGCGAACATTTTCTCACTCTGTCAAGTTGAATGGTAAATCTCAATCATTGAGGTATTTTAGAATTTTTGTATACTAGACAGTGTATTCATAAATATTCATGCAATTTAACTTTTAAACCCTGAGCTGTATGTTTTGGCACATATTCTATTCCCTATGTAATGACAAAGACATGCGAGTCCCAGTCATTAAGTGGAGTTAGGTGAGGCAGAAAGGAGAAATGACACTGATAAATAATTCCAGGCCATTTCTGTGAACCACAGATGTTTACATCAAGCTGATTAATATTTTCATAATTCACAATAGATTAATTTATTGTGGGTTGCCACCTCCAGCTCTTTTATAAATCAAATTATTAAAATTGTATTTAATAAATCATTTTCATTTTCTAAAAATATGTAAAAAATTTAGCTGTCATATTAACATATATTGTGAGTTCACAAAGGAAGATTTTTTGAACTCTAACTCCCATAATACAGAAAGAGATTTCATATATTGAAATACAGACAGCCTTTGAAAACATTTGTACATCATTATTAGATAATAAGTTTAAGGCAGGTGTCATCTTTTCATCTTTATCAATCTGATCAAGTTTGTCCAAATATTGGTCAAAAGAAGAATCTGAGTCTATAATCTTATTCCTGTCTCCTGCCCTGACAAAGGTTTAGTTTAGTTTCTTTAGAGACCTCTGTTGGAGGTACATATTTCTTGTTAACAACCTTCTTTCATCTCTCTATATATTTTCTTCTCTCACATTTTATGATTATAGTTTTCATATTATCTTTAAAATTATAAGCAGATTATTCAGAATGATTTTGTAATCAAGTAAGTTAATTATTCATACTTGACCCTAACTAGAAGCAAATCTATAAACTAAAAATGCTATTAAATAATTGATTTCCTGTCTTGTTTTAAGCGACCTGTTCAAACTGTGATTGTTAATTTTGCTGGAAGTTTCAATTTAATCTCCTCTAAGATAGCATGAAGTTATTTTACTTGTTTCTTCTCTCCCCATCATAAGTTTTTAAAACAATTTTCTAAATGTATTATTGATGAACTTTACCTACCTATCTATCCATCTATCCCTTCCCTTCCTCAGGATTTAACTCATTTCTCATCTCCACCCTTCTGCTTATCTGTTGTGGACTGAATTGTGTCTTTCTAAAATTCATATGATGTCATATGATGTCCTAACCCCCAATGTGATTGTGGCCATACATAGGACACTTATGAGGTAATTAGTTAAATTAAGTCATTAAGGTAGGACCCTAATCCCACAGGACTTCTGTCTTTATCAAAAGAGGAAAAGATACCGGTTCTCTCTCCATGTACATACAAAAAAGGGGACATATGAAGACACAGAGAGCAGATCATCATCTACAAGGCAAAAAGAGAGGTCTCCCAGAGACCAACCTGTTGGCAACTATATATCAGACTGCCAGCCTCCAGAATGGTATGGAAATAAGTGTGCCTGTTGTTTAATCCACCCAGTCTGTGGTATCTTGTTATAGCAGCCTGAGCAGTCTCAACCTAAGCAACCAATTTCTACCACCCTTTCAGATTTCTGTGTAAATATCACCTTTTCCAAAGCCCTTGCTATCACATCCATTTTCATCAACACCACATTACTAGACTTGCTGCATTTTTATATGTTCTAGCTAATACTGTTTTGGATTTCTGTCACCTGTGACTGATTTAGAAGCTTCTTCAGTTTAGAGACTGTTTCCCACCAATTAAACATCCTTAAGACCTATCACAGTGAGTGGTGAATGTTAGGCTACAAGAAATATTTGTTGAAGTGCATTTTTGGAGACATATCAGTACCTGGAAGGCTAGCTATCATAAAGCTGTCAAACAATTGCACATGTTCAATTTAACTTGAATTGAAATTCTAAAGACCTTTTTTATGTGATAAAATCATGGGGTTCTTCCCTCCAGTGAAGTAAAATAGCTACCAATGAGAGTATTAATTATATTATGCTATATCAACTCAATATACATTTAAGTGGCCTCTAAAAATAATGATTATGAACTCTGTGTAGCATTGTGGAAACATTATAATAAAATGTATGTGAATTGCATGTAACATAATAGAAACATTATAATAAAATGGAAAAGACAGGAGGTGAAATTGCTCATGAACTATGATTCCAAGTGTTAACAGATTGAAACATGAGAATATTTAGAGAATAATAGTTATAACATGGTGTCAATATGAATATTTTCTCCATTTTCCAAATTTCTGTGTTGTTTTCTATTTTCACCATTAAAATATTAAATTTACTTAAAAACGCAAGGAAACATGTGAGTAGCATAGATAATACGTATTAGAAGAATATGTGTTAAAAAGGTGAAATAGCATGGCAGCTGGACTCGTGGGCATGGGCAAACTGGATGGGGTTAAATCTCATATTTAATGCTTACTAGCTTGATGATCTTGAAGAAGTGATTTGCATGCTCTGAGACTTCATCTCCTTGTCCTTTGAATGAGAAATGATATTAACATAATGCCCACCAAAGAACTAAGACTGCTGGAGTATCAGGAGTGCTCTTAAACGCCAGCTAATAATTTCCAATACAGTGTAAACTCTGTGAGGCTAGGGACCTGTGAATTCACTACTATAGATTAGTGCCTGGCATTTGGTAATTTTATAATACAACTTTACTTATAGATAAATGAATAAAAGGGTGAATGTAATGAAGCTAATAGAAAAGACTTCATAGAAAATCTAGGAATTTTGAAGAAAAGAAGAGCAGGACTTTATATACATATACGTGCATATCTATCTATAATTTCATTATATGCCTGATGTCTAAGCAGATAACTAAATAAACAAACACTTTTTGCTTCCTGAAGAGAATTAATCCAATTTTCCTTTAAGTTGTTTCCTGAGTAAGATAGTTTTTTTCATAAACTGCTTTAACCCATACCTTGTGATAATTTACTGTGTCTCTGTTCAGAATGATTTTCTTGTGATAGGTTAACTCAGGTTCTAGTAGAATCAGCCATGGTAAATATGTAAAATAAAATTACTGTAAGAAAGATGAATAACATTGGTAAGATCATTTAATATTTTTGGAAGAGAAAAAAAGCTGAAACTGCCTAAAACTTAGAATGCTCCTAGGAACAAGCTGAATTCCCTGCTTTCAAAATCCTTCTTGCTACTTCTGCTCAGTGATGGCACTGAAATTCACTGATGCCTCTGCACACAGTTTTCTTTTTTCAACCTCAGGTCATATCACATTTACAGTTTACTGTCTTAAAAACACATCTGGAATGCACCCAGTGTATTGATTATCTCTCATATTTAAATTGAAAAATATAATGGACTTGGAAGGGAATAAACCAAGTGGTGGGCAGCTTTCTCTATCACTTTTTCTGTGTGTAGCACAGCAGATATATCTAAACATTTTCAGGATAAAAGGAGATTCAAGTGAGCCACTCAGTGATGTCATAATAAACTTCCTCCCCACGCACACATAGGAGTGTAACACTGACTTACATGTGTTCCAGGAGATAAACCACTCACCCATTCTTTAGGAAATAATTATGAATGGAGTAAGTCAAAGTGTGTCTCCCTGTCCCCTCTCCAGCCCTTATTAATATATTCATACATCTATTGATTCAAAAGGTTAGTCATTCAAATATATATACTATGTATTCATCACACATTTTCTCTATACTAAAGGGCTGTGGAATTTTTGCATTCCAAGAACTTACATTCTAACTGGGAGAGAGACACTGTAAATGAAAAAAAAATAAGTAAAGTAATTTCAGAATGCAAAGAATAAAAATGTAAAGAAGAAATAAGGGGGCAGAGGTATAGAGTGAGGATGTTTTCATGGCTATTTTAGAGCTAGTGTTCTGAATGTCTTCTCTTAGGGAGTTACATTTCAAGCTGGGGTGTGACAAATGGACACTCAGCCACAACAGGATATTGGGAGAAGAGAATGTCAGGCTTAATTTCCAAAGAGGATAGTGGCTTGAGGTTTCCAAAGAATTGAAGAAGAAAGGGAAGGAAGGAAGAGGGAGAGAGAGAGAGAAAGAGAGAAAAAGATGAGAAAAAGTTAGTGGGATTGAAGAAAACCATGACAAGTTTTATGGGGTGGATGTGAAGGAATAATATGGGCTCAATTTGGCCATGAAAAAGTCTTAGGTATTCTTCTAATTTCAATTGATCTTCAGTGGAGCATTTTCTCTAAGGCAGTGATATTATCTATTAGATAATTTCTTAAAAAATTTACACACACACACACTACTCCAACATCTTTTGTCTTATGAAAAAGTTGTCTAGACACAGAGATAGGACACCATGTACTGAAAGATGTCCAAAGGAATCAATGTGAGAACTGAATTGTGAAAGCTTTGAGTTCCAGTCCAGATGAACAAGAGGAAAAAAGCACTTTTTAAGTATTTAAGTATTGGTGAATCAACTTTACACTAACATTTTTTAAACCCTTGATTTTGTCAAAAAACATAAATATCAGCAAGATGCAACTGAAATTTTTTGACATCCCTGAAGTTTTAAACAGTCTAGACGTGTTTGCTTAAAGGTTGAGCAAAGGTTGAGAGGTTGACTTCTCAAGTATCTGCATATATTTTATTTACTACAAATATAAAAATTTCTTGTATAACAGAAACAGAATAGAAAGTGGTTCCTCAAAAATATGTTGGTGTATATTTGTAAAATATCTACCATTTATTGGACTATTACACTGTTCTGCACATATTTTAATTTTTCAAGAATTCAGATTTGAGGAGGAGGGTAGAGTTCAGTGGTAGAGTGCATGCCTAGCATGCATGAGGTCCTACGTTCAATCCCGGACCTCTATTATACAAACAAACAAACAGACCAAATTACCTTGGTCCCCACTCACCTCAAAAAAGATTGTGTTAAAAAAAATTCAAAATTTACATTGACACTAACAGGGAACTATTATCATGTTCAATTTCCTGTTGAAGAAAATGAGTTTCAGGGAGGCTTCCCCAGCTCATTTCAGATGGCAAATGTCGGGGTAGGACTAGATCTGAGCTCAGGTCCACCGAATTATTCTGCTGTCCCACACAGTTTAAACCATGGCTTCTTTCAAAGCATGCTTGAGTATTCAGCAGTAGAATGTGGGTTTCTTTTACTGTGTGGCTTACTCTGAAAACAGTAAAAGCACATAAAATTATGAAAAAGAGGAAAGAAAACATACATTGCTTTTTTGTAATTTTTTTAAACTACTCTATATCATTCTCCTCCTCATCCTCTTTTCTATTGTCCTTTCTTACTTAATGGCTTCAAACTTTCTTATGTCCCTTCTTCATGTACTTTTTCATACTGTGCGTTGTTTCTTTGTGGCATAAGCCTTTATTCTTAGATCTACAGTCTTATAGTACATTTGTGAAAATATCTTATCTTTTTAAGAGAAAAATATATAATATATATATGATCATAGAATAGCAAACTTTATAGGACTCCTAAATCTATAATTTTATACAAATATTTTTGTCATTTTTAAGCTTATAAGCAAAATCTCCATGTGAATAGTATGTTTGCAAATACACAGACACCAAATATAAAATTATATAATTTGGAATTTTTATATATTAAAAGCTATGGAAATAAGCCAGAAGCAAAGTGCTTATAATTGTTGTCATGGCAGAGAGAAAGTTATGTAGTTTACATAGCCTCAGAGCATCTGTTATCTGAATATGAACCAAAAACACTCTTTAAAAGATCCTGGGCACATTAATGGAATCATGATTTCCCCTAAAAGTAAATAAACCTATAGATTAATATTACAGGAAACTGTGTAAGAGGATATAGTAAAATATTTATTCAATGTTATTTAAAAAAAAATACTACTTCTGTTCTACAACGTGAGGACATCCAAGTATCAAGAATTTGAGTGGAAAGAACAAAGGAAGAAAAAGAAATAAGTAGAAAAAAGGCTTGCAGTCAATTTTCCTAGAAGCAGTACCTTTTTCCTGGGCTTGGCACTTTATAAAATACAATTGTCTATGCCTGCTCTTCAAATAGAATCATTTATAAACATTGTGCAAATCTATATTATAAATTTCATAGCTCCTGCCAAAATTAAGGATATTTTCTTACTTTGAAAAACACCTCATTTAATTGTTTTAACTGCAAAATTAATGAAATTCAGAACATCTCAGAAAAATTACAAAACAAATGACTAACATATTTTATAGCACCTCCTATTCAAGAGATGGAATCTGCATCTCAGTTCTGTGAATCTGGGCTTGTCTATGACTTGCTTTGACCCAGAGAACCTGACAGAAGTAATGGTTATCTTTTTAAGTTGTTAAGTTTCCAGGTGTTTCTTTCATTCAACACAAAATAACTGATACAACACTGACCAACAGGAATTGGACAAAATTATTTCAATAAATTTTCCCTGACAAATTAAATATCAAGTGATATCTAGATATTAAGTTCACTATTCATGCCCCCTGCCAGAATGTGGCTTTCTTCACCTGTCTAGAAATTCTAGAGACCCTGAGCTGTGGTTGCTTCTTTCTTAGAAAGGATGGATGAGAGTGGACTAGCCTGCTTATTGGTCTTGTCCTCTGTCAGCCACATCTGAAGGTAGCTGCTCATCTAAAGGTGGGATTCTGCACTGTTCCTATTTATTATTTTCTCCAGAGCAGAAACTGTGGACCTATGGTTACATGTGATCACAATCCATGGAAGGACACATCACCATGGTCTTTTAAATAGATATAAAATGTCAACAGCCCTGGCTTATTAACACATACAGGTCCTTAATAAAGGCTTAGGTAAAGATTGATCTTTGAGCTTCAAAAATGAAACAAAGCTATTGGAGGTCATCAATGAGAGGATGTGACTTCAGCTGACTCATGAGCTGGACCCACCAATCAGAGGCTCCTCAACCCCTCCCCTGCCCTTTCCATGTACCTTCTGACCACCTTTCCCACAGCTGGAGCTGTTTTCAAGGACACAGCCTTGAGAGAGCAATGTATGATGCAGACCATCTGGAAAGTACATGTGACTGAATCCAGTAAAGGCCTGCAAATAAACTTTTAAGATTCTGGTGGGCAGGTTCAGAAGTCTATTTGTCCCACAGCCACCCAAGACAAACCTCATATGTAACTTCCCATGCTTATTAAACCTGCCACCTACCAGTCTGGAGTGGTTTGCCTCTTTCTTCAGGCTCTCTTTGCCCTCCATGCATGGGGTCAGTTTTTGAAACAACAAGAGCAGCTTCATTTCTCTAATGTGGCTATTAGCAGAAACCATAGATTGAATAAATCACATCTGGTTACTACCTCCATCTACCTTAGAGGGTGGAGGAAGAGGGTAAAGGATAAAGGGCTCCTGACTTGAGTCCATGATGTTTGTAGAGAGGAGATTGCTCACTGCTTGGTAGTGAGTTCTTGAGTGCAGTATCTCAGCTTTACTACTTCAGACAAAGGCAGTGATTTTCGTAGGGAATGGGTGACAGCTGCGGCACTGATTCCACCAGGTATCCAAGGAAGAGAGGCTGAAGGATTATGCTTTTAAGTGGCCAGGTGGGTTGCTCAGAGTTTTTTATTTATTTATTTATTTTTTTAAGCAGTAGGTCTCCACCTGGAGTAATTCTTCCCTGGGACATTTGGTAAGATCTGCAAAGATTTTTGATTGTCATACTAGGAGTGCAATGCTATTGCGATCTCGTCTAAGATGCTGCTAAATGTCATAAAATGTACAAGTCAGCATCCCTCCTCACTCCCCCCTACCACAGACACACACACAAGCACAATTCCGTCCAAAATGGCAATAATGCCAAAGTCCAGAAACCCTGGTCTAGAGGAGCCAGGCCTTCCTTCCCAGATCAGGAGCACACAGGTAGTTTTTGCTCTCAGTCTTTCAAATTGTGTAATTAAATCCCAATGACACTTCTATAATTGAAACAGAATGGTTGTGCTTAAATTTAAACTACTCCATTATAACGAAATAATGTTATCCTATTTAAAATTTACAGGGAACAGATTTCAAATGATTTAGGGAAGAATCTGTTATTCAAAGGGAAACAATAGGCCCAGGTCCCCAGTGTGGGATTCCATGAAACAATCTACATAATACATTTACCATTTAATATAATAAACCCTCCCTTATTATACAATTTTAGTTTTATAAAGAAGCTTTCATGTACCTTGTTATTAACAATAGTCCCAAATCACTGCTTTAAAAACTCATCTGTTACCGAAGTTGTAAATGAATCATTTCCTTCTGATGTCAGGGATCTTGGGGCCCATAAAAGGAATTTTTTTAGTGTCTATCAGAGTACACTACAAAACAGATATCATTAAGCATATGAAAAGCAATATAATGCCCTTGCTTTTTGAGAAGACTTAGAAGAAAACACTTATTTAATGAGATCCTCACACTGAACATTATACAAAGATATGTGTAGCTTAATTAGGATTAAATTTAAGCCTTGTTTAAGTTGTAATTTAAATTATGCTTTTATGTTAACTTTTTTAAAAATTTATTTATGTGTATTTCTGAAATTTATTTGGATGGATATTTAGTTATATCATATTTACTCCTCTCATTCTTTCTAAAATAGAATCTAAAATAGATTGAGGGTTGTTTATCATCTGAAAGTTAACACTCAAACTATAGATGATTTTTAGCTCCTTACGCCGTTCATTTTTCCCTCCATTGTGAACTGGCCAAATGCTGTAGTTATTTAGAAGTCTTTTCCATTGTCTCCTGGAGAGAGTGAAAAGAAACAGAAATGGGATAGGAGAAATTAGCCTAACGCATTGACTTTAGAAGAAATAAATGTGAAAGCTGTTATTGTACAGTTTTGCAGTTGGATAACTATTGTATAAAGTGACAGAAAACCAATTTTTATAGAAGTTTTATACCATTAAATGTATACTTAATTTTTTTTGAAATTCTTGTTTTTCCCTTTGTTACTTACAGATCAAAATTTATAATGAGTGCTTTTTGTTATTTTTTCTTCTCCATGAAAGTCATTTTGATAATTAGTCAGTTTATTACTGTGTTCCTTGATTTTAAGTTATTTCTGCTTCTTCATTACCTTGATTACATTATCTTATACAGTGACCCAAAAAACTGCTCTTACCCCTTTTATTTACTGATTGATAAGGCAGTGAATATAGTTAGCAGAAATTTTGTAAAAACTGAAGTGTCTCATGCATGTGGAAGAATTTAATTTTATTTTTCTTGAATCTATATCCTGACATTGATGTTGTCATTCAAAACTGCTTTAAGCATTGCTTTCTAAATTCTTATATTTATTCAACAAATATTGAATACATATAATACATCAGAATGTCCTTAGACAAAGGGATATAATGATTAAAACAAAATATGCCTGCCTCCATGAAACTTGCATTATAGCATCCTCTATCCTTCTGATTATGGTGTTTCTCTTGATTCTTTCTCAATCTATGCATTCATCTTTTTAACAAATATTTATGGTGTTCTTATGTGCTTGGCTTTGTTCTACATGTTTGGTACATAATGGTGAGATGATTACTATCTTCGTGGTTTTTAAATTAGAATGGGGAAATGAATATTATATAATAAAGGCAGACATGAATACAAAATAATGACATTTTAAGTACTAAGAAAGAGACAAGTGCTTTGTAAGAAAACAATCTGGGTAGCAGATTCTTGTATAGAATATGCAGCCCAATATTGTCCTTAAAGAAGTAAGTCAACCTGAGAGCTGAGTGAAGAGAAGGAAATAGCCATGCCCAAGAATTCAAATTCATGTTTTTCTGATAGAATATCATCACATTTAAGTACTGAGATGGGTAAAAGTCACAGTCTTCAGTACACCAGAGTCCAGTGCAACTGAAATTCAGTGAATAAAAGGAGAGAAAGATATTAGAAGATGCTGGGTGGTGGCCCTGATGCTGAAGATCAAGAAGGTGTTTTTTGGAAATATAATTATCAGGAATTGGTGATTTTTTGTTTGTGAGGACTAAGGAATACAGAAGTATCAAGGATGGCCCCTAAAATCTGAGCTTAAGCAGCAAAATAGGGGACATAGTTTATGGAAGGAGTGAGATGAGTTTGCAAAATGTGTTAGAGACACCCTTTCTGGCACTAAAGCAGAGATGTCAGGTGGAAAGCTGAGTATAGGTCAAACTTCAGAGGAGGTGATCAGATTGAAGTTAGAGGTATAATGAGAGATATCTTGGGCTGCAATTATAAGTCATAAAAACAGGTTCCCCAAAGAGTGTCTAGAGAAGATATTTCCAGTATAGATTCAATAGCAAGGTTTGAGTAGAGGAATAAAATCTGGGAGCATGCACTAGGAAGTGGAGATACAGAAAAAATAGAACAAAGCTTTGACTTCTAGGGGATTAAGGTCAAGCTGAAGAGATATACAAGTATCTGAATAGTTATATGATAAAGGTATGTACTAGCTACTAATGGAGCACAATGGAGGAAACATTTAATTCTACTGAGGGTAGTTCAGAGGAGTTACAGAAGGATAATATGGAGCAATTCTGAAAAATCTTCAAAATAAATAACAAGCTAATAGGACACAGGGAAGAACATTCTGAGCAAAGGATTTGAGATTAAAAAATTCAAAGCATTTGAACAATTGTAAATAGTTCAGCTTAATTACACGGTTATAGCTTGTTTCACAATTCAAGATTTAGGTTAACCTTCACTGATGTACCTTTCCACCTGCATTTTACATTCCTATAGTAATTAACAAATTATATTGCTTTTGCCCTCTCATTGTCTGCATTAATATTTTCTCTCCTGACTTGTCTTTAATCTGCACACTAAAAAGAGGAGCATAATTCCTTTTTATAAGCAAATGCTCATGCAGTTCTATGCAAAGAGCAGATGGCCTACAAATGTATCATTTTCTAAACAACTGTATTCTTGTCCCTTTGTCCTTGGTGGAGATGGAGGTAAAACTTTTAATTAGTGTGAAAACCAAAATAACTGTATCCAAAATATTACAACATATCATTCTATCCTATCTGTGATGCCCTGATGTAAATAAAACAATTCAGTGATCTGAAATTAACCTGTAATTAAAGTGTTGAGAATCAATCAGTACAATTTAAGTTTCATTAAATTCCAACACACTCAAAATTGAATCAATTTATTAAGCTTACTTATTTCCCAGCCCCAACAGACACAATAATACCAACATGTAACAAGTTCAGACATATAAACAGCTTCACTATTCCACTTACAGAAGTGAGACTACAACTTCCCAACTAGAATAAGGTACACTCTAAATGCAAATTAAAAGCAAGACAAGACACTCTAAATTGGAGATCTGCTTGCTGTTGGTGAGAATGCCTTGAAGTATTGTTCTTGATCTATATGCAAAAGTATAGGGACACACACTTGTCAAAAGAGAATACAAAGTTCCATCTAACCAATCCATCTTGTGCAGATTTTCCCTTCATTCAGTGCAAATTTAAAATGTATAAATTATTTTGATCAGAATTCAGCAATAAAATCTTAACTCAAAAACAAAAACAACAGAAGTGTCTTGTTCACACAATGCCTGTGTGTCTTTGAAAAAAGAAAACTACCTGGAAGCAATCGTCTCTGTACCTCTCTGCCAATTTTGATTAACAGATTCCCTCTTCTTGACTTGGAGCAACTCTCTTAGAATCATAAATTGTGAAAATGAATTGCACATTAAAAGTTCTGGCACACGAGGAACTTGAGTTTTCCAAATTATGTTTTTCAAGACATTTAACTAAATGCAACTATTGTGTAAGGAGATGGTAGTTGTCAATATGAACACTTCAATAGAGTAGAAGTAGTCATGTTGAATTTTTTGCATTCAATTATTCATTCTATTTTATGTGATAACACATAATCTATGAATTATTTGTTAACTATCAGAATTAAATTTGTCAGTTTTTTTTTTTTTTTGGTAAAACCACTACCAAAAACAGCAATGACTAAACATGCTTTTATAAGTATCAAGCAACCAATGCAGTTTAACACATGATCCATTAGAACCTCTCTTTTCAAAGCCTGGAGTTCTTTGACAGGTGGAAAAAATGTACATACTGTATACATTACAGAAGAGATCTTACAAAATTCTATCAATAAATATCCACAAAACTATTGCATGTCACTGCTAAAATTCAGTTTCACTATTCTGTTGAAAAAATTCCATTGGTTACATATCTCATTTAAGTGTTGGAAAGAATACTCCATGACTTCTAAGAAATGATGGACAATCTGAATTAAATAGCTAATTAACTTAAAATCAAAACTATAAGTTACATATTTGATAAAAGTAATCTATATGTGTGCTTATCACACTAATATAATGTAGAATAAGATGGCTATAATTGTGGAAGACTAGATCTACAGAGGTAGTAAAATGGTCCTGCTAGCTAGTAAATCTGATTATTAAAATCAGGAAGGAATAAGAAGAAAGTAGGGAAGAGAGGGAGAGAGGAAGATGAGAGGGAGTGAAAGAGAAAAAGGAGGGAAGGAAGGAAGGAAGGATTTGTAGTCAAACTGTTACATGTCAGGCCCTAAAATAAATTCTTTCCTTAATTCCATGAATTCACTTATTACACAATATTAACAAACTACTTAAAGAATGAATCAAAACCATATAAGATATTATTTCTCATGTAATGGAAAAAATAATACGATGAAGCAAATTAAATCTAATAGTGTTAAAATATTCAAAGCCTTTCTAATGATAAAAACTTTAAGTATAAAGTATTCTACTTCAAAAATGCTTTCAGAGATGTTATCAATGGTGAGAGGAAGTATATATCATATATAGTTTTCTGTTTATGAATTTGATTATATTATAGCAATGGAAGAGTGTAATATTAAATTTAAAAAATGCATATCAATTGAAGATATAAATTAACCTCAAATTTGGGTTGTAAATAATTTTATATTTAGCTTTCAGTTTTCTTTATGTTTTTATATAATTTCAGGAAAATAATTATCATACATAAATGTACAGATCTGAGTCTTTATCTAATATGTCTCAATCTCAAGAGTTCTAAAACTCCTCAATTTCCTTCTTTCCTTTCTTCTTTTCTCCCTTCTTTCCTATTCCTTTATTGGTAATTTGGGGTATAAAAGTTAATTGTTGGCAATATTTTATCAGAACTTATAATGTGAATGAAGGATGAAAGATATATACATATATACACACACACATATAGTGATGATCCAACTTGGAATAAATATTTCCATACTTCTATGAAAAATTGTGAATGAATTTAACGATAGTATGTTATTCCTTAACATTTTTCATAATATACAGTATATGTACTTACAACTTTATACTGTGAACTTAATTGTTTAATATCTACCTTCATGCATGGAAGAGTTTTTATGTTATTATAAAGCATACTTTAATAATGTGATAAAGGAGAATTACATGGTGTTAAGAAATTATGTTAATGTAATGGGCTTTATGAATTCACAAATTAGCTGAGCACTGAGAGTGATTGGAATTAGATAGGCAAATCTCTTGAGGGGAGTAGGGCATTGATGTGTAAAAGATTATTTCTGAGAGTGAGAATAGCATGTGTATGGCCCTGTAGCCTGAGGGAACATAGTAAGTACGAGGATTGTAAGACGTATATCTATGGTAATGATCATGAAGGTGAACAAGGAGTGATTTGAGGCAACTAACAAGGGTAAGGCCAAATATATAACAGTCAGCATATTACAGCAGGCTGTCCGGCGAGCCGGCCCTCCGCCCGCGCCGCGGGGTGGGCAAGCGCCCCGCGGGGGTCTCGGGCTCCCAGCCCACTGCCCCGCCTCCCTGCCACCCGCTAGGCGTCGTCCGGGGACGCCCCTCGCCGAGAGAGACCCTCAATCACAAGTCACCCCGCCCTCCCCACCCTCCTCGCCGTGCCACGCAACCCCGCCCCCGAACCGCCCTCCCGATCTCCGTGCAGTACCCCTCGCCCCTCGCCGGGAAGAACGCAGTGACTCCAGCAGCCCTGGCGGCTCTTTGGGCCCAAGGGGCGGGCGCGGCAGCCATTGGCGGAGGCCGCTGCCTCCGGCTGTCAATCCCGCGGCACGGCCCCGCCCCACCGGCGGAGCGTGGCAGGACGCAGGGCCGCGGGGGCTGTCGGGACGGCTCCAAGATGGCCGCGCGCTTGGGGTCCGCACCTGCTGGCGGCCCCGAGCCCCGTTCACTGCCACCGCTGCTGACCAGAGCCGCCGGTCGGCCCGGCGACTCCGGGGGCTGACCCCGCGGGGCGGGAGGCCGCCATGGCGACCTTGGAAAAGCTGGCGAAGGCCTTCGAGTCCCTCAAGTCCTTCCAGCGGCCGCCACCGCCGCCGCCTCAGCCGGCACCGCAACCGCCGCCGCCTCAGCCCTCTCAGCCGGACCCGCGGCCTCAACCGCCACCGCCGCCCGCCCAGCCCCCTCAGCCGGCACCGCGGCCTCAACCGCCACCGCCGCCCGCCCAGCCCCCTCAGCCGGCACCGCAGCCGACGCCGCCTCAGCCCCTTCAGCCGGCACCGCAGCTGCCGCAGCCTCAGCCCTCTCAGCCGGTACCGCCGCCTCAGCCGGTACCGCCGCCTCAGCCGGTACCGCCGCCGCCTCAGCCCCTTCAGCCGGTACCGCCGCCGCCTCAGCCGTCTCAGCCGCCGCCGCCGCCTCAGCCGGTACCGCCGCCGCTGCAGCCCCCTCAGACGGCACGGCCGCCGCCGCCGCCTCAGCCCCTTCAGCCGGTACCGCCGCCGCCTCAGCCCTCTCAGCCGGTACCGCCGCCTCAGCCGGTACCGCAGCCGCTGCAGCCCCCTCAGCCGGCACGGCCGCCGCCGCCGCCTCAGCCCCTTCAGCCGGTACCGCCGCCGCCTCAGCCGTCTCAGCCTCCGCCGCCGCCTCAGCCGGTACCGCCGCCGCTGCAGCCCCCTCAGACGGCACGGCCGCCGCCGCCGCCTCAGCCCCTTCAGCCGGTACCGCCGCCGCCTCAGCCCTCTCAGCCGGTACCGCTGCCTCAGCCGGCACCGCAGCCTCAACCGCCACCGCCGCCCGCCCAGCCGTGGGTCAGGAGCCGCTGCACAGGTGAGTCCCTGCGGGCCCCTCCCCAGCCCTGCGCGGGTCTCCGTCCCTCCCTTGGCCTCCCCTGAAGGCCCCTGAAGGCCCCGAGGCGGTCCGGGCCCTAGGCCTCTGCTTTCCAGGCTGCGAAACTCGGGAAGGAACGGGGCTGTGTTGTGATCCGAGGCCGCGCGTCCCGTTCAGCTTCTTCTAGGCCACTCCCACCCCTCTCCTCCTCCGGGCCAGGTGTAACATTTTGTCTTCCCTTTTCAACTGACGGTTTAAAACAGTGTTTCAGATAACTGTCAAAACACTATGCATGCAAAACCCTAGGTTAACTTAAGGGAAGGAGTAGGAGAGAAGGGGGAAAGGAGCGAAGTTCACTGGTCACTTCTGTGGGGGTGGGTTAGATGGTCACAGGGGTGAACGCTTAACTGCTACATGGCCCCCTGCACTTACCATCATAGTCGTTACTGTTACTAACCCCGGACAGCACTGGTGTTAAGGAGGCATGACCACGGAACAGGTGCTCATTGAGCTTAATTTTACACAAACAGTAAGATTTCCAAGGAATCAAGACAGGCAGTAAACGCCAGCTGCAGAGGACAGCTTGTGCAGGGTTGGGAAACAGCATGGCATGATCAGAACTTTAGTTTGACTGGCTTGAAATGTAGAGGGAAAGGGAAACTTCACACTGATGAATCAGAGAGGAGATAGCTGTTTTTATTAAACTAAAATGGTTAAATGAGACTTGTTGGTTAATGATTTGCCTTAGCAATGTGAATTTGGATTCTGCAAGTATTTTATAAGTTCTGTAAGAAGCTTGTTTTAAAATTTCAGAACTCTTAACGTATTAGAAGTTCAGTTTTATTTTATAAGAATTTTTTTTAAAAAGTCTTTATTTAACTCAACTAGAATGGAGTTCCTTTAACATAGGAGACTTTATTATCTCATGTATTAATACCCGCTAGAGGTACACAATGACAAATGTGATTTATAAACAGACACATACAGACACAAGTAAAACAGAGCATGTAGCTTCAGTAACAGTTTAAGAGAAAAGTCAGAAACAGAAATTTTCCCTGGTCAAAATATCAAAAAAAGCACCTGGGGCTTATATCCCTTAATTGACTTGAGCTCTAAATGGACAAATACACATTTTTTAAAAAAAAAAAATTGCTAAGAGCAAGATTCTTTTTCACGTTGAATAATAATTTTGAAGTTTAAATAAATACCAACAATAGAGCTATGAGGGGGGAAAAATATAAAATACTGATTTTTTTTTTAACTTCACCATAAGGTGCATTCTTAAATACATAGGAGAGAACTGTCATGATTTGCGCAACTCACTTGCAAATAGTTCAACAGTATTAACGATGATTGAATTTAGGTGGTGGGCATATGGGAATTTATCATCCTATTAAACAGTTTTCTGTACTTCTGAGACTTAAAACAAAACATTGAAAGGAACCTGTTAGACATAATGCTGTATGTGAAGTAATTTGTTCCCTTTGTGAAATTCTAGGAAGGTTAAAATAACATCAAGAAAATCACAAGCATTTACGATGTAATCAGAACTACCTGAGGATCTGTGAAACTTGGTGAGTTGGTGAATTTTTTAAAATGTCTTAAAACATTTTGTTTTTACAAAGATTACAGGAGTAAGAGAAGATAAATTTTAATAAACTCTTAATATTTTTTTCCTGGTTGATGTGATATAATTAAATGTGGGGAAAAAAAGGTAAATTCTAAAAGGAGACACTACCTTGATGGTTTTCTATGGAGGAAACTCAAGCAGGAGGAAGTTTAATTTAAAAACATAAATTACTGCTCTTTGTAATACATTCTAAGTTGTCATTCTTTTGAATGCCTTCCTTTCCAGACAGGTGTGTTATTCTGGGAGATCATCAGGACTTCTGGGTATTTGGAGGTATTGACCTAACCAGTGGAACTGCTGATTTATAAGAAGTTGTCCAGAATTTTGGAAAACTGATTAGTAGAGGTAAATAATGTTTCCTTGGCAAGTGATGACAGAAAGTGACTTGAGTGAATTTTCCTTTGTTTTTAGGCAGATGTACCTAACCATGTATGTTAACAATGATTACAGGCTGGAGACCGAGAAGAACTACCATTTTTGCCGGCTGGGATGAAGAAAAAATTGGACTTCTGGGTTCCACAAATGGGCTGAGGTAACTAAGACAGAAAACGTATCTTCTTGGTCAACATGTAACTCAGGGTAATCACAGATGTGTTCCATTACCTGATATTGTTTTAATTTGGATAAATACTCAAGAAAATTTAAGAAATAGAGTTTGTTTTTGCTTTTACATCAGTTTGGCAAAACAGAACAACCTCTTAATTATTAAGTACAAACCAATTTTTTCATTATTTTTAAAATATTTTAGTTTCTGTTTATATTTGTTTTGTGATAAGTAAAATCTGTAAGCTCAGAAAATAGTCAAACCTAGGAAGCTGCTTCTGACAAGTGAATTAGCTTATTGAAAATCTGATATAGATCCTTGGCATTAATTTTCAAGTTTTTACAGTTTCCTTGGATTTCTTCTATCTAGGAAAACAACATGCTCTTTTAAGATGACTATACTCTGATTATACTCTCTCCTTTATGGATTCCATACTAAATTGTAACCATACGTATATTTTACCATTTACAAAAGTGCCTGATTGGGAAGTATAATACATTGATTTTGTAAATTGAATTACTCTAAAATTTCAAGGATTTACTTTTAATTCAATTATGATTAATTTTCATTTGTCACTGGCTCTTAATGCTTTATTTTAAAGTGTCTCTCATAGGCCCCCTTCTTTCATCTTCTTCCCTTAGGCTCTCTGTCCAGTAACTCTAAGTTCTTACATGTTCAAGGTAGGCTTGTGTATTTTTTTAAAGGCAGGTGCACCAAAAAGCACTTTCCTGTGACTATCCTCTGTTTTGTTCATCATTTATGAGTCCAAATTTTATAGAATTGGTTTAAAGAATATCATATCTTTCTTATCATTGTGTCTGGTTTTTAAAATGCTTTCCTTCTGACTCATTTCCGCATACTTTAAAATAATAATATGAATCAAATAAGTATGGGAATAAAATCACAGTTACTTGTATCACATTTGATTCCATTTATATTGCAAAGTCTTATTATTATGTTGGTGTTATGAACATGCATTTCATTATACACTTATTTACATGAATCAGATCTTATTCATTAAGGTCATTTACTTTTAGAAATATGTAATTTCTTGTGAATACATGTATATAGAAATACATGTGTCTTTCTATAATTTAAGCAGCTTAGAATACAGATAAAATAAATCCAAGATACAAGATAATATGCCTTGCATTAATTTAAATTCATTTGAGTTGAAAGACAATTTGAATATTGTTTCCCATTTTCTACTAGCTTCTTGATCATATTCAGCAGCACATTTACCTTTACATAAAGTTAAGAAATCTTTTTTATTTCTACTGTAGCTCTGTCATAATGGAAACTCTGCAGTAGAATCAGCTGTCATCTATCCCATGTGGCCAAGTGCAGAGGTGAGAATTCTCATTTCTGGGATGACCAGTCACAGCTTTAAATGTTTTTACTGTAACTGCTCTTATAAGGTAGCAAGCTAGAGAGAGAGAGAGAAACAGAGAGAAGGAAAGAGCTCTCTCCGCATATTCCCATGTGTATGATGGCATTAGTCTTCTTCTGCTGTATTTTTCTAGAATGTGTGTGCGTGTGTGCATGTATGTGTGAGATAGAAATGTCTTGTCTTTGTCCTAATAGCCACTCTTCTCTCCCTCTAGTTTTTTCTCTATCCTCCCCTCCTTTTTCTTTTTCATCAATATCTTCTCTTTCAAAAAATTCTTGATAAATCAAATTTCCAACTTCCTCACTTTTAATATGGTAAAGTTACTTGGATCCCCAACGTCAAGGGATCTCATACTTTAATGTCTGTAAGGATTGCCAGGGACACCTTTTAAAAATACAGATTTCCAGGCCTTACTTTGAGCAGTTCTCTTCCAGTAGATCCAGGGTGAGGCTGAGCATCTCCGAGCCTTACCCCTTCATATTATGGTGCAGGGGATCAGGGACAGTTTTCCTCTGGGTCTCCCTGCTGTTGCTATGAACAGTGGCTACAGCATCACTAATATTTTTCTTTCTTGTTTTAATTGCATTAATATTAACCAGTTAATGGCATTTTCTTAAAATTATGGTCAAAGGCATAGGCATTTGATTTATAATGGTATCTGCAAACCACTCTTTTACTGAATTAATTTGTTTGTTTTGCTTGTATTTCCACAATTGTAAATGCCGTGAGTTAAGTGACTGCTTTGCTTCAACTACAGGAGAATGTGAAAACACTCCAGGAGAGAGAGGTTGCATATATCAATGCAGACTCATACACAGAAGGTAAATTTTATTTCAGATTGTCATTAAATAGTATACCAGTATTTAAGTCTATCAACTCCAACTCATAAACTAGGATTATCCTCTTTCTATGAGATGCCTCAATAATACCTCCATTTCTCCATTTTACCAGAGAGAACATTATTATGATTCAAATGAATCAGTATGATTCATAACTAAGCTATTGATCCTAATTTCTTTAGTATATTTACCATTGGCCTATCTTGGATTACTACTTAAAACTTTAGTACTTTTGACATTCTTCCTGTGGAGCTATTTTTAAAAGTTGGGCTAAAGTATTTCATACAGAAATAGTTCCTGTATGTATTGGAACAACTCTGAAATAAGCACCCACTACAGACTTCCTTTTGACCCTGACATGTGGAATGTGCATCTGTAGGCTTTCATCGTGTTATGGTCATTTCTAGGTAAGTGTCACAGGACACATGTTAGTTACTGACACGCTCTAGTTTAACGTCTTGATATTGAATTGAATGAATGAATAAAAATGTGAACATTATGGCCTTACCACTTCCTTTGCCAAAGACCCCTAGGTACTGCTGCCGTAATGAGCAATGGCCCTTACTGTTACTGCAGGAGCTGCGGCCTTAGCAGCAGAGTCTGCCTCTGCAGTCTCCTATCCCGAGTGTGTGCTGCAGCCTCTCTGGCTCCTGAAGAGTTATTTCCACCTTGTGTTTTAGTTTTAGCCAGACTGTCTGTCTGTCTGTCTATTTATCTACCTACCTATCTATCTATTCTAAAATTTTATTTATTTGTTTTTACTGAAGTACATTTGATTTGTAATATTAGTTTCAGGTGTACAGCGAAGTTACACAGTTATATACATATACATATACATTGTTTTTAGATTCTTTTCCATTATATGTTATTATAAGATACTGAATATAATTCCCTGTGCTATACAGTAGGTCCTTGTTGTTTATCTGTTTCATATATAATAGTGTATATCTGTTAGTCCTGAACTCCTAACATCTCTCTTCCCTTCCCCTTTTCCCCTTGGGTGACCATAGTTTCTTTTCTATGTCGTGAATGTATTTCTGGTTTGTAAATAAGTTCATTTGTATCATTTTTTTGTTTGTTTACATTCCACATATAAGTGATATAATTTGATATTTGCCTTTCTCTGTCTGACATACTTCACTGAATATGATAATCTGTAGGGTCCACCCTATTTTTAATTCTCCAGGAATGATGCCTTCAATTTGAAATCTGTTATATCTTGTTTATAATTAGAAAATAAAGTTAGAATTAAATACAGGTTTGAAGTCCATTTGGAGGTATTAAAATACTCTCTTATTTATTTTGCAGGCAATTATACTCTCAGAGTTGACTGTACACCCCTTCTTTTCCAGTTGGTATATAAACTGACAAAAGAGGTATGTAAGTAGATCTGTCATAATGTTTTTTGATGAGTGGATAAATCAATAACTTTTGTTTTCTAAATTACTAAAATTTAAACTGGTGACAGACATAGCTGATTTGTATAAATAACAAATCAGAATGAGCTTTAATACACTACTTATGTGACATAACTATGAGAACAGTAGTGCTAGTCTCTGTTCTAGTAATAGTTCCTAATAATTGTATACATTTGTTAAAATGTGCAGGGTCTATTGTTTCATGGGGCAGAGTCTCTTTGATATAACAGAGAGAATACTGAGCTGGGATGGGGAAGCCTTGGCTGTGAAGATTGCCTTGGCTATTCATTCATTCATTCATTCATTCAGCAAGTATTTATTGTGTGGTTACTATGTATCAGGTCCTATGAAATGAATTCTAGCAGCTACAGTGATAAAAGCACAAGGTTTCTGAATCCAAATACTTTATAATCTAGATAGGCCACAGACCTGTAAATGAGGACTCATACTTCACTTGAATATTGGATACTATATACAGTGGAGGACAGTTGTGGAAGAGAGAAGTTAAAACCCTGGGGTAGCTGGTGAGGTTGGAAAGCATTAGAAGGTGTTTACAGAAGGATTAGTGGTTAGGCTGTAAAATGGAAGGATGTGAAAGTGGGGAGAAGGTTTCTCCTCAGAGGACACAGGACCTAATAAAGACATGGATGTGTGAAAGAACTTTTCCTGACCTCTGGGTAATGCAATATAACCTAAATGTAAGGTGTTGGTGAAAAACCTGGCAAGAAATGGGGCCTGACACATAGGCCTAAGTGTTCATAAATCTGGTGATGGAGAAATTAAAGAATCTTTAACAAGGTTGTATATTATCATTTTTATTCATTAGAAAAATTACTCTGTATCAGTGCAGTGAATAGGTTAAGCTGTAGTAAGTCTAAAAGCAAAATGGAAATAATTCCACATAATTATTTAGCGCACAGGAATTTATAAATACTAGTTATTGATGTAAAAAGTACTCTGAAAATGCTAATGCACTCTGAATCTCTAAAAATTATGTGATCTACTCATTGAGTATATGTGTGCTTCATTTAAATAACCCCCCATTATAGAATTTAACTGTAAAAATATTTCTTTCAAGTAGGTATCACTTAGATGACAGTGGGAAGTAGATGTCACATCTCTGTGGTCCTGTTTCCCAATCGCCCTTCATCTTGCCCTGTCCTTTTCACTGTTAGTGTCTTTAACATCTCATCCTCCCAAGTGAGCATCCTCCCATGCCCATCACAACTCCCACCATACTGGGAAGCTTAGGTCCTTGATCCTTTTATTGAAATGTCCCATAAAAACATCTTATCTAAAAGCATGCTGTAAAGACAACCCTTGTTGGGGAATCCTTCTCAGGAGATACATTTACACTCTGTCCTACAGAGGAGGCTCCTGCCTTTATAGGAGGGGTAGTAAGAATTTTAGGGCCAAGAAGGAGAAGCTTAGGTCTATCCCCTTTGTACATTTATTTAATAAGTATTAAATGTGTAAGTGGTTACCATAGTGACAGGATAACTCAAACAGATTCTGCTATTAGTGTGTTACCTGTGTAGCCAGGAGAGACTATGATCAGGAATTTTCAAATCCAAGATAGAGGTTAAAATCACCAAAGTGAATACAGATAAAAGTGTGGGAAGCAAAAAATAAATATCTTAGTTTATTATTTTACATGTTGGAATTAAACAGCCTGCTTAATGGGAAATTGCAAGTTTTTTTCCCATTTTAAAGCCTCTTTTATGTTAATTTGAATTTAATTTTCATGCCACTTTATATACAATATATTTGTCTTTCAGAGTTTTTGTTTTAGGTAGTTTTTTATTAACAGTTTAACTGGGAAATTAAAATGTATCTTTAGAAGTT
The DNA here is from genome assembly GCF_048773025.1 of Camelus bactrianus. Taxonomy (NCBI): domain Eukaryota; kingdom Metazoa; phylum Chordata; class Mammalia; order Artiodactyla; family Camelidae; genus Camelus; species Camelus bactrianus. The sequence goes on from NC_133552.1 coordinate 71,205,265, forward strand.
ACATTATCAGGATGAACTAATTAATTGTCCAGAAGAGAAGAGTGAGATTTTATAATCTTGTTTGATTTGTTAGTGGAAGAATGAGACATCATTCATCTGGAGAAATGCTATTGGTTGCTGAGGGCTCAATCCCGAACTGGATGATTTGATTTAGAGACATTTGGCCCATTGGCTTCACCACCAATTTGTCCATCTCTGAGTGAAGGTGGGAATCCTATTTTCTACAAATGTTCTTTGCTAAACACGTGAGCCTTGTTCCACCTTTGGAGCCTTGTGTAAGTTGGTTTACCTTTCTGCACCTGAATATTCTCATATATAAAATCGGTTTGACCAAGAAAATAATTATGAAACTGTGCTCCAGTGTGGTGCCTCAGCATCTGGTGCAAGGTCAGGGTGGTGGACACTGAAAAGGCAAAGCTCTAGCTTCCACACATGACCCCACCTCTTCCTCAACTGAGTAGTGTCTGTTGTATTTCTTTTATATAGAAGAAGGTTCCACTGCTGTATCCTTCCCCCACCCTTAAAAAATTAAGAAACCACTGGACTAGACCATCTCTAAGGTCCCCACTTAGCTCTAAACTTTTCACTACTATATATATATATATATATATATATATATATATATATATATATATATATATTAAATGAGGTTTACAAGGAGTAGTGGGTGATAATCACAAAAACTGTATTTGAAATCTGAAAGCTTGGGTTCTGCTTCTGATTCAGACCTTTTTAAAAAAATTTCTTACTTTTAGCAAGTCATTTAACTACTTCTTAGCTTCAATTTTCTGCTCTTTGAGGGCACAGAATTAGATTCTTGAAATAGTCTGTATTCTTCAGGTTTCTAGTGTGTTTTAGAAATATTTGTTAGGGGAGCTAGAACAGACAGGGCTTCCACTTCAGCAGTGCAGTTATGTTTTTACCTTTTTAGAATTAGAGATTGAGAAATCATTTCATTTGAAAACAAAATGATTCCATTTATTTTTTATGAAAAGTTTAAAATCCACAGGATTAGATTATAAATTGCCCTTTATTTCTGAAATTTAATATATTTATTTATACAGATTAAGTGGTACAATGAAGACTGCAGTACAGAATTTCTTTCTCTTATAGTGTGTTAGTTTTCTTTGCTTCATGAAGGAGCTGTATGAAGCTTGTTAATAACAACACAGTATATCTTTGATAGAGTTCAACTTTTCTTCTTTTTTCCTTTTTCTTCTTAGTCTTTCCAAATTAGGATAATTGTGGTCTCTGACTTTTTTCCAGTTACATTTTTAAAATATACTTTTATTTTTTACATTCTACAATCACTTTTGACTTTTGGAATTAATATAAGATAGAGACAGGTAGGCAGACAAAACCAAACACTAAATGATAGTATTTTCTTCTAGGAAGTTAAATTTTGGTTATAATTTTGCCGGGGGGGGGAAAAAAAACTTCCTAAGACAGTGGAAACTACTGATAACTTTTAAAAACTAAGTCAGTTTATGCGAGTCATGCCTCCTTTCATAAGCATGTCATTATTAACAGGAAGTTTGTTGGCTGTGATTTATTCTGTGTTCCTATTTTACAGGTTTATTTAACGCTTTTGGTGAAAATCATGACAGCCACATAGATTTTAAGGAGATATCCTGTGGGTTATCAGCTTGTTGCAGAGGACCTCTGGCTGAAAGACAGAAATGTAAGTGTGTTAAACATCACAAAATTTGGAAGCTATACAGAGAAAAAAATTAGCATCCATTCATGTAAAAAATCATCTGATTAAAGCTTGAATTTTCATCCCTTTGGCAAATAGCAATCTCTTGCTGAGGTTTTACTGAGGTCAGTGTAAAGGTTCAATCATCTGTTCTTTTTTACTGTGGAGTAATTTAAGATCTTTGTTATTAATAATGGTTGATTTTCCAGATGAATGTACAATTCATGATAAATGAACTACATCATTCATGATGTGTTTGAAAATGTTAAGCATATAGAAAATATTTTCTGGTAGTCTATATAGAAAATTTGTCTTGCTTAACTTGAATTCCAACTTATTTTCTAGCACTGTGTATATTGATATTTTATTAGCAAAATTAAATTTATGATAAAACAATTTTATTAAATACTAAATTTATCTTTTAAACCTAGCTAAAATATTATAGCATAATTTATAAGCATATTACATGAATAAATCTTAAACATATTTGGTTAGGAAAATGCAGCAGTTTACATTTAATTGGAACCTAATTCTTATATATTCACTAGGGTCATTATCTCTGCATCTTTGTAAAATACAGCTTCACAAATACTGCATATTTTGGGTATGATACTTAATAGTTCAATATTCTTTAGTAATGTTGTACTGTGATGCACTCAGTTAATTTAATAGCATAATTGTTACACGGGTGTGTGAAGTAGATAATTATTTAATCTTAAAACTTTAGATTTCTTTTATCTTCCCTGATAGTATACCATTACTCTAACCTGGCTTTGTGATAGATTATTTGTTCACATTAAAGTTCTGGTATTAAAGAGGCTGAAGTCTTTGTTTCTCAATTGAGGTTAATTATTGTCTTAAATTTTTTTTTTAATTTATTTTTTGCCAGTGGACTAGTGGAAGTTAACCAACTAGACTAACTAGCAATTTTGCTGATATTGATGTTAATTAGCCAAGTGCTGATATTTCGGATTTTTAGCTTGTTGTATATAAACTTCATTGAAGATTTGAAATTGTTCTTAGGCAAAAATATTGGGTGCACATTAATTACATTGGAGAGACAAAATCTTTATACAGTCATCTCTCATTATCTGCTGAGGATTGGTTCTGAGACCCCCTCAGATACCAAATCCATGGATGCTCAAGTCCTTATGTAAAATGGCATAGTATTTGCATATAACCTATGCACATCATCCTGTATACTTTAAATCATCTCTAGGTTACTTGTAATACCTAATACAATGTAGTTATTTGTAAATACAATGTAAATGATATGTAAATAGTTGTCAGTGCTTAGCAAATTCAAGTTTTGCTTTTGAGAACTTTCTGGGAAAGTTATATATATATATATTTTTTATATATATATATTGTTTTGATCTATTGTATAAACAATAGATACAGGGGGCTGACTGTACCAGCTTTTTGTTGATTCTTAATGTAGATGGAATATTTTCAGCATTGTAAGAATCAACTCTGAAGTGATCAGTTTTAAATATTAGAAATTAATTTAAAAGCTTGAATTACCTTCTCAAAATCTGTGAGATATTGTATAGTAACTTGGCCCTTTTTCAGTTTGCAAGAAATTTAACTTTAGATTTAGGTGAAGGATAGAGTTCTCTAAGCTGGCTAATGCTATAAGGAGAGAGACTTGTGAAGTGTACAGGAATTCCTACAAGTTCAAAGGACTTTAAGGACACAGTGTCCTCCAAATAAGAACTTAATCCAGAATGTAGTTGTTTGAGGAACTAAGTAATTTTACTAGGGCAGCTTGTAATAAAATGTATTATACTTCAGAATATGAAAGTAATTTCTCTCCATAAGAGTTCCTTTTCTTTAGTTTGCTTCAAGGTATTTGATGTTGACGGTGATGGAGTTCTTTCTAGGGTTGAACTGAGAGACACGTGGTTGCACATTTAGAGGTCTGGAAGGACAACTGCACCGATGATACCCTGGTAAAGTCTGATTGCATACATCTTCTTGCATGTAAACTTCCAACAGGAACATAGAGTGAAGAATTTTTTAAAAGAGGTTAAGAAAAAGATTTCTTACTACTTCTAGGTTCTATATTATGCTACTCAAAATATTCATAGCCAAAGATGCAAAATTGGGAAGAGAATTTGCCTTAGAAAATTTAATTAACTGAATGTATTATGTAAAAAAAAATGAAACCACTGGAAAATTGTCATAAATTTTTAAGGTAAACAAGCAATCTATTTCTGTAATTAAAAAAAAAAAAAAAGAAAAACCTTGACCGAAAATACTTTATACTTCAGCTACTGGCTAATAAAAATGATACCTTCTCTTTCCTAACTAGTGATTTGGGTTTCTGGTTTTAAAGGAATTACTTGTGGATCTATCCTACATTGTAGAAGACACATAGAATGCACATGACACCACAAAGGTGAGTCTAGCAGAGACTAATTTATTCTTTTCTAAAAATACATTATATTCTGAATTGGTGTACATACCTTACGTATACATACTTGAATCTCTTCTACATCATCCCTGCTAAATGCTTATTTGGACCTGTGGTTACAATACCTCCAAGTTGTCCCTAAGGAAAGCCCATTCCACCTTTAAACAACTCCATTAAGTGTTATTTACATAAAAACATTATATTTTATAAGCTAGGCATTTTATAAAAATTAAGTAGAGACAGCCCTTGCCATCTGTAGTTTATAATCTTTACTTCTCTTATTTTGATACATTATGGTAAGACAAAACTTATATTGAGCAAAAGAAGCCACAGAATAAAAGAACACATTGTACAATTCAATTTATATGAAGTTCTAGAACAGAGACAGAACTAATGTTAATAAGTGTTAAAATAGTGATTTTGGAGATGGGTGATTTAACTGGGAAGGACCATAGGATATCTGGGATGATGGAAATTATTTTTTATCTCAATCTGGGTGGTGTATATTGTTTAAAAAAATTTATTTTTCAATAATATTGGTGAGGGTCTGTCCTAAGTTCTTTAATAGCAGCCACAATAATTGTATAATAGCAGAAACGAGCATGTACTTTACAAAGAATAAAGCCTTGAATTTTTTTAGTTTCACAACATTTATTAAAGATACTATAATAGGTTTGTCTTAATGTGTATGTATCCCTGTGAAACTGAAGATAATCCATATATGTGAGACACATATGAGTTAATTTGACCCTTTCTATTCAAATGTTGACATGTACCAAGTAGCAGATGGTAGGATGTAGACCATAGTGGTCTTATACAGGCTTAGAAAAATAAGTAACATTTTTTTTAATCACAAATCCAGAAGAAATCATCATAGTCTTATTAACTGACACTCAATAGAAATAAATAATAGAAATGAATTTTTCAGGGCTTGATCTTTGTTTGGCAATTCAGATAACCATCTTCATTTACTTTTCTGCCCAAAACTAAGGTAGCCATTTCTATTTGGTATATATGAAAACAGAAACATAGGAAAGTTTCTTTTAGGAAATACCTTATGTAGAGATACAATTTCCATCGCCTTTTTTCTGGGTGTTTGATAAGTATGGAGGTTATCATTGCTGTCTATTTTTGTGTAAGACCGAGTTTCTTCTTATGGCTGTACTTTTGAACATTAAAAAAAAAGATCATTTAGCTGCTCCATCTCCGTGTAACCATAATAATGAAATGGTAAAAATTTAGAATAGAATTTGGACCTTTCAACCAAACCTATTACCCATATTCACTGGTGACTAGACTGTGACAATATTACCCATTATTTTGTACCATTACATTGGTATTAATATACTTTAATGGAAGTTGCATCATGAAAGCCAGTAAGTACCATCACAGTGCTTTAAAATCTTTTCTTATAATAAATGGTATTATATATTGAATGAATACATGAATATCATTAATAATAAATACTATTAAGTATCATTAAATAATAAATCATTAGATAATAAAAGTATAATTAAGTAATAAAAGCTAAGAACATTATTATTCATCTAGGATTGTTAAGGTGATTGTTTAAAACATGAAGTAAGAAACATTTGGTTATATTTTTGCCTCCCAAGAAATATTGTCTACTGTATATAAATGTAATTTTTGGTACACTTTGACACCAAAAAAAAAAAAAATACTGCTTTACTCAACTTGTGAAAGTAATGTTAAATTTTATTTTGAGGAAATGTTAATATAGATACTCATTTATTATATATATTTAGTTCTTTTAAATCTCTTAAGAAGTCTAATAATATTGCCAGATGTTTTAAAGAAGATCTTAGAAAATTGTTAGGGTCAAAGGGCATAATCCAGAGAGTTTGGAAAAATGCTTTCAAAGTTAGTAAATAATCCTTTTTCTCTACCCAGAACCTTTTGTGGGTTCTGTTAGTAAACTTCAACTTGAACCAGAAGATACTGTGAGTTATTTCCCAGGTCTTACTGGAGGAAGATTTTTGGTGATAAATTGCCCACGTTATGACTCACTACTTCAGAGTTTGGTTACTTTTGAACTTATTTTTGCTGGCCTACTTTTAGATGAACACATAGCATCTACATTAAATCATTAGTTTTCTTTCAGGCAAATGACCATTGCAAGTTTAATAAAACAGATTTTATTCAAATAATATAAGAAAATGAAGATTTAAGATGTTCTTAAATATTGTTTCTCTTTCAGAATGGCCATCTTAACTCTAGAAGAATATCAGATCTAGAGTATGAAAAATGTTCTTGCCAATGAGTTTTTGAATCTACTTTTCCAGGTATGTTTAAGGTAAATGACAGAGACCGAGGGCAGTGGTACCAGTAGTTCTACATCTTTTCCATTATGTAGTAGTTAGACAACTAGACTACAAACCATATATTGTCGAAAGAACTGCATTAACCTGTACACCACCTGCAGATGGTAAGTTAGAGCGTGCGTGCTTCTCAGAGTCACAATGTGCATGATAGGAAAGTAGAGTATAGCTGATAATGTTTATCTTAATAACTCATGATAGAGCAGATTGTAAACACATAGAAAAGAATTTAAAATGTAAAAGCCATTATAATTTGCTATTTTTCTTTACTTTTTTTTTTTTTAAGACCCTTCCTAACAAGTAACGCAGTGTGGACAGAGACATAGATCATAAGTTGGCAGCTGTAAATTTTTCACAAAGTATACAATCTTTCCAGTTAGGAGGTTATTTTAGATGCAAAGCTGTTTGTTAATTTTCTTTTTTTTCTTTCTTTCTTTCTTTTTTTTCTTTTTTTTAATTTAATTCTTTAGAAGGCCCAAAAAAGATTGAAGGAGAAAGGAGGAAAGAAAAGCTGTCAGGGGTGAACATGAAATCATAAAACTTGCCAGATTTTAACTATTTTCCCAGTTAAAGTAGTTCTCTTTGCTCCAATTTAAAGAAACAACTCATAGTTTCCCATTTTTCATAGTTCTTCATAAATATATGTTGATTTAATAGTATTTTACAGGGGGGAGGGGTGTGAGTAGGGACAGACTGGAAGTTCAAGATTTGTAAATACTGACTATATATAGAATAAACAAGTTTATACTGTATAGCACAGGGAAATATATTCAAGATTTTGTAGTAGCTCATGGTGAAAAAATAAGAAAACAAATATACGTATATTCATAAAGGACTGAAAAATTGTGCTGTACACCGGAAATTGACACAACATTGTAAACGGACTATAACTCAGTAAAAAAATAAAAATAAAGATAAAACTGTTAGAACACTATAAAAAAAGTAGTATTTTAGATTTTTCTTATTTTATTCTCCTTTTCTTATAAAAGCACCCCTATGAAGATAAATAAGGCTTGATATCTTTATATCTATCATGATCCTCCATTGTAAATACAGAGTAACCTGCCTGTGACACAGCTATGTTAGAATAAATGAAAGTTGAACTCTTCCTGACAGCTAATAACTAATGTATATTTAAAGCATATGAAATCTGATAAGCCTATGATACCCATTTAAATCAATCAGTTGCTCTACTGTCAGTTATCAGCCAGGATCTAAGTTGATGTCTTTATAAAACATAAATACATATAAAAATAATATAAACCTACTGTAAACAGAAATGACTTGCTTAGTAATATGAAAATGGTGCAGCTATTTTTTATCTCATTTAAAATGATGTCCTCAATTACTTTAAGTTATCATTAATTATATAAACATTTTGACCACTTAAGTTTGTGTCTGAGTCATCTTGCAGCTCTTACATAGCAAAGCATTTTGAACTTTTATATTGCCTTTCCTATTTTCTCATGCTTATCAGGGACTTGCATAGGCACTATTTTTTCTATGACTCTATAAACAGATGTATGCCTGAGATTTTCTTTTGTGTCTCAGTGTCTCTAGCATTATATTACTGACAGATTTTTTGTTGGTTATCAATCTAATTTTTTTCTTGGTATATATAGTCCTTTCAAATATATATATATGTAGTCAGTTTACACTGTTGTGTCAATTTCTGGTGTACAGCACAATGCTTCATTCATACATGAACATACATATATTAATTTTCATACTCTTTTTCACCATAAGTTACTACAAAACAGTATTGGATATAGTTCCCTGAGCTATACAGTATGAACTTGTTTATAAATTGGGAGTTTGATTTGCAGGTACTAAATATTAACATTACATTTTATGATGCTCACTTTATCCCATATTCAGACATGCTTTTAAAACTTTATGTTCACTTAATATATAAGTAAGCAGACTTACTCTAAATTGTTTTATTTTCTGTCTGTTTCTAAAATAGAATTAGCTAGTAAATTCAGTGATAAAAGCTTGAATTATACTTTTATTTTATTTGCCAAGATCCCACTCCTGGCTGACCATTTTGGGTATTTAAGTATAAAGTAAGTAAATGTCAGTAGAATTAGGAAACCATTCCTGTGGTAATATTATTTTCAGTCCTTTCAAATAAACTCAGTGCCCAATATTTTGCAGAGGAAGCATTCTAAACATGATCAGGATCTTCTATCTTGTACGTTTGTCAGAAAGTGTCAAATGTTAAACAGTTTTATAAACAGAATAGTGCACCACACTGACCCCTAACTATATCTATGCTCTAATCCTGAAATCTGTGAATATGTTATTTTACATGGCAAAGGGGATTTTGCAGATGTATCAGGTTAAGGACTCTGAGACAGGGAGATTAGCCTGGATTATCTACATGGGCCTAGTCTAACAACAGGAGTCATTAAAAATTGAAAATCTTTCCCAGCTGTGGTCAGAAAGATATGAATTTGGAAGAGGGATTAGAAAGCTGTAAAGCTGTTAGCTTTGAAGATAGAGGAAGGGCCATGGGTAAAGAAGTGTGGGTGAACTCTAGAAGCTGAAAAAGACAAGGAAATACATTCTTCCTTTGACCTACAGAAGGGCATAGTGCTGCTGACATCTTGATTTTTAGCCAAGTGATACCTGTTCCTGACGACCTACAGAACCATAAAATAATAAGTTTGTGTTGCTTTAAGCTGCAAAATTTGTGATAATTTGTTACAGCAGTGATAAAAATAAGTATAGGGGAGATAATCCAAATTTATGGATTGGAGGGCTCAACATTTTAAAGATGTCAGTTCCCCTTCAACTGATTCAAAGATTTATATGTGCACATCAAAATCCCCAACAGTTAATTGTTGTTACTGTTTTTTTGTAGAACTTGACAAGCTGATTCTAAATACATAGAGAAGCGTGAAGGGCCAATAGCCAAGATGATATTAAAGAACAATATTAAAGGACTTATTATAAAACAATATTGTCTATGTGACAACTACCTAAAGTTAGACATATAGACCAATGGAACAGTATTGAATTAAACCCTGTACCATACATGAACAGTAATTTTAGATAGATTATAAATCTAATAAATTTGAAACATAAAGCAAAGCATCTGGGAGAGGGTAAAGCTCAGGTGGAATGTGTGCTTAGCATGCATAAGGTCTTGGGTTCAACTCCCAGTACCTCCATTAAAATAAATAACCTAATCCCCCACCAAAATAAAGCATCTAGAAAATAGTGTAGGAGATATTTTAATGACTTTGAAGTGGCAAAGAGTTCTTAAACAGGACACAGCACTAAACATAAAAGAAGAGTTTTAAGTTGGACTTCAGTAAAATTAAGAATTATTTTTATCAAGAGATACCATTAAGAAAGTGAAAAGCTAAGCCACACGGTGGGAAAATATATTTGCTATACCTATATCCAACAAAAGACTTGTATCTAGGGCATATAAAGAACAAAAACCAGTGGAGAAAAAGGCAGAACCTCAACATTAAAATGTGCAAAAAAATTGAACAGGTGCTTCACAAAAAAAAAAAAAAAAAAAAAAATCCAAATAAGCTATGAAAAGAGGCTGACCTGTTTAGTAATAATGGAAATACGTACTAAAACCACACTTGGAACACCATTAGACATCCTCTAGAATAGTTGTTAAGTGATATGAAGCATTGGTGAGGGCAACAAGCAATGGGGACTCTTACACATGGCCAGTGGGAATATAAATTCTTACAAATACTTTGGGAATAGGCTTTTTGAATGAAAGTTATATATGTATATGTGTGTGTATATATATGTACACACACACACACACACACACACACACACACACCCTATTACCAAGGGTAACCCATGTGTGTACCCTTCAGAAACTTCTACATCTGAGCACCAAAGGACATCCAGAAAATTCTCATAATCACTATTTATTATAGCCCCAAATAGAAAATGACCCAAACACCTGTCAACAATAAATACATAACCATAAGTGGTGGCACATGCATACAAGTTGTATACTTTAAAGCAATAAAAATAAATATACTAGTTTACAGAAAACACTAGTGGATGAATCTTACATAATTTTGAGTGGAAAGTATGGGACCAAAAATTTCAAAAGCAAAAAAGCCAATCCATGGTGGCTGAATTTAGGATGGTGAGTCCATCAAAGGGGTGCCGTAGTATCTGGGAAAAAAACCCAAAGTGGAACAGCAATGTTCTGTTTCTTGACTGGATGAAGGTTACATAGATGTGTTTACTTTGTGAAAAATCACTGAGCTGCATACTTAAGATGTGTTCACATTTAAGCATGTATATTATATTTACATTTTTAAAAAAAATGTTTGCTTGCAAAAAGATATCCAAAGCCTAAGTATTTATCAGTAGGAGGATGGATAAAACAAATGATAGTATATTCAAACAATGGAATACTATTCAACAATAAAAAAGAATCAACTACTGATACAAGGATGAACCTCAAAAGCCTAATTTATACATTTCATTGTCAGGTAAATTTTAACTCAGAAGGTAAACAAAACTGTAAACAGGCATGTGCCCTGGGGGGAGGGGTGCTGTAGCCTTTGTCTCCTCAGACCTGTGCCATTACTGACACATCCCGCAAGAAGAGAGGCAGGGCTCAGCCACAGCTACCATCTCCTCCTGTGCATAGTGCCCTGGCGGGGGTGGGGCTGAGGCCTGAATCTGCATGTGGGGGCTCCACAACCTCCTAGGCAGGACTGAGACTTGTTTATAGCCTGAGGCAGGGAGGATCTTTCTACCCTGACACCTCAGAGAACTTGTGCTGCCAAGAGAAACAAGGAGCTCAGATTTGGCACAGAGCGTAGGTGGGGCTGTTCCGTGGGCTTCCCCGAGCCCACCTACAGACCGCCTACCCGAGGCAGAGCAGGCAGCTGCACAGAGCAGCAGAGTGACCAGCACCAGGAGAGGGCACAGCACCTGACCACGGTGCTGGGATGGGGTGTGATCTGCCCACCTGCCTCCCCCTGAGCACAGCATCTGACTGTGGCATCAGGAGGGGGAGTGACCTGCCCGCCCACTGGGTAAGAGCTCAGCTCCTGACCTAGTGTTAGGAGGGGGCACAATCTGCTAGCCAACAGCCACTGAGAGCAGCACAGATGAGGGCGCCAACAGAAGGCCTATGAAACAGCAAGCTGAGTTCACGAAGCAGGGCGAAGACACAAAGACCTCTCGATAAAATCATTAAGGGCACACCATCTCCAGGTTAAGTAGGTAACTGATACTCCTTAAGCCACGGTGCCAGAGAGATATGAGCAATGTGAAGAAGCAGAGAAACCACTCCCAACTAAAAGATCAAGAGAAATCCCCTGAAAGCATGATCAAGGAAATAGACATTGATGGCCTACTAGATCAAGATTTCAAGAAAAGAGTGATCAAAGTACTGAAGGAACTAAAAGAAATAGGGTTTAGGGATATAAAATATGTCAAAAATGAAATAGAAACTATAGAGAAGAACCAAGTAGAATTAGTAAACTCATTGGCTGAGATGAGAGCTGACCTAAAGGCTGTGCAAAGCAGACTAGAAAATACAGAAGAACAAATAAGTGACCTAGAAGACAGGACAACAGGAAGCACCCAATCAGAACAGCTGAGAGAAAAACAAATAAAAAACAATGAAAACAATATACGGGACCTATGGGGTAATATAAAGTGTGCCAATCTATGCATAATAGGAGTTCCAGAAGGGGAAGAAAGAACAAAGGGGATTGAAAAGGTATGGGAAGGACTCATGACTGAAAACTTCCCAAACCTAAAGAAGGAATCATATCCAAGCACAGGAGGCTCAGAGGGTCCCAAACAGGAAGAACCCAAACAGACCCACACCAAGGCACATCCTAATCAAGACAGCCAGAGTCAAGGATAAAGAAATGATCCTAAAGGAAGCAAGAGAAAAACAGAGTGAGTTACAAGGGAACCCCCATAAGGTTTTCAGCTGATTTCTCTACACTGTTTACAACAGCTAAGACATGGAAACAGCCTAAAATGTCCATCAACAGATGACTGGATAAAGATGTGGGATATTTATATGATGGGATACTATTCAGCCACAAAAACTGACAACATAACGCCATTTGCATAGACATGGATGCTCCTGGAGAATGTTATTCTAGGTGGAGCAGAACAGAAAGAGAAAGAGGAATACCATATGAGGTCACTCATGTGTGGAATCTTAAATATATGCAAGATCTTATGGTAAATCACAGCAAAAAAAAAAAGTGACAATGAATATATGTACATTCATGTATAACTGAAAAATTGTGCTCTACACTGGAATTTGTCATAACATTGTAAAATGACTATTACTCAATAAAAAATGTTTAAAAATAAGTAAAATAAAATATAACCTTTAAAGTACTGTATAATGAGAGGTGTGATGTTCTAGTATCTGTTCTAAGAAGTACGTTAGACACACAAGAATAGCCAATGGTCAGAAAGATCACATGTTATCAGCTACCACCCCATGCAAATTAATGGCATTTAGTAGATATTCATATATGTGTGTACATATATAAAATGTGTATTAGTATATATGTAAATCAAATAAAATAATCATATTATAATCTAATGTAAAATCATATCAGCAAGCGCACTGTGCTGACATAAGTGTCTTGGTGTAAACAGATTACAATTTTTTATTGAGTTGTCATAATGGGATAATATTGTGAACCAAGTGGAAATTGTAAAAAAATGTTATCCCAAAAAAAAAAAAAAATCCTGACTACATGAAAAGATGCACAGTTACTATAAGGGCTCTCCCCTTATTTACTATCAGTGTCAGAAAGTCTCTTGGAATAAGTTAGCAGAATTAAAAACTCTAAAAAGACACAAGAATGCACTCTCTGTTAAAGAAACCAAAAGAAAAAACAAATGAATGGACAATTAAAATCCTACAGATAAAAATACCAATTTTTATGGGAAATAGCCTTAAAATAAAAAATAAGGAGATTATATTCTAATTTCACTTTTTGAATAAAGATATACAAAATTTAGCTGAATACTTTCGTATTTTGCACTTATGAAGAAAAAAATGTATTTGCAATGAAAAAGCAGCCATTATCCTGCCTTTTGAGTATTCTAAAGTTTTAGGTTTGAATATATTTCATCTTAAATGGTCTTAAGCACTATGCACTGGTTGGTGTTTTAAAAATACCAGTGTGTGTGGAACTTCTAAAAGTGATTCAAAAAAATTTATATTTTTGTAATAATTTAGTAACGGCCCGGATATTATTTTTAAAAAGACTACTCACCATGGAATGGTGCAAGATTTTTTCAATGAGTTTATATTCACACATGTTGAAGATTGTCACTATATTATGAGAAAATGTCAACCATGGCAGTATTTTGACTTGAAAACGAGATAAGCTGAGAAGCATATTTTAAGTATAAAATAAATGATTGCATGCCTTTAAAGACAAGAAAGTAAAAGCATGATAAACTCTGACTTTGACACACTTAAAATATAAAAATTAACATAATGTGATTTTACACACTTCTCTTTAACTCTTTCAGTACTTTCTCAGCCCCTTTCCCATTACACCTGCGTCCCCGCTCCTGACCCGCGCGGTGTACACACCTCTGTTCACACGGGGGAGGGGGACCCGGGCGGTGAGGACCAGGGGCGCGGACACTCACCCGCTCTCTGCGGGCGAGGAGAATAGTCGAAGCGGGCCCGCCAGCGCACCCGTCCACTCCTGCCCAGCCGGCCGGGGCCCCAGCTCGGTCAGGTCCACACACACCCCGGCAGGAAGCGGGCGCAGGCAGTGGGAAACCGGCGTAACTTCAGACAGCGGGCGGGGAGCGTCCTCCTCCCGCGGACACGCAGGTAGCGCTGTCCCGGAGTCTCCATGGCGCCGCCCGCTCAGTCCTTAGGAAAACAAGCTCCGCCCCCAGGGAAGATGCTGGCTGCTGATTCGGACTGCGCATGCGCACCGCCACCTAAGACACGCTGGCTTCGCGCGCCCCCTGCAGGTCCTCGAGGGCGGTGCAGGATACTCAGAACTCACTGTAGAACACATGACCCCTCCCAGCCAGGATGCTAAATCACTGGAAATCTCAGTGCCCTGGCCTCTTTGTTGATGGCACTGGCGATGCGCTCATCCAGCCATGCCTGCTCTCTTGCCTGGCACATGCCTCAGTCTTTGGAATCCCGCCTGAATCAGATTCTGTTCTGGAGGAAGGACAGGTGCAGAAGAATCTCAATATTCCAAACTTAGAAGATGATCAGGAACCCAAACTCAACTCTGTCAACTCCCTGGGGTCCCCTGAGGAGTGTGGTTTTCTCAGACCATCTGCCCTGTGTCAGGAGCAGACCAAGCCTCAGGTAGCTTAGAGAGACTATCATGCAGCACATGCTTTGGACGGTTCTCAGTTCTGACCTGCATGATCTTGAGACCCTTTTGTAACTCCTAACACTGTTTTCTCATACCTATAGTGATGGTTATTGATGACTGAGTTAATCCTCTTACAATGCTGAGGTGCTGTTGTTCCTTGGATAACCGAATATTTTGAAGGGATCAACTGTTTATCACTTCCCCCTAATTAAGTATGTTTTTAAAACTAGAAATGTTTCAGGGGGCAATCAGGTCCTCCTCTTGCACCAGTTCCTGGTGTTGGCAGTTTCTGATCTGAGCTCCAGATCCTGATCCTGCCGGTGGTCTATGGTGATGCCAGTGTGTACATGCTCTTCCTTGTGCACCAGTGTGGAAAGGAGGCAGCCCTTCCCCTACATGAGGCTGCAACATGCTGACACTCAAAGCAGGCACAATGAAGAATCAGCTAGAGTTCCCGGTACCAGCTGTCCCAGGTAGAAACATCACCTTCACCACAGTGTTCCTGTGCTCCTATCAGGCCTTCACTACTCCCAGCAGGCCATGCATGAGCAGTGTGACAGGTGACTGCCTGTCCCAGCACAGCATGGTGGTGATGATCCCACCTTATCTGTTTGTCTTTGGAGTGTCCCCACGCCTCTCTGAGCTTCACTTTGCTCTTCTCACAGGCAGGCTTGTACAGGCATGAACCTCACAGGATTATGGTAGGTAGTCGTGGTAGCTGCTCACCCAGTGGCAGGCTCTGCCGAGAGGGCTGCTGGGAGTGCTGTGTGTCTTCACACTTGTCCTTCACTCTCCCCAGTGAAAACACTCTTGGCCTTATCCTTCCCTGGCCTGTGGCCTTTCTGTTTGCAAAAGAAGATGGAAACAATATGTTTGCAAAGAAGTTTTGAGGTTCTGTCCATCTGGTCCAGGAAATGCTGACTCTGCTAGATGTGCTGTTGGGTGGGCTCTCATGGGAGAGGCTTGGGCAGGACTTCCCTTGGCAATAAGCTGCCCCACCCAGGCCTTTCCATGATCCAGACTCCTGGGACCAGGGTGCAAATCCCCAGCTCCCCACTTGTCAACAATGTGACCTGGGCAACTTTCTCAAACCCAAGCTTTGTCCACCCAAGGTCAGCAGAGATGGGGGATAACAGGATGTCCTGCACAGAGTGTCTGTGCAGATTAAGTGAGGTAGAACAGACAACAGTGGTGGGGCCTGGCCCATTGGTTGGCAGAAGGGAGCTCACCATGTGCAGCAATTTCCGCGGGTCACCCAGCAATCTGCCCAGAGGCTTAGCCACTCCATCACTATCATGTATCTGAAGTCCACTTAACCACATGGGAGAGAAACAAACACATATTCTGAGTGTAGCTGCCACAGGAAAAAGTGCATCTGAGCGGGGAGTAATACCAGAGGGTGATCAGGATGGTGGAAGATGCCCCCTGGGGTTGAGCAGAGTGGAGCTGCCCTCTGGAGCCTGGGGTTAGTGAGGATGGGCTTGTAGGAATGCCTCTCTCCTTTACCCATCAATGCTAGGTCCTGCGGGTACTGAGTCCCACAATCGGTGTGCTGCTAGTGCCCTCAGCACAGAGAAAAACCCAGGGGTTCCCACAAGGCTTCGGCCATGTCCTCTGCTTCCTGAACTCCCATTCTGGTGACCCCACCTGGGATGCAGAGATGAGGTGAGGCAGGGGCTTGTGCTGTCAACACCACTGCTCTACCCTGGGAATCTGACACACAGTAGGTGCTCGGTAAGTCATTGTTGAATGAACATCAATACTGGGTCAAGTTTCTGTGGGTGTCTGTGCCCCCAGATCAGGGACCCCTCAGGGCCCACCTCACAAGTGACATGAAAATAATAATGCCACCAGGAGCAATAACAGTTCCTCAGAATAAGTGGGCTTTTCCAAGCACTCTCCACCTGTTGCAAAGGCCTTCCAGCAGGGAAGTGGGCTGTCAGGGGCAACACTGCACTCTCCACTGTAACAAGGAGAAAGCCAAGGGCCACAGAGAGGAGTGCCTTTCCAGTGTCACTGCTCACTTTCCCACCTTTTGGGAGACTGGGAGGCTTTTGTACTACATTCTGGCTCTGAAGCCCCAATACTGTTTGGACATGCCTCCCTCCCCGGAGCAGGGAACCACTAAGTGACCTGTCACTTGTCACCAAGCAGACAGGCTCCTTTCAGCTCATTGTGCCACCTGCAATTTGTGGTAGTAGCAGGATCCTCTGGGAGACATCACACTCTCCCAACCTGAAAACAGGTGAACAGCTCACAGGTTTCCTGGAGAGGATGGTCACATGGCCTTGATCTGGCCAATCAACATTTTCCATCCTCCCTGGCCACGGTGATTAGCTAAGGGCTGGGCACCAGCCCAATCAGGCTCCACGGAGGTCAGGCCTTGTTGCTTGAATCCTGGGAGCAGAGAAGTTCTATTTCAGTTGGGAGTTGAGGGGTGGTGGTGTCAGCCTGTGGCAGTTGGTGACTATCTTGCTCTCGTAAAGGCAGAGCCATGTGAAGATGACACCAGTGGCAGAGCCCAGAGGTGGGGAAGGATGACTTCTGCTGATGTCACTGAGCACCAGGTACAGCCCTGCCTGAAGCTATCTCCCTGTGGATGTCTCAGGTAAGTCATTCTCTCCTGCCCTGTTTGCTTCTTTAAGCCACTTTGGTTTTCTGTCACTGGTTTTAAGAAAAAGTTTGACTATTCCTTCAAGCTGGCTAAATGGAGACCCTGGAACTGCAACAGTGTGGTGACAGGCAACAATGTGGCTAATAGACTCCAGAGGCCTCTGTTCAAACAGGGGATTGTAAATGACAAGGGAGAGTACACATGGCCTCAGTGAACAGATTTGCTAGTGGTAGCTCGCAGTTCCTGGATATTAGAGTGCATGCACTCAGCCAAGTCTCAGCCCTGCTCTCACACCTGCTAACCCATACATCTCCTCTCCCACCTGCCCGGCCTAGGGGCCTGGACACCCCCGGGCACCTGAAACAGCCCAGGGCTTTGTGTTGTAATTTACACAGGCTGCCCCCACTTCTGAGGGTGAGGGTGACTGGGTTCCAGTTTACAGAGAAAACAGACTAGACGGTCTCACTGGTGAGCTGTGGAGGTGGGACCCCAATCTACCATCTGACCTATGACTTCAGAGTGGACAGCCTCCCCACCCTCAGCCAGGATGCTTGCTAAGCCTAGGGGCTCAGGAGTCCTGCTCCCTCCAGCACCCCTCCTGGAGGTGAGAGTGGGGGGGGCTCTGCCCTATACAACATTCACCCCTGCAGGGGCACACGTGTGACCTCACAGTCTGTCATCCCTTCCTTATGACCTGGACCTCCTTGGCAGGGCATGAGAGGTGCCTTGATGTGTGAGAACTGCAGTTCATGGGTGCACACGTGGGCAGGTGCACCATGACTGAGAGGACAGCACCCCAATTTAAGCCCCCTCCATGCTCAGATGATTACATCCTGGAATTGAGGGGTTCCCAGGGGTCAGGTGGCCAATTCTGGCCTTAGGGGCAAATTCTTATCACCCAGGGGGCTAATTTTTAAATTAAATTACACATTTACAATTCAATAGTCAAGCCCCTTTCTCAGCAGCCTTGTTGCCTCTCAGCTTTTATCCCTCGCTGTGACCATGTTCTTAGCTTCAAATTGAATGCCATTATGGACATGAACATGTCCCTGTCATGTGTCACCTTCAGAGTAAGGGGCCACCCAAAACTCCCCTCCCTTCCCCTTGTCGATACCTCCACACAGGGAGTAGGGCCCTTTCGATGCAGTTGTGCAAATGTGTGAGCTAAGGGTTTAGAATGACCAGGCTAGGAGGGGTCTGCCCCACATAGCAGGGCAGGTGGGCTGGCAGGGGGTGATGGTTCACTTGTAAAACTCAGCTGGTGTCAGGCAGCGACAACAGACTGGCAGCCAAGGGCTCAGCTGGTGCAGAGTAAGCGGATTAAATGTGTTCACCCAGACGCCTCGGGGATGGCAGCCCTGGAGTAAGAGTACAAGTGAGGAAGGTGGAGGGTCCCCAGTGCCTGGACCTCCACCTTCTAAAAATCAGGACTGAGATGTGGCTTTGAAATCAGAACACTGGGGTTCAAAGCTTCCCCCACCACTTGGTCAATAATTCAAAGCAAATGAGCCTCAGTTTTCTCATGTGTAAAATGGGAACATTGAAGCATCTCCCTCTGAGGGTGTGGAGGGAAGTAAATGCGGTGACAGCAGAGCACAGGAGATGTCTGGGCTGAGCCTGCACACAGGCAGGCCGTTGTTGCTGCCATGACCACCGTCTTCCAGGGCAGGGTCTGCACACTCTCCCTGTGAAGGTCCAGACAGTAAACATTCTAGGCTTTGAGGGACCTACAGTCCCTGTCACAACTACCACCCTCTGCTGTTGGAGGGCAAAGGCAGCTCCTGCAGTAGGTAGTCCAGGCTCGCACCCCCGCTTCCTGGGATAAGTATTCCTGAGATACAATTGTCACATAACTTTGTTGGCTTTAGGTGTGCAGCATAATGACTTGTTACATGTGCATATTGTGAAATGATCACTGCATTAAGTTTACTTGAAGTCTGTCATCACCCATAGTCACACACTATTTTCCTTGTGATCAGAAATTTTAAGAGGTACTCTCTTAACAACTATCAAATGCACAGTGCAGTGTTGTTAACTACAGTCACCTTGCAGTACATTATGTCCCCAGGACTTGTTTATCTTCTAACTGGAAGTTTGTACATTTTGATTATCTTCCCGAATTTCAATCACCCCCTGACTCACCTCTGGCAACCACCAAACTGATCTCTGTTTCTATGGGTTTCGGTTTATTTTGTAGATTCCACATATAAATGAGATCATAGGTATTTGTCTTTCTCTGTCTTATTTATTTCACTTAGCATAATACCCTGAAGGTCCATCCAAGTTGTCACAAATGGCAGGATTTCATTTTTTTAATGTCTGAATAAGATTCCATTATATATACATATATATGAGTCACGTTTTCTGTATCCATTCATCTGTTGATGGACACTTAGGTTGTTTACATATCTTGGTTATTTTAAATAATGATACAGTGAACGTGAGGGTGCAGTTGTCTCATTGACATAGTGATTTCATTTCCTTTGGATATATTCCCAGCAGTGGACTTTCTGGATCATATGGAAGTTCTAATTTTAAATTTTGGGGGAGTCTTCTTACTCTTTTCCAGAGTGATGGGACCAATTTACATTCCCACCAACATTGCAGAAGTTTCCCTTTTCTTCACACCACCACCATCACTTGTTATCTCTTGTATTTTGATGACACCCACCCTGACAGGTGTGAGGGGATATGTCATTGTGGTTTTGATTTGCATTTCCCTGATGGTGAGTGATGTTGAACACCTTTTCATGTACCTGTTAGACATCTGTGTGCCTTCTTTGGAAAAATGTCTATTCAGTTCCTCTGCCCACTTTTTAAATCAGATTGCTTGTTTTTTTGCTGTTGAATTGTAAGAGTTATTTATATGTTTTGGGTGTTAACCCCTTATCAGATACATAGTATGAAAGTACTTTCTCCCCTTCTGTCTGTTACCCTAACCTCTGCTTTCTGGATGACAGGGGTCCAGGCACTTGGGAATCTCTGCTTCTCACATGTTTCCAATGGTGGGTGGGTGAGGGCTGTGTTCTGATAAAACTGTGCACAACCGTGGGTCACTACCCCTTCTTTTAGAAGGTGGGCTCTGAAGAGTGCAGTGTGGGCAGGGATGTTTCCCTGAAGTCATCATTTGGATGGTCATGTGCCCTGGAACTCACATCTTCTAGCCCGGATGTGATGGGGGAATTTGCAAAGGGAGGACCTTGCAGCTAAGAGACTGACCAGGTGTTCTTGTGTCTTGTTGGAAGCACCTGGAAAAAAAGTTGTGTGGAACAGGGACTCCTCCAGGTCACAAGGCTCAGTTCAGACTTCTGGGATGCAGAGACCTGCTCTGAGCCACTGTCACTGAGGAGGGAAGGGCCTCAGGCAGGAGGGAGGGGTTGCTGGATTTCACTTGCCCTGTTTGTCAAGTATCAGCTCTGGTGATGTGTGGCACATGGGCTTAGCTTTGGGCATGTAAGAGGAGAGGTTCCTGGGGAAGGGCTGGCTTTTTCCTCTGATTGAGGTCCTACTGTGTGCCAAGCACAGCAGTCCTCTGAGTCAGAGCTGGAAAGCCAGGCACAGAGAGGTCAGGGAGTTTCCAGGTCACACAACATTAGGGGCATCATTAGGGTCTGATGCAGACCTGACGCCCAGCCTACATTCTCTCTCCTTTCCCAGGACCATCATGATCCCACATGTCAGCATCACCCAGAGAGGCCCAGGTATGGGCACTGGGACCTTTCCTGCCTAACATGCCAGGAGCCTTAAGAGGGAGGACAAGACACTTCCTGAGTCCATGATGCCCAGAGGCTGCTCTCAGCGAGAGGCCCAGCACACACTCTTGGATGAATCCTAGCTCTGTCCTGAGTCACTCTGTCCTCCCTGCCTCAGTTCTTCTGCCCACATGGGGCTGGAAACAGCAGCCACTTCACAAGGGTCTAAGGAACCTCCAGGATCCTGGAAGCAGCACCCTCACACAGGGGGCACGGTGGGGTCAGCCTCCATTGTCTCCTTAACTTTTCCTCACCTCTTTGCTGGATGAGGAGTCCTAGCGGGGCCCTGGCTTGTCCCAATTCTCACCCCAGATCAGGGTCCAGCAGGGGGTGGTGTCCAGGCTGGACTCTCCTCTGCCCCTTCTGGGCACCCTCATTCCCCACACCTTGGCTGCCTGGACACTGTCTTCCAGGGGCCACTCTGTGCCTCCCACACCTACCTAGCATCCACCCACCCTGGGTTACTCCATCGCCCTCTGGCCCTTAGACACACACCTACTCCGTGTTGAGTGGAAATGAGGTGATGGACATGCTGGGCCTCCTGGACAGTCTGGAGGAGCCTGATATCCTCATCCTGCCCACCGCCCCAAGAGCCCAAGTTGGGGAGAGGGTGTGCCTCCATTCATACTCTGATTTGCTCAGATTCTCAGCACCTACTTTGCTGGGTGGATATGGGGGCAGAGGGATGATGTAAAAGCAGGAGACCTGGACAGCAGAGCATGAGAAGGGGCTAGCCCAGGCTGGTCTCATAACCCCCTTAGCCTTGGCTTTCTCATCTTTAAAGTGGGACAGACTATTGTGAGGTGAGCAGGATCCTGACCCATAGCCAGGCACTGTCCTACACGCATAAGAGATCACTGACTCCTCATGAAAATCTGTGGGGCAGGGACAGGCGTTATCACCCATTTCTGCAGAAGAAGTAACTGAGGCACAGAGAGAACAGGGGAGGTGACCACCCCAGATTACAGAGCCCAGGCCATCTGGTTCCAGTGTCCAGGCTCATGGTCAGTGCCCACTCTGGGTTTCCTTCCTCCCTTCACCCTCCACTGGGACCCATGGCTGCAGCCTCATCTCAGTGTGATTGTTCATGGGGAGCAGGATGGGGCACTGAGGGCCCGTTTCTCCAAGCACTGCTTTCCCAGAAGGCTCAAGGGGTTGACTGTATTCACTACTGGACACCCAAGCCTGGGCCCAGGCCAGCCACACTGCAAGGCCTGAATCAATGATGAGTGAATACCGGGACCTCTGCATGTACCTGCAAGTTGCTCCCATTTCCTCATCTCCACAGCTGGCTACCCGGCCAACACCTTATGTCATCAGGCCTCTGCCAGGGACAGTCAAGGGGACCAGAGCTGCTCATCTGGGGACAGGGAGCCTCAGGGGCCCTGTGTCTGTCCCAAGCATCTCCTGGGCCAATTCACAGGGAAGCCCAGCCAGCTTCCAGGAACAGCAATCAGGTCCCAATCCCAGGGGTGTAGAGTAGGTCTTGAGGGGTGTTTCCTGAGGCTGACTTTGTGTATGAAGGGGTCCTGGGGGTCAGGCTGCTTTCAACCTCCATTCCAGGCCCACACCCCTGCTGGCAGCATTGAGCTAGTAATAAAGGACACAGGCCGTGGGGCCAAGGCTATAGCAGGGCTCTGCTCCCTCTCTGTGGCTCAGTGTCCTCATCTGTAACAGAGAACTAGTAACAGGGCCATGGGAGGGCTCACTGAGACCCTCCTCTGTGGCTTTGGTTGGACACTGCCCTCTCTCTGCTCAGTGCCCTTCTCTGTAATAGAGAACTAGTAACATTTTTCTTAGCCCCTTATGGCCCCATTTTTCTGAGTCTCTTTCCACATTGGGCCCAGGGCTTTCACAGAGATCATAGACTTGGGAGGTAATCAGAGTGTGGTCTCAGCCCTAGTGGTCCCAACTGAGGCCAGAGGAACTTCAGGAGGGGTGGGAATCCAGAAGTACTTCATGGAGGAGGTGAGATCTGAGCTGTGTCCCCAAGGATGAGCTGTCATCTAGCTGAGGCCTGGCACTGAGCAGGACCCATGTACATGGTGAATGAGGGTGTGAATGAATGAATGGGCACCCCTCTAACAGAGAGTGAGGGGGGAAGTCCCCCAGGCCAAAGCAGGAAACAGGGAACCCTGGGGGAGCAGAGGGCGGGGCTGCAGTGTGATGCCTGCCTCACCCTTTATGGGTGTCTTGCCCCCACTTTAGCCTGTGTTCTGGTGGATTGGGAGCCCTTGCCTCTCCTCTGCTCCAGGATCCTGCTCTTCATTCCCAGCAACACCCGCCTGTGTCACCTCAGTGTCCCCAAGTGGACCTGGACTTGTCTTGTGGGAGATTGTTAAGAGGGATTTGGTGTGCAGCCCAAGACTGAAGTGGGAGGGAGAGGATAATAGGGACCTCCAGAGGGGATCATGGGCTGGGGGAAATCGGAGGGGTGGGGAAGGCAGAGACTCAGGGCTGAAGGATCCTGCTAGTGGTGGCTCCTTCACAAGGGGCTTCACAGGGAGGAAGCATTCATGGGGTAAAGGCAGAGCTCAGTTTGGGGCTCGCTGACATGGAACAGCTCATCACAGAGACGTCCAGAGGAGCTAGATATAGGGAACAAAGGTGCCACTGATGTCAGGGTCAGAGCCTGAGACCCAGATGAGGTGGGGCGGTGGTGCAGGGGAAGGGGCTTGAGGATGTCAAGATGTTCATTCATTGGGGTCCTCAGGGTGGGGACCTTCATGTTCATTTCACAGCCACCTGGTGCCTGACAGAGCTAGGCTTAGGGAGGTCACTGAGTAGACACGTGCTGACAACCTAGATTCTCCTGTTTTCACATAAAGTCCCTGGTGTGAAGCCAGGTGGCACTCTTTAGAGTTATACACCCTCACCCCTGGGCTCTCTGTGTGCCTAGAGCCCAGTGGCACCTTACCTCCCACTCTCCACTGCAGGACCCTTTGCACACCTGCATTTCCACAAGCTATAAAACATCTTCTCTTGCTGTGTGTTTACCCTAGGAAAACTCATTGCCCCAGGAAGAGAGGCCTCACATCCTACCCTTATTAAAGTGGTAAAGCCTGTTGTTCAGAGAAGCCCCTGACAGATCTCACAACCAACCAGGTACCTGTGCATGAATTGATTATGCAGCCCCCTCCTCCTTTTGTGAACAGCACCCCCCCAATAACAGACCCCACACACTCAACCTTGGCGCTCGTGTAGGCACCTCTTGCCTGTGTGGCCTGATGTTGTCTATAGCAGTGTCCCTATTAAACTTTCGTAGACCCTTCTCAGACGCTGGTAATTCTTTACCAACCCAAGTAACTAGCCCGCCATTGTGCCCACAACACCTGAAACAGAATTGGCTAAATTATGCAGATTGATGATGCAGTTTAATTTGCTATAAAGGTGAAATCAAGGTTTACAAATAAAAGCAACATACGTACTCAAGGCAGGACTAAGAACTCACACGGATAACTAAGACCCTCCACGCGCATCCCACTGTGGCCTCAGGGCCTTTGCGCTGGCTGCTCTTTCAGCCAGGATCTCTCTCCGCCTGCTTCTTGAACACCTCCAGGAATCTGCTCAAATGTCCTCCCTGACCTTATTTTTCTCCATGGAACATATCACCTCCGGACATTGTGTATATTTTACTTAATTTTCTCTGTGTCCCCCACCAGGCTGTCTGCTGCATGAGAATGGAGACCTGCCTGCTTCACTCCCTGCTGTGCCCGGTATTTGGAACCCGCCCAACACACAGTAGGACCTCAGCGAATGTGTGACGGGTGTGTGATCACTGTAGGCCACAGACAAAGGTCTTCCCAGCAGTGATGGTAAGAGTCATTCATTCTCTACTTACTGAGCCCTACTGTGCACTGGATACTGACCTGGGTGGGAGGCATGCAGTGGATGAGACACAGTGAGCACACACAGCATGTTAGGAGGGGCACGTGCTCTGGAGAGCACACAGGGCTGGGGGAAGTCAGGAGTGCAGGAGTGGAGGAGAAGAGGGCCAGGTGGAGACAGTGGTGGCAGAAGAGACAGAGAGGTGGGGCCCAGGTCGTGCAGGGCTTGATGGCTCCTGTGAGGGCTTTTCCTCAGGGCAGCGGAACCATGGCTGGGCGTGGAGCAGGGGCCCGGTTCCTGAATGCTATGCAGGAGATGGAGCAGGTGTCTGCTGGGGAGATGTGCGTGGAGGAGGCTGTCCCTGTAGACTGTGCAGGCAGGGAAGGCTCCTCTGAGGGGGTGACATCTGAGCTGAGCCCTTGTATGGACCATGTTTCCACCTTCTGTAGACTGGATGCTTTAGTCTGCCCTGCAGGCCTATGCAGGACACACCCTGTTCTCAGTCACCTGGACTTGGCCTCCTGCCTCCATTATGGGCCTTCCCACCCCAGAAGGAGTCCTTCTAGATCTAACGCACTACCCCCTCCACTGGACTTGGACTCACACTGAGCCACTGTCCACCTGCCCAACTCACCCAGAGTCAAGTCCAGACACTTGGAGGAGCCCCTCCACCCCAGAGCCCATGAACTTACTCAAATGGCCAGTCCTCAGCCTGCTCACATGCCTCACCCTCCCCTCCTGCAGAAACCCTGTGACAGATCCTGTCCACAGCACCCTGCTCCTCCGATCCTGACCCCAGGCTTTCCCATGGGGTGTGACCCCGCATGGGGTGCAGTCCCCTCCTCCAGTCTGGTGAGTAGAAACTACCTTTTCTTTTTTCTTTTGTTAATATATTTATTTTTAAATTTTTATTTTATTGAGTTATAGTCAGTTTGCATTGTTGTGTCAATTTCCAGCATAGAGCATAATTTTGTCAATTGTGTTTACTCTTTCAAGAAACCATCTCTTGGCTTGATTTTTTCAAATGTTTCTAATATCTCTATTTTATTTATTTCCTCCCTGATCTTTATTATTTCCTTCCTTCTGCTTACTTTTGTTATTTTTTGCTCTTCTTTTTCTAATTCTTTTAGGTGGTAAGTTTGATTGTATATTGCAGTTGTTCCTCTTTTTTGAGGTAGACCTGATTCTCTCGCTATAAACTTCACTCTAAGCACTGCCTTTTCTGGATCCCATAGGTTCTGTGTGGTTGTGTTTTCATCATCATTTGTCTCACTGTGTTTTTTTATTTCTTCTTTGATTTCATCATCCACCCATTTTTTTTTAAAGTAGTATGTTGTTTAATCTCCATGCTGTCATTTATTTCTCCTTTATTTTTCTGTAGTTAATTTCTAGTTTTATGGTATTGTGTTCAGAAAAAGTTGCTTCAAATATTTTCTATCTTCTTCAAATTGTTAATGCTTCTTTTGTGCCAAAGTATATGATCTATCCTAGAAAATGTGGTTCGTGCACTTGGGAAGAATGTATATTCTATTTTAGGGAAATATAATGTTCTGAAAATATTAACCAAGACAAATTGTTCTATTTTATCATTTAATTTCTATGTTGTCTTATTAATTTTATGTATGGAAGATCTGTCCAGTGATGTTAATGGATAGTTAAAGTCTTCTACCATGACTGTATTCTGATCAAATTTTCCCTTTTTATCTGTTATGTATTTAGGTGATCCTATATTGGGTTCATATATGTTAATGAGTGTAATATCTTCATCTATGACTCCTTTAATCATTATAAAATGTCCTTCTTAATCTTTCTTTATAATCTTTGTTTTAAAGTCTATTTTATTTGAAATCACTGTTGATATTCCTGCTTTCTTGTCATTTCCATTTTTGTGGAATATCTTTTTCAATCCTCTCACTTTCAATCTATGTGTGTCCTTCTCCCTAACGTGGGTCTCTTGTATACAGTGTATTGTAGATACTTGCTTTATTATCCACTCTGCACTCTATGTCCTTTGATTAAAGCATTTAGTCCATTGACATTTATAATAATTATTGATAGATATGTGTTTATTATATTTTGAACTTTGTTTTGCAGTTGATTTTGTATTTCCTCTTTGTTCCTTTCTTTTTCTTTTTGTGGTTTGATAATTTTCCTTTTTATTATCTTGGTGTCTTTTTAGTTTTGTGACTCTATTGTAACTTTTTGGCTTGTGGTTACCCTACTTTGTTCATATATTAACCCATTACTATATCTGTTTGTTTTAAATAGATAGTAATATAAGCTCAAACTCATCCTACCAAGAACAAAAGAGAGAGAGAGAGACAGAGAGAGAGAGAGAAACCTGTACATTTTCTTGCTCGCCTCCCCCACCCTTAATGATTTAGATGTCCTCTTTTCTGATTTCATGTTTATTCTGTTGTAATTCATTGTAGCAATCACCTTTCCAATCATGGTTTTCTCCTTTTTGTAGCATCCTGTTTCTTTTCTGTTTAGAGTAGGTCTTTCAATATTTCCTTTAGCATAGGTTTAGTGTTGCTAAATTCTTTTAGTTTTTGCTTGTCTGTGAAGTTCTTTATCTCTCCTTCTATTCTAAAGGATAGCCTTGCTGGATAAAGTATCGTAAGCTGCATCATATTTTCATTCAGGACTTTGAATATTCCTTGCCCCTCCCTTCTGGCCTGTACTGTTTGTGTAGAGAAATCAGCTCAAAATCTTATGGGGGTTCCCTTGTATATCATTCTTTGTTTTTCTCTTGCTGCCTTTAGAATCATTTCCTATTCTCAACCCTGGTCATCCTAATTGTAATATGTCTTGGTGTGGGTCTGTTTGGGTCCTCCTTGTTTGGGACGTTCTGTGCTTCCTGTACTTGGATATCTGATTCCTTCTTTAGGTTTGGGAAGTTTTCAGTCATGATTTCTTCAAATACCTTTTCAATCCTCTTTGTTCTTTCTTCTCCTTCTGGGACCCCCATTATGAGTAGGTTGGCATGATTTATGTTATTCCATAGGTCCCTTATATTGCTTTCATTGGTTTTTATTTGTTTTCTCTCAGCTGTTCTGTTGTCCTGTCTTCTAAGTCACATATTCATTCCTCTCAATTATCTAGCCTACATTTTACAGACTTTAGCTCAACTCTCATCTCAGCAAATAAGTTTTCCAATTTTCACTGGCTCCTCTTTAGAGTTTCAATTTCGTTTTTTGACATATTCTCTGTCTCTATAGACAATCTCTTTTAGTTTCTTCAGTACTTTGATCACTCCTTTCTTGAAATCATCTAGTAGACTATCAATGTCTATTTCATTGATTGTTCTTTCAGGGGATTTATCTTGTTCTTTTAATTGAGAGAGGTGGCTCTGCTTCTTCATCTTGCTTATATCTCTCTGGCACTATGGCTTATGGAGTATCAATTATCTACTGTGGTCCTTTAGGAGTTTATTTATTTATATAAAGTGGATGCAGAAATAAAACTAAGCACAAAGAAATTAGTTTTAAAAGCAGTATAATCAATAACAGAAGAACATATTGAAACAAGATAACAATTGAGTTGGGATGAATTTTTAAAACATTAAAGGAAGAAAAATATTTGAGAACAGAGTATAATCATAACAGAAGAACAAAACAAAGATAAAAATGAAATTGGACAAATTGAAAGATAATAATATAAGTATTTTAAAAGAAAATTTTAAAAGGGATTAAAAATAGAAATATAAAAATTATTTAAGAAGTAACATTTAAAAAGTAAAAGAAAATGGAACAGAAAAAGAAGAGAGTATGTTCCCGTGAAGATTGTGTGCCCTTAATAATTTTATCAAGAGGTCCTTCTTAAATATGTGTGGTTGCCAAGTTTTACTTCTGTGCCTTTTGCCTGTTATCCCTTTGGTTAGGGATGTGGCCGTTAACATGTTAACCAGAGCCTACCCTGGTTATTGAATGGGGTCTCCTATTTGTTTTGTGGTTGTCACAGCTCCTGCCCTTGCCTTGCTTCATGAACTCAGCTCGTTGGTTCCAGAGACCCTCTGGTCACACCCTTGGTCTGTGCTGCTCCCAGTGCCTGTAGGTAGACATGTCACATCTCCTCCCAATGCTGCATCTTGGTGCTGCTCTCCTGCATGGTAGGTGGGCAGGTTGTGCCCGTTCCCAATGCCATGTCCAGGTGCAGCAGTCCTGCACAGTAGTTGGGTTGGTTGCTCCCTTGTTCAGTGCTACTCCCCACTCCACATCTGTTCCACACTCTGTAGGTGGGCTTGAGGCAAATGGCCACACCAGCCCTAGTCCCTGCTCTTTGCCAGAACTCTGCTCCTTGTTCATTTGTCTTAGAGGTGTGAGTTCTTAGAGGCACCAGGACAGAACCTTCCTATATGTCTGGGGATGTAAACAAGTCTGAGTCCCACCTATGAGGCTGCAGAACTGCCAGGTACATATTCAGGTTTCAACGCCACCTCTGCCTGGGTGGGTATGATGGCTGTGGCTGAGCCTCATCTCTCTTCTTCTGAGAAATCACCAGTTATGTTGCCATGGGTCAGCAGAGACAAAGGCAAAACTCCCCTTCCCCCAGGCAAGCCAGCAATGTTGCTTTGCTTTATTTTTTTTCTTATTTTATCGGGGTCCAAGGCTGTTCTGCTCTGTATACAATCCAAGCAGTTGTCCACAGCACACTGTAGTCCCCCAGGGTTACCTCTGTACAGTCAACCAGAGTCTGCCTGGATCCAGCAGCCTGTCCCTTCCCATCCCTGATTCACTTCTAGGTTTGGGGGTTGTTGACACACTTTGTGCCCATTTAACTTAATTCTGTCAGTCAAGGGCGGTTCTGTACACATCTGAGCCTCAGAGGTTCCCTGTCCATCCTGCTGACCTCTCCGTTGGAAAGGGGGAGACCCAGTCAACCAGCACTATCCCTCCTTTGCTGCTCCCTCTTCAAAGGACCAACCCCAAGCCATTTTGCATTTTCTTCCTTCTTTTTTCTGTTTCTCCTACCAGATTGGTGGCACATTTTGTCTTTTGAAGATGGCAATGTTTTATCAAAGTTCAGCAGATGTTCTGAGTGGGTGGGTGTGTCTGTGAATGTCACTCTTGGCATATTTATTGGAGAGGATAAGATACAAGTATCCTTCTACTCCACTATCTTGTCCTTTCTCCAAGAATATGCACTCAATAATTTTGTCATAAGTTGTTTTTAATTATGGGTGGTTGCCAAGTCTTCCTTCCATGCCTTTTGTCTGTTATCCCCTTTGTTGGTGGTGTGGCTAGTGTTCTGGTGGCCTGAGTCTGCCCTGGATATTGAGCAGGAGCTCCTTTTTTTTTCCTGTGGTTGTCACACTCCTGCCCATATCCTGCTGTGAAAACTCCACTTGCTGGTTCCAGAGGCCCTCCAGTCGTGCTCCTGGTCTGTGTCCCAGCATCAGTAAGTGGGTGGTCTGCACCCCCACCAGATGCCTGGGCCCAGTACCACACTTGTGCAAGGTAGTTGGCAGGTAGCTCCCCTGCCGCATTAGGTCCATGCTTCATAGGTGGACTCAGAGAAAACAGCTGCACTAGCCCTCACCCCTGCTCTGTTCCAGAACACTGCTTCTTGTCCATTTGTCTTAGAAGAGCCAATTCAGAGAGGCATCGGTGTGTAATGGTCCCCTCTGCTTGGGACTGTAAACAAATCTCAGTGCCACCTATGAGGTTGTGGAGCCCCTAGGTAGGGATTCGGTTTTTGACCCCTCCTTCACCTGGGAACCATGAACCAGAAAATATGGTGGCTATGGCTGAGCCTTGACTCTCTTCTCCCAAGAAGTCTCCAATAATGGCACTGTGGGTCTGTGGACACAAAGGCTACAGATCCCCTTCCCCCCAGGGCAGACCAGCAGTGTTGCTTTGCCTTTTTTTTTTTTTTTTTTGGATTTTATGGGGGACCCAGGCTGTTCTAATCTGTATACTCTCCCAGCCATGGCACACAGAACATTGCAGTCCCCCAAGGTTTCCTCTGTACAGTCAGCCCGAGTCCTCTGCTCGACTCAGACAGCCTGTCCCATCCCACCTCTGCTGGTTCACGTCTAGGGCTGGGGATCGTTGGGGCTCTTTGTGCCCAATTAACTTAGTTCTGTCAGTCAAAGGCTATTCTGTACAGATCCGAGCTGCAGATGTTCCCTCTCCATCTTGCTGAACTCGCCATTTTAGTTGGGTAGACCAAGTGTATTAATGCTATTACTCCTTTGCAGCTCCCTCCTCATTGGAATGGTCCTGAACTATTTTCCTTTTTCTTCTTTTCTCCTTTTCTCCTACCAGATTTGTGGAAAATTTTATCTTTTGAAGAAGGCAATATTCTGTCAAAGTTCAGCAGGTGTTCTGGATGGTGGGTGTGTCTGTGGATGTCACTTTTGGTGAATTTGTGGGAGAGGGTGAGCTCTGAGCATCTTTTTTACTCCACCATCTTTCCTCCTCCTTCACTTTTTCTTTTGATTGGAACACTTAGTCCATTGACATTTATAGTAGTTATTTTATAGATGTGGTTTTATTGCCATTTTGAAATTTGTTTTCCAGTTGATTTGGTATTTATTATTTGTTTCTTTCTTTTAATTTTTTTTTTATTTTTGTCATTTGATAAATTTCTTTTCTATAAGCTTGGTTTCTTTTTGGGTTTTATGACTCTTTATATACTTCTGATATGTGGTTATCTTGTCTTTCAAGTATGGTAACCCCTCACTTCATCTGTTTGGTTTTAGTTGATAGTCATGTAGGCTCAAGTGGATCCTAAAAAGAAAGAAGACAAAAAGAAAGAAGAAAAAAAAAAAAAAAGAAAGGGAACAAAATCTATATCCTCTTGCTCTCCTCTTTCACCTTTTATGATTTTTCTATTCTCTCTTTCTCTCTTTCTTTCTTGCTTTCTTTATTGACTTGCTGACTTATTTATATCTTCATGTTTTCCCTTGCAATTCACTGTATTTATTGCATTTCCAATTATGGTTTCCTAATTTCTATAGCTTCCTGTTTATGTTTTATTTAGATTAGAACTTTCAATTTTTTTTTTAGCATAGATTTAGTACTGCTGAATTCTTTTAGTTTTGCTTGTCTGTGAAATTCTTTCTCTCTCTTTCTGTTCTAAAGGAGAGTCTTTCTAGATAGAATATCCTAGTTTGCAGCCTTTTCTCATTCAGGACTTTGTATATATCTTGCCACTCCCTTCTGGCCAGAAGTTTTTATGTAGAGAAATCTGCTGAATGCTTATGGGGCTCCCTTGTAACTAACATTTTGTTTTTCTCTCACTGCCTTTAGAATATTTTCTTTATCTTTAACTTTAACCATTTTAATTATAATATGTCTTGGTGTAGGTCTGTTTGGTTTCTTCTTGTTTGAGACCCTCTGTGCCTCCTGTACTTGGATAATTCTTTCCTTCTTAAGGTTTGGAAAGTTTTCAGTCATGATTTCTTTAACTATCTTTTCAATCCCCTTTTCTCTTTCTTCTCCTTCTGGGACCCACTATTATGCATAGGCTGGCGCACTTTATATTATCTTGCTTTAATTGGTTTTTATTGGCTTTTCTGTCTGCTGTATTGGGTTATTTCTTTTATCTTGTCTCCTAAGTCATTTATTCATTCCTCTGCATTATCTAGTCTGTTTTTGATTGCCTGTAGTTGAATTTTCTATTTTTAACTAGCTCTTCTTTATAGTTTAAATTTTCTTTTCAAAGTTTTCTGTCTCTATTGATAGTCTCTTTCAGTTCTTTCAGTGCGTTGATCATTCCCTTTTTGAAGTCTAGTAGACTATCAGTCTATTTTACTGATTGTTCTTTCAGGGGATTTCTCTTGTTCTTTTAATTGAAAGTGGTTCCTCGGCTTCTTTATTTACTTATATTTCTCTGGCTCTATGTATTTCTTCTAGACCCGTTTCTGAGCTGTGGTGTGTAGTAGGCAGTGTGGGAGCACTTCAGTTGTGAAGAAAAATAGGCAGGAGATGTCCACTGGGGAGTTCCTTCTGTGGTGTTGTCTTTTACTTGTTATGCAGACTTACAAAGTACTATTTGTTGATGTTGGCTTTATCTCTGCCTTAGCTATGGGAATGTCAGCCACCTACTCTGGTGCCCCTCAGGTTCTGAGCCCCAGGAAACATCAGTGCAGATCCAGCAGTGTCAGTCCCTTGGACCTGCCTTAGCAAGTGTGTAGTCACACACATGAATTTGTGGTCCACTACAGGTTCAGCTCAAACCCCAATCCCGCATCCACATATGGAACCATACACCACCCTTTTGTAAATACCCTCACTGGCCACCCTTCTTGAGTCAGAACTTCACTCACTGCCTGTAAGTCCCAGAGGTGTGGATCCACAAAGTGACCCGAGAGAGCAAATCCACCCTCTCTGCCTGGGGCTGTAAACAAATCTCAGTCCCGCCTGTGAAGTTGCAATGGCACAGGATATGGATTCAACATTCAGCTCTGCCTTTGTGCAGCAGTGTTGGCTATGACCAAGCCCCATTTCTCTTCTCATGAGAACACACCAACAATGGAGCCAAGTGGAGAAAGTGACTTTGGCACAGCCATGCGTCATTCCTCCCCCATTATACCAACATTGGTGCTTTTTTATGAGGGTTTCAGTCTGTTCTGTTCCACACACACACACACACACAGCCAGAGCTCACACTGCCCTCTAGTTTCCTGATGCTGCCTCTCTGCAGTGTGACCCAGCCCTCTGCCTGGGCTCTTCACTGACTACAGTAGCCAGTCCTGGCTCATCCCTGCTAGCTCATGTCTAGGGCTGGTCATCACAGGGACCCTCTGTCAGTATTCCCCAGTTCTGCCTGCCATGCAGTTGCCACTGTCTCCTTCAAACCTTGGAACCTCTGCTTCTTTCCTAGCTGATCTCCCAGCTAGAGAGGTTGTGTCCCAGTGTGAGGGTGCCTTTCTTCCTATGCTACTCTTTCCCTGCAGGATCAGTCCTGCACTGAATTTTTCTTTTTTCTTTTTATTCCTTACCATATTTTGTGAGAATCTTCCTGTATTTCAAAATGAGAGACAGTCTGCCAGAGTTCAGGAGGTTTCTGTGCAATTCAATGTTTTTGTAGATGTAATTCTTTGTGTATTTGTCAGAGAGGTCAAGCTGTGAGTCTGTCTACTCTGTCATTTTGGCTCCTTCAAATTTTAAAATAGGGCTAGGTCTTTCTTAATTACTCTCAACAAGCTGTTGTAGTTTCCAGCGTACATGTCTTGTAATTTTTACTTGCCTCTATTGGATGCTGATTCAGAACATACACAACCTTCTGGAGAAACCTGTCCCACCCTGCCATTTGCTGCCAACTAGCTGGCCTGTGTCTGAGTCACCAAAATGTTTTGTTCTTTATCTGATTTTTAATTCTTTAGAATTTATCATTTTACTCTCATAAATGCTGATTGTACTTGTAACAAATACTTTAAAATAAAAATAATAAACTTTATGCTGTGGATGCAATATGAATGAATCTCAAGTAACATATGCTTTAAATACCTTAGAATTAGTAAAGCAATATAGATACATTATGAACACTTGAAATGTTGCCTAAAGGAAAAGTGCAGAGATTTGCAAATCCCACCCCCAGAAGTGACCGTCATGAATGGCTTGGTGAACATCTCTCAGTCTCTATCTTTCTTATTCTCTCTGCCTCTGTCTCACACACCACAAGATTCATTTACATCTATGATGATTTGACACATATGTGGTCATAGATGGCATCTGGGGTGTAGATGATGGATTAACAAGCATCCAAACTGAGGGCTTCCTTGACATCAGGTAAAGACCTAGCAGTCATTTTTCCAGCTGCACAACAATCATTCCTCCATGTGAACCAGAACTGATGAATCCCACCCCCTCTCCATGAACATTAGTGTTGCTTCCAATCTCCTACTAGTTAAACCAGAACTGTGATGAACATCCTTGAAAAGACATCTTTGAAAAATTGTGCAAGAATTTTAGTATGATCAACACTAAGCATCAGCACTACTCGGAAAGGGGTGAACTTGTGGAACTGTAATTCATCCTGCATACTGTTCTCCCAGAGAGGAGTGTCTGCTCACTCTTCCCTCCAGGGGATCTACTGTGGCCTCTGCCTCCTCATGTTGTCACTAGAACTGGTTGTCACCAGGCTAAAGTCCTGCCAGTGTGATGGTGACCAATGCTGTCTCCAAAGTGTGTACATCTGTGTGCATCCTCACTTGAGAGGTCAAGCACCTCTAATATACACTGGCCACCTGCATTTCCTCTTGTTGGAATTGCATGTGTTTGTTCTGTTTCTGTTTAGAACACAGTGTTTCAAGAAGTTTTTGGACCACAGGGATGTGAAACCTTTCTCTGACTTTAGGTTATGAAAAATGATTTTTCCAGGTTGTGGTTTGTCTTTCATGGCTTTTGAATATTATTATTTTTTATTTTGTAGGTTATGTTTTGCCACAGGAAGAGCTAAGCATGTCCCTTCTGGCTCTGGTATCACACATAGAATAGCAGTGCCTATCTCGAGATTATGCACATAGTTACTAAAAATTTTCATTTTGTACATCTCATGTTTAATCCACCTGGGTTTCCCTTTCAAATAACCAAAATGCTACTTCAAGTAAAAAAAAAAAAAAAAAACCACCAGTCCCTTGTTAAAACATGAGAGCAGACATATTTTAATATGTCATGGGAGGGAGAAAAGAGAATGTGTGCTTTGGATACAGGGTTTTATTATGAGGAAAGAAACAGTCTGAAACTAGACAGTGATGATGGTTACACAGCATTGTGAATGCACTTAATGCTCCTGAATTGCACAATTTAAAATGGAAAAACATCTAAATTTTATTACTGTAAACTTAAAACATAAAAATAGATGATACTCTAAATGACATGAAAGAAAACAAGGAAATTACAGAAAAAACAAACAAAAATGATGCCAGGAGAAGTGAAGTAAAGTGTGGGTCTGGGAGTGGGTTGATTCTGAGAATTAGATGACAGTGTTGGTGTTTGCAGAAGCATCTCAGCCCGTAGGGGTGGTGATGCCTGAATTGGCTCTGGGTCTCATAGAAGTGTGTGTGTAGGTGCAGGAGGAGCTACAAGATCAGGCTCAGGGTCTCCCTGCAAGACTGGTAAAGTAACCTGTCTCTAGGTCTCCTGTAGGGCTAGTCTTACAGTCTCCCTGCAGAGCTGGTGGGATGTGACACGGTTCTGTGTTTTTTGCAGGTGCAGGTTCGGGTTCCCCTACAGGGTTGGTAGAATGGGACCCAGTCCTGTGTCTCTTGCAGGATCCAGCTCAGGATCTCATGCAAGACCAGGCTCAGGGTCTCCTTGTAAGGCTTGTGGAATGAGACCCCATCCTTTTTCTCCTGCAGCAGCAGATTCATGGTGTACCTGCAAGGTTTTGCAATTTCACCCTACTCTGTATCACCTGCAGTAGCAGGCTCAGACTGTCCCTGCTGGGTTGATGGAATATGACCCATCTCTGATTCTCTTGCAGAAGCAGGCTCAGGGTCCCTCTACAGGGCTAGTCAATTTTGTTCCAGTCCTAGGTCCCTTGCAGGTGCAGGATTGGGGTCTTCTTTCAGGGCTGGTGAAATGTGACTCAGCTATTTGTCTCCTGCAGAAACAGGCAGAGTTTCTCCCTGCAAGCCTTGTGGAATGAGACCCAGTGCTGGGTCTCCTACAGGAGCATGCTCGGGGTCTCTAGGCAGGGCTAGTGGAATTGGACCTGGCTAATGGTCTCCCTGCAGTGCTGTTGGAATTGGTCCAATTCTTGGGTGTCTTGAAGGTGCAGGCTCTAAGTCTCCCTGCATTGCTGGTGAAATGTGACCCAGTTGTGGTTCTCCTGAAGGAACAGTCTCAGGGTTTCCCTGCAGGGCTGGTGGATGGGACATAGTCCTGGGTCTCCTGGAGGAGCAGGCTCTGGGTCATTTTAGAGATGTTGCAATATGACCAATCTCAGGTTCTCCTGCAGGAGTAGGCTCGGGGCCTTCCTGCAGGGCTAGTGGAATTGGACACGGCTCATGGTCTCCCTGCAGTGCCATTGGAATTGGTCCAATTCTTGGGTCTTTTGAAGGTGTAGGTTCTAAGTCTCCCTGCATTGCTCATGGAATGTGACCTGGCTCTGGGTCTTCTGCAGGAGCAGGCTGATAAATTACCTGTAGGGCTGGTGGAATGTGACGTGGCTCTTAGTCTCCTGCCAGAGCTGATTCAGGGTCTTTCCACAGGGCTGGTAGAATTGGCCCCAGGCCTGGGTCTCCTGCATGTGCAGGCTCAGGTATCCCTGCAGGGCTTGTGGAATGTGACTGGGTTTCTATTTCCTTCAGGGGCAGGCTCAGACTCTCCTTGCAGTGTTGCTGGAATGGCACATGGCTCTGAGTTTCCTGTAACAGCAGTCTTATGTTCTTCCTACAGGGCTAGTGGAATATGACTCAGACCTTGGTCACTTGCAGGAGCAGGCTAGTTTTCTCCCTGCTGGGATGGTGGAATCAGACCCTGTCCTGGGTCTTCTGCAGAAGCAGGCTCCAGGTCTTCCTGCAGGGCTGTTGGAACATGACCCCATCACTTGTTCTGCTTCAGGAGTAGGCACAGGGTCTCCTTGCAAGGATAGTGTAATTGGACCCAGCTCAGGGGTCACTACAGGGCTGATGGAATGTGACCTGGCTCTGTGGTTCCTGCAAGTGTAGGTTCTGTGTCTCCCTTCAGGGTTGGTTTAATGGGACCCATTCCTGGGTCTCCTGTAGAAGTAGGCTCAGAGTCTCCCTGCAGGGCTGATGGAATGGGACCCATCTCTGGGTCACCTGCCAGAACAGATTTGGACTCTACCTTCAGGCTGGAGGAATTGGGCCTGTTCTTGCATTTCCTGCAGGAACAGGCCTTGGGTCTTCCTGGAAGAATACTGTAATATGACCCATCTCTGGTTCTCTTGCAGGAGAGGCTCATGGTCTCCCTAGAAGGTTAGCAGAATTTGTCCCATTCCTTGGTCCAAGGCTCATGGTATCCCTGCAAGGTTGGTGGAATGGGACCTAGTCCTGTGTCTCCTGCAGCAGCAGGTTCTGTTCTCTTTGCAGGGCTGGTGGAATGTGACTCCACTCTGTAGTATTTTTTGCAGATGCAGGCTTAGGGACCCCACCAGAACTGATGGCTCTTAGTCTCCTATGGGAGCAGGTGAGGGATTCCCTGCAGAGCTGGTGGAATTCATCCCAGTCCTCGGTCTCTTGCAATTGCAGGCTCAGTGTCTCCCTGCAGGGTTTGTGGAATATGACTTGGCTGTGGGTATCCTGCAGGAGCAAGCTCAGTGTTTCCGTGCAGGGTTGGTGGAATGAGATCTAGTTCTGGCTCTCCTACAGGAGGAAGCTGGGGTTCTCCCTGGAAAGGCTGATGGAATTGGACTGGGATGTCTGTCTCCTGCAGGAGCAAGCCTAGGGATTACCTGCAGAGCTGGTAGAATGTCACACAACTCTTGTTCTTCTGCAGGAGCTGGCTCATGTTCTCTGTGAAGGGCTTGGTCTCCCCCAGGAGCAGGTTTGTAGTCTCACTACAGGGCTGGTGTTATGTGACCCGCTCTGTGTTTTCTGCAGATGCAGTCTCAGTGTTTGGCTGCAGGTTTGGTGGAATGGGACGAAGTCCTGGGTTTCCTGGAGTTGCAGGCTCACAGTCTCCCTTCTGGGGTATTGGAATGTGACCCAGTCATGTGTTTCCTGCTGAAGTGGCCTCAGGATATCCCTGCAGGGCTGTTGAAATTTTACCTTGCTCTGTATCACCTGCAGGATCAGGTTTGTGATCTCCCAGCATGGCTGGTGGATTTGGACCTATTCCTGGGTCTCCTGCAGGAGCAGGTTTTCAGTCTTCCTGCAGGGCTTCTGGAATATGACATATCTCTAATTTTCCTGCAGGATCAGGCTTGTGGGTCACCCAGCAAGGCTAGTGGAATTGGACCCACTTCAAGGTCTTAGTGCATGGTTGATGGAATGGGACCCAGTCCTGGGTCTCCTGCAGGAATTGGCTCAGAATCTCCCTGCAGGACTGGTGAAATTGGACCCATTCCTGAGTCTCCTGCAGGAGGAGGCCCTGCATCTTCCTGGAGGGATGGTGGAATATGACAGAGATCTGGTTCTCCTGCAGGAATAGGCTCAAGGTCTCCCTAAAAGGCTAGTGGAATTGGACACATTCCTGGATCCATTGAAATTGAAGGCTTGGGGGTCTTCCTACACAGCTGGTGGAATGTGATTTGGCTCTGAGTCTCCTGCAGGAATAGGCTCAGGGTCTCCTTGAAAGATTGGTGAAATGGGACACAGTGCTGTGTCTCTTGCAGTAGCAGGCTCAGGTTCTCCCTACAGTGTTGGTAAAATTGGACCTGGCTCTAATTCAACTGCAGTAGCAGACTGAGGGTATATCTGCATGGCTGGTTTAGTGTGAAGGAACAGCAAGTCTTAATACATTGGCCCACTCCTGGGAAAAGTATAAACAGGGCTTGGTGCATGGTCTCTTGTATTGTCTGAAAAAGCCCCTTGAGATGTGTTGATTCTGATGACCTCTTCCAAGAACTTGAACACTTTTAGAATCTCTGCCAACTCATCTTGTTTAGACTGAAGGAATCTGCCTTTCATCAGTTCTTGGAATAGAGATCAACACAAAATGAAAGAGGGAAGAAAAAATTACCAATCTATCTATTGAGAAATCAGCTGAAGACATTAGAAAGTTCTCTTGCAATGCACTTGTTTCTATTTTGGTGCACTTAGAATCATTTCTTTATTATCAACTTTGGCCATTTAAATTAGAGTATATATTGTTGTAGGCCTACTGGGGTTCATTATGCTTGGACCCTCTGTGCTTCCTGTGTTGAGATAGTTGGTTCTATCTTTGGTTTAAGAAAATTTCAGTCTGATTTCTTCAAATATCTTTTCAAACCATTTGTCTTTCTTCTTTTCCATGTGGGATCCCTATGAGTCATAGACTGGTATGTTTTCTCTTATCCCAGGTTTCAGTTGCATTGCTTGCATTGGTTTTCACTTGCTTTTCTATGTCGTGTTCTGACTGAGTGATTGCAGTTATCCTGCTTTCGAAGTCACTTATTTGTTCCTCTGCATTATCTAGTCCGATTTGGACTGTCTTTAGCTTAGCTACTCTCACCATTGAGTTTTCTGATTATATTTGGCTCATCTAAATTGTTTCTCTTTCCATTTATACTAGCCTGCATTTGTATTCGTAGACTCAAGATTTCCTTCAGTGTTTTTATGTCCTCCCCTTTCAAGTCATGTTCTAGTAAATTTTGGTGGTCTAATACATTGGATGTTCTTTCAGGAGACTCCTGTCTTTTGAAAATTTGGAATGGTTCTTTTAACTTTATTATATCTCTCTATCGCTATGGGTTAAGGATTATCAGTTATCTATTATAGACTTGAACAGCTTTTGTAAGTGAAATCATTTCTGTGCACATTTAGTATTAATGCTGTGAGGATTGTTTTTGGTATGTAATGATGCCATGCATTCCTTCTGTGTCTGTTGCCTGTTATATCTATGATTGCTAGTGTGGTTTTTGTTGTGGTGAATACAACCTATTCTAGTAAAGTTAGCAGAGTGTCATTTTGGTTAAATGCTTATCATAGCTCTGATAGTGCTGGGACTAGTAATTTTTGCTGGAATACAGGCTTCCAAATGGTTTCTGGGCTGCCGGCTGGATATGTGGATAGGGAGTGGTTCCAATACACTCTCATGAAAGTGCATTCGTCCTTACTATTGCCACGGAAAAGTCAAAATTTTATAATGGGTTCCCTCAGGTTCTCTGCAAACAAAAACAAAAGTGGAAACAAATCTAATGATGTCACACATTAGAACCTGTTGAAGCATGCAGTGCCACAGTTGGGTCCTTAGTGTAGTACTGGGTCAGCACCAGAACTATTGTTGCATTAGCATGTGGTAGTCAAGGCTGATGGAAAGGCTTCAAATTCACCTATTGTTCAGCAGATCTCTGCTCCAAGAACTCTTGCAATAAGGCATTGGAACTCAAAGGCAAGCATGGGGCATTTCAAAAACCTCTGCTTTGGACAATAAGAAATTTCAATCCTGCCTATGAAAATTGCAGATCCTTGGGCTATAGAATCTGATTTCAACAATAAATTGCCCTGAATTCTAGAAACTAGATGAAGATGGCTCTGAATGAGACCCATTTCTCCTTTATGGAGAAAATGAGCAATTATACCGTGGATGTGGAAAGACTGTGACTAAGGCCCTGGGTTACTAAGCTAATCCACAACACATATGCCAGCAGGTTTAATATTAAGAGAGGACCCAGGCAGATCTGTTCTCTAGATAGTACCAACCACAGCCCAAAACAATCTCCAAACCCCTGGGAATAAATTTGTGACATCAGCCACAGCCCTAACACAGATTCCACAGGCACTCCTAGCTCAAAATTAACAGGTGGAGTATTGGTCTGGGAATGAATTGCAGAGAAATTTTGTGATTATTGCTTTCAGATATGTCAACCAAACGTCCACTATGCACTCTTTTAACCCTCAGCACATTGTCTTCCATCTCAAATGACCTGTCCACTTTAGAGTGTGCATTCCAGTAAAACACAGTTTCCCCTTTACTGCTCCCTCACCAAAGGTCAGGTCCTGCACTGATTTCCATTCTCTAATTTGCCTTCTACTCTTTCCAGGTTATGTGAGAATTTTCTGACTTTTGAAGTAAGAGATGTTTGGGCATTTTTCAGCAGGGTTCCTGAGCCAAGGGCTGGGAGAGTGTATGTTTATCTTGCTGTATACATGGTAGAGAGTGAGCGAAGTTTGCACTGGTACTCTGCCAGTTTGGCATGGATAAATTAACACAATTTAGTCATAACTCACAGACACTTGATTCTTGTTTAGCTATTTTTCTGTATATCAATTGTGGGAGGATGAGTCCGAAAACTCCAGGTCTGACAATGTGTTCATACCTCAGTTGCAGACTTTCAAATAATAAACAGAATTGAATTACATACATGGGAAATGTATCAAAATAAAGACAGTTTTAGAAACATACTAAATCTAACTATAAGACAGAGTTGCCAAATTTAGGTACCAGCTTGAAATATCCAAATAAGAAAAATGCACAGAAAATATAAATTAGCAGCCAAAAGTCATGAAGGAGGCAGGTCAATAGTTTTCTCTTGGTGCCTCCAGCACTAACAGAAACAATGAAATAATTCTTAGAACCATTAACAACCACAACCCTAGGTTTCCATTGTGCATGTGGTGCCCTTTCCTAATAATGACACATACTGGTCAATGTTGGCGATTCAAGGGGAAAAATTATTATTTAGGAAACCACAAAGAAACCCAAACAATGTATTTTTACATAGGCTTGCTTTCAATAGCACTTAGAGATATTATAGATATGAGAACACTGCCGCAGCTTTGCTAAGCTATTGAGAATCATGTGCTCGTCTATCAAAGATGAGAATGTTTAATCGACTAATTATGTTGAGAAAAGCAATTTAACCCAAAAAATACAGCAATCACATTATATCCTGCTCCTGGGACTTGACAAAAGGGAAAAGATGGTCCACAAAAAAAGTGTCACTACATATCTATCCCAACAATTACACTTCATTTCAATAACTGAATTATCATAGTTACAAATACTGTTTTGAAAAAATTAGGATAAATAAATATCCAAATTCAGGCAAAAATTTCACTCACTTACAAAACTCCCTTCACACCAAAGTAGACATAAGCCCAGCATTTGCTGAATCTAGGGGAAGGTCATCATTTCAAGTTGTGAGCAAAGAATTCAATACCAATCTATTTTAGTCGAGAGTAGTTGACAAAGGAGGAGTTCACTGTTGTGCACAGAATGTGAAGGAGGAGGAACTCTGATACTAGGAGGGGCTTGCTCAGCTCCTACTGGCTTCATTGCAACTCAGGTTCTGATCCTTTAAAATGGATGCCTGAGTGGAGGGGAGGGAAGAGCAAGTGCTTGATAGCAAGGCCCAAACCTGGGAAAAGGCTTACCTGGGCTTGGTGCATTTTGGTCTGAATGGTTTGTAAATGCCCCTTGAGACCTGTGGATTCTCATGACCTCTTCCAAGAACATGAGCGCTTTTATCATCTCTGCCATCTCTTCTCTTTTAGACGTCAGGAATCTTGGACCCGTTCTTGGAGCAGAGAATTGAGTGACTTTCTCAAGTGCACGTTGACACTCCGAATGTTTCTGCCAGTATCAGCGAGGTTCAATATGTCTCATGAATGTCTTTCGAGCCTGGTATTCTCAACAGAAGTCTCCATGCCAGTATTATCCATTGTAGCAGAACAACTCTCATCAATGTGTTTGCATCTCACCTCAATTCGTGCAGCCAGCTTTTCTGCCAGCTTCCTTCATGTCTCCTATAAAGTCAAATTCTAAAGGACAGGGCAAGTCTGAAAGTACCTCGGAGCCTCACCTGTAAGCTGATGACAGGCAGATCTTCCACTGTATGCCCTTTCAGATTCTGGAAACTGACCCGTGAACTCAGGCCATTGCGCAGCACGAGTATCTCGAACTTAAACAGATTCCCGAAAAAGAGACTTAAGCCAAGCTCCATAGAGGGCGGTACCGCCTCCATGACACTGATCCACCCACAGAATTCTACCCAGTTACCTTGGATCCAACAGCCACAACAATCCTGGTGGAACACACCAAGATTCCACCTGGAATCCAACCGGTAACTACCATCACCAATGGTTACTGCATCTTGTCAGTGTTGGGGGAGGGGCTGCATCAAACGAGAGGTTCCTAAGGTAAATGTGATTCTCTCCATTAGTGTCCCATGATCCGTTTTCTCTTCCCTCTATCCTTTTGTACAGATCTGTATACACAGTACAAATGGAGGGAATTCTGTCCATGTAAAGTTTATGGTTTCACACGTCTTTAAACTTTCTAACAGTTAACATTACACAAAGACCCACTATAAGAATCTTTTGTTTGTGTAATATCCATTCACCCACAATGCATATCCGTCTGTTGCTTTTCTGCTGAAATACACACAATATCAGAACATGGATCCAATTGTTTCATGGGGGCTGAAATTCCTAGAAGTGAAACCAATCCCAGTGTGCACTTTACTGTCTGTCTCGTTTGCTCTTAGTACAGTTTTGCAGAGCTACTTGTCTTTGTTATAGGTGTATGCCATTTATTCTCTACATAGGGTTGAATATGCCATTCATTGATCCTGTTGGAAGACTTGTAATACTATCACGGACTATGACTCCATCTTATTCAAAGTCGGCATTTGGGTTAGGTCACGATATGCTC
The DNA here is from genome assembly GCF_048773025.1 of Camelus bactrianus. Taxonomy (NCBI): domain Eukaryota; kingdom Metazoa; phylum Chordata; class Mammalia; order Artiodactyla; family Camelidae; genus Camelus; species Camelus bactrianus. The sequence continues at coordinate 71,249,472 of NC_133552.1, forward strand.
TTACGAATCAATATTTATGAAAATTAATTCATGCATCTGTTTTCTGAATACATGTGTGTTGATTAGATGCAAGCCTCGATACTGGGTCAATGCAGGCTGAATGATCCTTGACATCACTTTGAGTAATTTATTTTGAATTATCATGTTTCATTTGGATAGATGTCAGCCAACCGTACACTTTTTGTGTTTATTTGTTTGATTGTTTGCTTGTTGTTTGTTTTGCAAACACATTACGCCATGCATCTCACCGTTTGCTTCAGTCATGTAAGCTGATTTACTTAGTATAGTGCTGAAAATCACCTATGATTTCCTGCTCCCCACTCCCATCTTCAGGATTTTGATTTCCTCATTGCCTTCTTGTTTATTCTTTGCAACTCATTACTCTTCTTGCATTTCCAATAATGGTTTTCTTATTTATATTTCCACTTGCTACTTTTCGATTCAGGGTGGAATTCTCAATCTTCCTTTAAGAATAAGTAACTAACTGCTGAATTCTTCTAAGTTTTGCCGGTCTGAGAAATTATCTATCTCTGTTTTAATAGAAATGGCAGTCTTGTAGCATAGGCTACCATAGATTGCAGCTTTTTCTTATTCAGGATTTAGTCTAAGTCCTGTCACTCCTTCCTATCATGCAATATTCCTATCGACATATAAGATGAAACCCATCTGGAGGTAGTGTTGTGACTAAGTTATCTTCCTCTAGGTGCATTTAAAATCACTGGGTTGATCATGAACTTTGTTGATTTGAATAATACTGCTGCAAGGAGGTCTATTGGGATTCCACATCCTTTGGACGCTGTGTAGTTCCTGAATCTGTATAGATGATTCTTTCTTGTCTTTCAGCAGGTTTCAGTCTGACTTTTCTACAAATATCTTTTCAGGCTTTCTTTGTTAATCTTGCTCTTCCAACTGTTACTCTTACGAATCATACTCTTTCATGCTTTGTCTTACCCCAGGCTTCAACAGCTATGTTTGCATTAGTTTGCACTTCTTTTTCTATGTCTTCTTCTGATCGAGGGATTTCTGTTCCCCTGTCTTCACAGTCTTTCACGAGTCCGTCTGCATTATCAAGTCTGCTTTGGAATGACTTTAGCCCTGGTATTGTCTCATCCTTGGGTTTTCTGATATTATATTTCTCGTTTTTAGAGTTTCTCTTCCCCTTTCCTGGGATACTGCCTTTTGTGATTCTGAGACACTGTTGTACTTCATGTTTTCCTCACCTCAGTTTTCAGTACATGCCGTGGTAGCGTTTTGCAGTCTAGATGTTTGAAAGCTTATTTTTTGGGCCTTCAAACTCTTTGGAAATGAAAATGGTACTTCCTGTTCCTTTTACTATACTTCTTTATCTCTAGTGGTCAAGTAATATCAGGTATCTAATATAGATTTATAGGGCTTTGTTAAGTGAAAATTTTAGGCCATTGGGTGTACAAAATTCCATGATAGTTCTGTGAGGACAGTTTTCCCTAGGCATTGATGCCATGTCCTGTTCCTGCGTGTGTTGTCTGGTATATCTCTAACTGCTGGTGTTGCCTTTGTTGTGATGAGCACACCATAATATTTCAATTAGTAAATCTTCGTTTTATTGCACTTACCTCACAATTCTGAAAGCGCAGAGAACACTTCCTCTTCTGGAAATGAAGCTTAAAGGTTTTCAGCTCGGCATTCTGCTGTATGTCATATTGGAGTCTTTCCAAAACAGCAACCTGAGAGTGCGCTTGTGCTTTCTATTGCCATGGGAATGTCCCAATGTTACCAGTTCTTCCCAGAGCTTCTCTGTCTACAGAAACACCAGTGGAAATATATGTATGGATGTCATACATCAGGGCCTGCTGGAATGATCCCGCAGACCGATCTTTATGTCCTCCGGGCAGTACCATGTCAGTGCCATCCAAAATGAAGCATCTGCATTTGGGAGATAATGCTGAAGGAAATGCTTCAACTTCTCACGTTGTGGACTTTGACCACTCTTCCTTGATCACTCATCCTTGGGTAATGGGTGCACGAATGCAACCACAGAGCTGTACCAAATTCTCTTCCTCAAACCAATCCGTAATCGCTGTCCAGGTTAAGACTGTAGGAGATCCTAAAGCTTTTAATACTGATTTCAAACCCAAGGGACACTGAATCCCTCAGACCAGATGCACTGCATCTCTGGTTGAGCCGCACACGTGCTCTATTGGCAAAATGCCAAATTGATCCTGGGCCTGCAAGATGCAGTGGATGTGGCCATGGCACAGATCAAAAAACAACCTCACACGCCAATGTGTTTGCTTTCTTACTGGGGTAACAGATCGATTTGCTCTCTTGATAGAACCCATCACAACCCACAACGCACTCCGGATCCCTGAGACTCAGCGTGTGCCATTATCTGTACCTCTATACCTCATTTTCCGCTGCCTCTGCTTGCTCAAATTTGGCAGATCAGATCTTGGTCTCAGAATCAATTGTGGGGATATTTTGTGCTGATTTCTATGAGTTATGTCAGCCAAGCATCTGCTGTGCACTCTTCTAACACTCAGCGCATTACCTACAGTCCCATGTGTGCTGTCCGCTTGAGAGTGTGCGTCCAAGTAAAACAGAGATTCACCTTTGCTGCTCCATCAGCAGAGGTCAGATCCTGCACAGATTTCCATTCTCTACTTTGCCTTCTCCTGATTCCAGGATTTTTGAGGCCTCATCCTGTCTTTGGAAGTTACAGACCACTCTTCGGAAAGTGTCCTGTGCCAAGGGCTGGGTGAGTGGAAGTTCACATTGCTGTGTACATGGGAGAGAGTGAGCGCAGGTTGCACTGGTTCTCTGCCAACTGGGCATCGATAAATCAACACTTTCCTGATGTAATTCACAGAAATGTGATGTTTGTTTAGCTCTGTTTTCTATAAAGCCATGGTTGGAGGGATTGTCGGAAGACTCCAAGTTTGACTTTGGGTTGATAACACAGTTGCAGTTTTTAAGAAGGTTAATAGAATTGATTTACATGATTTGGGATTTATATGAAAATGAAGTTAGTGTTTGAGACGTACTAAATTTACCTAGAAGTCAGACTTGTCAATTTTTGTAACATATGTCAGCTCTAAGAAAAATGTAGACAGATAGAAAGTAAAATCACAGTCCAAAATGTTGAAGGGGACATGTCAACTCTTTACTGTTGAAGCCTCCAACACCAACAGGAATCATGAAGTAACTATTGAAACCGTAAAATAACCGAGAACCTGGGTTTCCCTTGTGAATGTGGTGCCCTATACGCCCAATGACACATACTGGTCAATGTTGGCATTTCAAGGGGTAACATACTTCTCTAGGAAAGTACAAGAAAAACCAAACAAAATATATACATTTAGGCTTGATTCCAAAAGCACATACAGGCATTTTAGCTATGAGAACCCTGCTGCAGCTATGCTAGGCTATTGAAAAGCAGGTGTTCTTCTATCAATGATGAGAACGCTTAATCATTCGATCATGTTGGGTAAAGCAATTTAACACAACCAAGTCTGCACCCCCAATATATCGTGCACCCGGTGCTTGGCTGAAGAGAAAGACGGTCCTCAAAACCTGTGTCTTTAAAGTCTGTCACGACTTTTACCGTTCAGGTCACTATCTGACATAATATTTACCTATACTGTCTTGAAAACCTGAGGCCTAGTACATATTCAAGTTCAGTCAAAGTTTCCTCTCACTTACCACACACCCTTCACCCCAGACAAGACATAAACCCAGCATTTGCTGAATCTAGGGGAAGGTCATCATTTCCTTGTGTGAGCTAGGTGTTCAATTCCTAACTATTTTAGGCGAGATTATTTGACTTTTAAGGATTTCACCGTTCTTCACAGAGTGGGGATTTGGAGGAACTCTGATTCTAGGAGGGGCTTGATCAGCTCCTACTGGCTTCATTGCAGCTCAGGTTCTGATCCTTTAAAATGGATGCCTGAGTGGAGGGGAGGGAAGAGCAAGTGCTTGATAGCAAGGCCCAAACCTGGGAAAAGGCTTACCTGGGCTTGGTGCATTTTGGTCTGAATGGTTTGTAAATGCCCCTTGAGACCTGTGGATTCTCATGACCTCTTGCAAGAACATGAGCGCTTTTAACATCTCTGCCATCTCTTTTCTTTTAGACGTCAGGAATCTTGGACCCGTTCTTGGAGCAGAGAATTGAGTGACTTTCTCAAGTGCACGTTGACACTCCGAATGTTTCTGCCAGTATCACAGAGGTTCAGTAGGTCTCATGAATGTCTTTCGAGCCTGGTATTCTCTAGAGATGTCTCCATGCCGGTATTCTCCATTGTAGCGGAACAACTCTCATCAATATGTTCGCATCTCTCCACAATTCGTGCAGCCAGCTTTTCTGCCAGCTTCTCTTCATGACTCCCATAAAGTCGACTTCAACAGGACTGGGCAAGTCTGAAAGTACCTCGGAGCCTCACCAGTAAGCTGATGACAGGCAGATCTTCCAATGTCTGACCTTTCAGGTTCTGGAAACTTACCCGTGAACTTAGGTCTTTGGGCAGCCGCAGTATCTCGAACTTACACAGCGTCCCGAACAAAAGACCTAAGCCAATCTCCACAAAGGGCTGCAGCCCCTCCATCACACTGATCCACCCACAGAATTCTGCCCAGTTACCTTGGATCCACCAGCCACAACAAGCCTCGCGGTACACACCAAGATTCCACCTAGAATCCAACCGGTATCTGCCTTCCCCAATGGTTGCTGAATATTGTCAGTGTTGGGGGAGGGGCTGCATCCAACGAGAGGTTCCTAAGTTAAATGAGATTCTATCCACTAGCGTGCCATTGTCCTTATATCTTCACTCTTTCCTTTGGTTCATTTCTGTATATACAGTACAAACGGAGGGAAGTGTGTCAACTTTTAGTTTATGGTTTCACACGTCTTGAAACTTTCTAACATTTCACAATACACAGAGACCCCACTAAATGAAACTCATGTTTGTGTAATATCCATTCACCCAGAATACATATCCGTCTGTTGCTTTCTGCTGAAACACCCACGCTCTCAGAAAATGGATCCATTTGTTTCATGGGGGCTGAAATTCCGAGAAATGAAACCAATCCCAATGTGCACTTTATTGTCTGACTCGTTTGCTCTTAGTACAGTTTTGCAGAGCTGCTTGTCTTTGTTATAGGCTTATGCCATTTAATCTCTACTTAGGGTAGAATATGGCATTCATTCTTGCTGTTGGAAGAATTGTAAGTCTATATCACGGACTATGACCAAATCTTATTCAAAATCGGCATTTGGGTTAGGTCACGATATGCTCTTTTGAATCAATATTTATGAATATTAATGCACGCGTCTGTGTTCTGAATACAAGTGTGTTGAGTACATTTAAGCTTCGATAATGGGTCGATGCGTGCTGAATGATCCTTGACATCAATTTGAGTATTTTGTTGTGAATCCTCATGGTTTCTTTGGCATATGTCAGCCAACCGTACCATTTTGGTGTCTGTTTGTTTGTTTGATTGTATGTTTGTTTGATTGTTGTTGGTTTTGCAAACACATTAGGCCATGCATCACTCCGTTTGCTTCAATCAGAGAGTCATATATGTGAATCACTTAAGATAGTGCTTAAAATCACCTATGATTTCCTGCTACCCTCTCCCATCTTATGGCTTTGATGTCCTCCTTGCCTTCTTCTTGTTTCTTGTTTGTAACTCACGCTCTCCTTGCATTTCCAATAATGGTGTTTCTTATTTCCATTTCATCTTGCTACTTTTCTTTTCAGGGTAGAATTCTCAATCTTTCTTTTAGGATAAGTTTTGAACTGCTGAATTCTTTTAAGCTTTGCTGGTCTCTGAATTTCCCTAGCTCTGCCGTTATTAGAAATGGCAGTCATGTGGCATAGGCTACCCGTGATTACAGCTTTTTCTCATTCAGGATATGGCCTATGTCCTTGCACTCCTCCCTGTTCTGCAATATTTCTGCCGAGATATGAGCTGAAACCCCTCTGGAGGTTCTGTTGTGGCTGAATTGCTTTCCTCTAGATGCATTTTAAATCACTGGGGTGATCATGAACTTTGTTGATTTGAATTATACAGCTGCAAGGAGGTCTATTGGGATTCCACCTCCTTTGGACGCTGTGTAGTTCCTGAATGCGTATAGATGATTCTTTCTTGTCTTTCAGCAAGTTTCAGTCTGACTTTTCTACAAATATCTTTTCAGGCTTTCTTTGTTAATCTTGCTTTTCCAACTGGGACCCTTACGAATCATACTCTTTCATGCTTTGTCTTACTCCAGGCTTCAACAGCAATGTTTGCATTGGTTTGCACTTCTTTTTTTATTTCTTCTTCTGGTGGAGGGATTTCTGTTCCCCTGACTTCACAGTCTTTCACGAGTCCGTCTGCATTATCAAGTCTGCTTTGGACTGACTTTAGCCCTGGTATTGTCTCATCCTTGGGTTTTCTGATATTATTTGGCTCGTTTTTAGAGTTTCTCTTCCCCTTTCCTGGGATACTGCCTTTTGTGATTCTGAGACACTGTTGTACTTCATGTTTTCCTCACCTTAGTTTTCAATACATGCTCTGGTAGCGTTTTGCAGTCTAGATGTGTGAAAGCTTATTTTTTGGGCCTTCAAACTCTTTGGAACTGAAAATGGTACTTCCTGTTTCTTTTACTATACGTCTTTATCTCTACTTTTCAAGTAATATCAGGTATCTAATATAGATTTATAGGGATTTGTTAAGTGAAAATTTTAGGCCATTGTGTGTTGAAAGTTCCATGATATTTCTGTGAGGACAATTTTCCCTAGGCATTGATGCCATGTCCTGTTCCTGTGTGTGTTGTCTGGTACATCTCTAACTGATGGTGTTGCCTTTGTTGTGATGAGCACACCATATTATTTCAATTAGTAAATCTTCATTTTATTGCACTTACCTCACAATTCTGAAAGTGCAGAGAACACTTCCTCTTCTGGTAATGAAGCTAAAAGGTTTTCAGCTCGGCATTCTGCTGTATGTCATATTGGAGTCTTTCCAAAACAGCAACCTGAGAGTGCGCTTGTGCTTTCTATTGCCATGGGAATGTCCCAATGTTACCAGTTCTTCCCAGAGCTTCTCTGTCTACAGAAACACCAGTGGAAATATATGTATGGATGTCATATATCAGGGCCTGCAGGAATGATCCCGCAGACCGATCTTTGTGTCCTCTGGGAAGTACCATGTCAGTGCCATCCAAAATGCAGCATCTGCATTTGGGAGATAATGCTGAAGGAAATGCTTCAACTTCTCACGTTGTGGACTTTGACCACTCTTCCTTGATCACTCATCCTTGGGTCATGGGTGCACGAATGCAACAACAGAGTTGTACCGAATTCTCTTCCTCAAACCAATCCATAATCTCTGTCCAGGTTAAGACTGTAGCAGTTCCTAAAGATTTTAATACTGATTTCAAACCCAAGGTCCAATGAATCCCTCAGACCAGATGCACGGCATTCCTGGTTGAGCCACACACGTGCTCTATTGGCAAAATGCCAAATTGATCCTAGGCCTGCAAGATGCAGTGGATGTGGCCATGGCACAGATCGAAAAACTCAACCTCACACGCCAATGTGGTTGCATTCTTACTGGGGTAACAGGTCGGTTTGCTCTCTTGATAGAACCCACCACAACCCACAACGAACTCCAGATCCCTGAGACTCAGCGTGTGCCATTATCTGTAGCTCTATGCCTCATTTTCCGCTGCATCTGCTAGCTCAAATTTGGCAGATCAGATCTTGGTCTCAGAATCAATTGTGGGGATATTTTGTGCAGATTTTTATGAGATATGTCAGCCAAGCATCTGCTGTGTACTCTTCTAAATCTCAGCACATTACTTACAGTCCCATGTGTGCTGTCCTCATGAGAGTGTGCATCCAAGTAAAGCAGAGTTTCACCTTTGCTGCTTCATCAGCAGAGGTCAGATCCTGCACAGATTTCCATTCTCTACTGTGCCTTCTCCTGCTTCCAGTTTTTCTGAGGCCTCATTCTGTCTTTGGAAGTAACAGATCACTCTTCGGAAAGTGTCCTGGGCCAAGGGCTGGGTGAGTGGAAGTTTACATTGCTGTGTACATGGGAGAGAGTGAGCGCAGGTTGCACTGGTTCTCTGCCAACTGGGCATCGATAAATCAACACTTTCCTGATGTAATTCAAACGAATGTGATGTTTGTTTAGCTCTGTTTTCTATAAAGCCATGTTTGGAGGGATTGTCGGAAGACTCCAATTTTGACATTGGGTTGATAACAGAGTTGCACATTTTTAAGAAGATTAATAGAATTGATTTACATGTTTTGGGATTTATATGAAAATGAAGTTAGTGTTTGAAACGTACTAAATTTACCTAGAAGTCAGATTTGTCAATTTTTGTAACATAATGTCAGCTCTAAGAAAAATATATACAGATAGAAAGTAAAATCGCAGTCCAAAATATTGAAGGGGACATGTCAACTCTTTACTGCTGAAGCCTCCACCACCAACAGGAACCATGAAGTACCTATTGAAACCGTGAAATAACCGAGAAACTGGGTTTCCCTTATGCATGTGGTGCCCTATGCGCCCAATGACACATACTGGCCATTGTTCGCAATTCAAGTGGTAACATTCCTCTCTAGGAAAGTACAAGAAAAACCAAACAAAATATATACATTTAGGCTTGATTCCAAAAGCACATACAGGCATTTTAGCTATGAGAACCCTGCTGCAGCTATGCTAGGCTATTGAAAAGCAGGTGTTATTCTATCAGTGATGAGAACGCTTAATCTTCTTATCATGTTGGGTAAAGCAATTTAACACAACCAAGTCTGCACCCCCAATATATCGTGCACCCTGTGCTTGGCTGAAGAGAACGACGGTCCACAAAACCTGTGTCTTTAAAGTCTGTCACGACTTTTACCGTTCAGGTCACTATCTGACATAATATTTACCTATACTGTCTTGAAAACCTGAGGCCTAGTACATATTCAAGTTCAGTCAAAGTTTCCTCTCACTTACCACACACCCTTCACCCCAGACAAGACATAAACCCAGCATTTGCTGAATCTAGGGGAAGGTCATCATTTCCTTGTGTGAGCTAGGTGTTCAATTCCTAACTATTTTAGGCGAGATTATTTGACCTTTAAGGATTTCACCGTTCTTCACAGAGTGGGGATTTGGAGGAACTCTGATTCTAGGAGGGGCTTGATCAGCTCCTACTGGCTTCATTGCAGCTCAGGTTCTGATCCTTTAAAATGGATGCCTGAGTGGAGGGGATGGAAGAGCAAGTGCTTGATAGCAAGGCCCAAACCTGGGAAAAGGCTTACCTGGGCTTGGTGCATTTTGGTCTGAATGGTTTGTAAATGCCCCTTGAGACCTGTGGATTCTCATGACCTCTTGCAAGAACATGAGCGCTTTTAACATCTCTGCCATCTCTTTTCTTTTAGACGTCAGGAATCTTGGACCCGTTCTTGGAGCAGAGAATTGAGTGACTTTCTCAAGTGCACGTTGACACTCCGAATGTTTCTGCCAGTATCACAGAGGTTCAGTAGGTCTCATGAATGTCTTTCGAGCCTGGTATTCTCTAGAGATGTCTCCATGCCGGTATTCTCCATTGTAGCGGAACAACTCTCATCAATATGTTCGCATCTCTCCACAATTCGTGCAGCCAGCTTTTCTGCCAGCTTCTCTTCATGACTCCCATAAAGTCGACTTCAACAGGACTGGGCAAGTCTGAAAGTACCTCGGAGCCTCACCAGTAAGCTGATGACAGGCAGATCTTCCAATGTCTGACCTTTCAGGTTCTGGAAACTTACCCGTGAACTTAGGTCTTTGGGCAGCCGCAGTATCTCGAACTTACACAGCGTCCCGAACAAAAGACCTAAGCCAATCTCCACAAAGGGCTGCAGCCCCTCCATCACACTGATCCACCCACAGAATTCTGCCCAGTTACCTTGGATCCACCAGCCACAACAAGCCTCGCGGTACACACCAAGATTCCACCTAGAATCCAACCGGTATCTGCCTTCCCCAATGGTTGCTGAATATTGTCAGTGTTGGGGGAGGGGCTGCATCCAACGAGAGGTTCCTAAGTTAAATGAGATTCTATCCACTAGCGTGCCATTGTCCTTATATCTTCACTCTTTCCTTTGGTTCATTTCTGTATATACAGTACAAACGGAGGGAAGTGTGTCAACTTTTAGTTTATGGTTTCACACGTCTTGAAACTTTCTAACATTTCACAATACACAGAGACCCCACTAAATGAAACTCATGTTTGTGTAATATCCATTCACCCAGAATACATATCCGTCTGTTGCTTTCTGCTGAAACACCCACGCTCTCAGAAAATGGATCCATTTGTTTCATGGGGGCTGAAATTCCGAGAAATGAAACCAATCCCAATGTGCACTTTATTGTCTGACTCGTTTGCTCTTAGTACAGTTTTGCAGAGCTGCTTGTCTTTGTTATAGGCTTATGCCATTTAATCTCTACTTAGGGTAGAATATGGCATTCATTCTTGCTGTTGGAAGAATTGTAAGTCTATATCACGGACTATGACCAAATCTTATTCAAAATCGGCATTTGGGTTAGGTCACGATATGCTCTTTTGAATCAATATTTATGAATATTAATGCACGCGTCTGTGTTCTGAATACAAGTGTGTTGAGTACATTTAAGCTTCGATAATGGGTCGATGCGTGCTGAATGATCCTTGACATCAATTTGAGTATTTTGTTGTGAATCCTCATGGTTTCTTTGGCATATGTCAGCCAACCGTACCATTTTGGTGTCTGTTTGTTTGTTTGATTGTATGTTTGTTTGATTGTTGTTGGTTTTGCAAACACATTAGGCCATGCATCACTCCGTTTGCTTCAATCAGAGAGTCATATATGTGAATCACTTAAGATAGTGCTTAAAATCACCTATGATTTCCTGCTACCCTCTCCCATCTTATGGCTTTGATGTCCTCCTTGCCTTCTTCTTGTTTCTTGTTTGTAACTCACGCTCTCCTTGCATTTCCAATAATGGTGTTTCTTATTTCCATTTCATCTTGCTACTTTTCTTTTCAGGGTAGAATTCTCAATCTTTCTTTTAGGATAAGTTTTGAACTGCTGAATTCTTTTAAGCTTTGCTGGTCTCTGAATTTCCCTAGCTCTGCCGTTATTAGAAATGGCAGTCATGTGGCATAGGCTACCCGTGATTACAGCTTTTTCTCATTCAGGATATGGCCTATGTCCTTGCACTCCTCCCTGTTCTGCAATATTTCTGCCGAGATATGAGCTGAAACCCCTCTGGAGGTTCTGTTGTGGCTGAATTGCTTTCCTCTAGATGCATTTTAAATCACTGGGGTGATCATGAACTTTGTTGATTTGAATTATACAGCTGCAAGGAGGTCTATTGGGATTCCACCTCCTTTGGACGCTGTGTAGTTCCTGAATGCGTATAGATGATTCTTTCTTGTCTTTCAGCAAGTTTCAGTCTGACTTTTCTACAAATATCTTTTCAGGCTTTCTTTGTTAATCTTGCTTTTCCAACTGGGACCCTTACGAATCATACTCTTTCATGCTTTGTCTTACTCCAGGCTTCAACAGCAATGTTTGCATTGGTTTGCACTTCTTTTTTTATTTCTTCTTCTGGTGGAGGGATTTCTGTTCCCCTGACTTCACAGTCTTTCACGAGTCCGTCTGCATTATCAAGTCTGCTTTGGACTGACTTTAGCCCTGGTATTGTCTCATCCTTGGGTTTTCTGATATTATTTGGCTCGTTTTTAGAGTTTCTCTTCCCCTTTCCTGGGATACTGCCTTTTGTGATTCTGAGACACTGTTGTACTTCATGTTTTCCTCACCTTAGTTTTCAATACATGCTCTGGTAGCGTTTTGCAGTCTAGATGTGTGAAAGCTTATTTTTTGGGCCTTCAAACTCTTTGGAACTGAAAATGGTACTTCCTGTTTCTTTTACTATACGTCTTTATCTCTACTTTTCAAGTAATATCAGGTATCTAATATAGATTTATAGGGATTTGTTAAGTGAAAATTTTAGGCCATTGTGTGTTGAAAGTTCCATGATATTTCTGTGAGGACAATTTTCCCTAGGCATTGATGCCATGTCCTGTTCCTGTGTGTGTTGTCTGGTACATCTCTAACTGATGGTGTTGCCTTTGTTGTGATGAGCACACCATATTATTTCAATTAGTAAATCTTCATTTTATTGCACTTACCTCACAATTCTGAAAGTGCAGAGAACACTTCCTCTTCTGGTAATGAAGCTAAAAGGTTTTCAGCTCGGCATTCTGCTGTATGTCATATTGGAGTCTTTCCAAAACAGCAACCTGAGAGTGCGCTTGTGCTTTCTATTGCCATGGGAATGTCCCAATGTTACCAGTTCTTCCCAGAGCTTCTCTGTCTACAGAAACACCAGTGGAAATATATGTATGGATGTCATATATCAGGGCCTGCAGGAATGATCCCGCAGACCGATCTTTGTGTCCTCTGGGAAGTACCATGTCAGTGCCATCCAAAATGCAGCATCTGCATTTGGGAGATAATGCTGAAGGAAATGCTTCAACTTCTCACGTTGTGGACTTTGACCACTCTTCCTTGATCACTCATCCTTGGGTCATGGGTGCACGAATGCAACAACAGAGTTGTACCGAATTCTCTTCCTCAAACCAATCCATAATCTCTGTCCAGGTTAAGACTGTAGCAGTTCCTAAAGATTTTAATACTGATTTCAAACCCAAGGTCCAATGAATCCCTCAGACCAGATGCACGGCATTCCTGGTTGAGCCACACACGTGCTCTATTGGCAAAATGCCAAATTGATCCTAGGCCTGCAAGATGCAGTGGATGTGGCCATGGCACAGATCGAAAAACTCAACCTCACACGCCAATGTGGTTGCATTCTTACTGGGGTAACAGGTCGGTTTGCTCTCTTGATAGAACCCACCACAACCCACAACGAACTCCAGATCCCTGAGACTCAGCGTGTGCCATTATCTGTAGCTCTATGCCTCATTTTCCGCTGCATCTGCTAGCTCAAATTTGGCAGATCAGATCTTGGTCTCAGAATCAATTGTGGGGATATTTTGTGCAGATTTTTATGAGATATGTCAGCCAAGCATCTGCTGTGTACTCTTCTAAATCTCAGCGCATTACTTACAGTCCCATGTGTGCTGTCCTCATGAGAGTGTGCATCCAAGTAAAGCAGAGTTTCACCTTTGCTGCTTCATCAGCAGAGGTCAGATCCTGCACAGATTTCCATTCTCTACTGTGCCTTCTCCTGCTTCCAGTTTTTCTGAGGCCTCATTCTGTCTTTGGAAGTAACAGATCACTCTTCGGAAAGTGTCCTGGGCCAAGGGCTGGGTGAGTGGAAGTTTACATTGCTGTGTACATGGGAGAGAGTGAGCGCAGGTTGCACTGGTTCTCTGCCAACTGGGCATCGATAAATCAACACTTTCCTGATGTAATTCAAACGAATGTGATGTTTGTTTAGCTCTGTTTTCTATAAAGCCATGTTTGGAGGGATTGTCGGAAGACTCCAATTTTGACATTGGGTTGATAACAGAGTTGCACATTTTTAAGAAGATTAATAGAATTGATTTACATGTTTTGGGATTTATATGAAAATGAAGTTAGTGTTTGAAACGTACTAAATTTACCTAGAAGTCAGATTTGTCAATTTTTGTAACATAATGTCAGCTCTAAGAAAAATATATACAGATAGAAAGTAAAATCGCAGTCCAAAATATTGAAGGGGACATGTCAACTCTTTACTGCTGAAGCCTCCACCACCAACAGGAACCATGAAGTACCTATTGAAACCGTGAAATAACCGAGAAACTGGGTTTCCCTTATGCATGTGGTGCCCTATGCGCCCAATGACACATACTGGCCATTGTTCGCAATTCAAGTGGTAACATTCCTCTCTAGGAAAGTACAAGAAAAACCAAACAAAATATATACATTTAGGCTTGATTCCAAAAGCACATACAGGCATTTTAGCTATGAGAACCCTGCTGCAGCTATGCTAGGCTATTGAAAAGCAGGTGTTATTCTATCAGTGATGAGAACGCTTAATCTTCTTATCATGTTGGGTAAAGCAATTTAACACAACCAAGTCTGCACCCCCAATATATCGTGCACCCTGTGCTTGGCTGAAGAGAACGACGGTCCACAAAACCTGTGTCTTTAAAGTCTGTCACGACTTTTACCGTTCAGGTCACTATCTGACATAATATTTACCTATACTGTCTTGAAAACCTGAGGCCTAGTACATATTCAAGTTCAGTCAAAGTTTCCTCTCACTTACCACACACCCTTCACCCCAGACAAGACATAAACCCAGCATTTGCTGAATCTAGGGGAAGGTCATCATTTCCTTGTGTGAGCTAGGTGTTCAATTCCTAACTATTTTAGGCGAGATTATTTGACCTTTAAGGATTTCACCGTTCTTCACAGAGTGGGGATTTGGAGGAACTCTGATTCTAGGAGGGGCTTGATCAGCTCCTACTGGCTTCATTGCAGCTCAGGTTCTGATCCTTTAAAATGGATGCCTGAGTGGAGGGGATGGAAGAGCAAGTGCTTGATAGCAAGGCCCAAACCTGGGAAAAGGCTTACCTGGGCTTGGTGCATTTTGGTCTGAATGGTTTGTAAATGCCCCTTGAGACCTGTGGATTCTCATGACCTCTTGCAAGAACATGAGCGCTTTTAACATCTCTGCCATCTCTTTTCTTTTAGACGTCAGGAATCTTGGACCCGTTCTTGGAGCAGAGAATTGAGTGACTTTCTCAAGTGCACGTTGACACTCCGAATGTTTCTGCCAGTATCACAGAGGTTCAGTAGGTCTCATGAATGTCTTTCGAGCCTGGTATTCTCTAGAGATGTCTCCATGCCGGTATTCTCCATTGTAGCGGAACAACTCTCATCAATATGTTCGCATCTCTCCACAATTCGTGCAGCCAGCTTTTCTGCCAGCTTCTCTTCATGACTCCCATAAAGTCGACTTCAACAGGACTGGGCAAGTCTGAAAGTACCTCGGAGCCTCACCAGTAAGCTGATGACAGGCAGATCTTCCAATGTCTGCCCTTTCAGGTTCTGGAAACTTACCCGTGAACTTAGGTCTTTGGGCAGCCGCAGTATCTCGAACTTACACAGCGTCCCGAACAAAAGACATAAGCCAATCTCCACAAAGGCCTGCAGCCCCTCCATCACACTGATCCACCCACAGAATTCTGCCCAGTTACCTTGGATCCACCAGCCACAACAAGCCTCGCGGTACACACCAAGATTCCACCTAGAATCCAACCGGTATCTGCCTTCCCCAATGGTTGCTGAATATTGTCAGTGTTGGGGGAGGGGCTGCATCCAACGAGAGGTTCCTAAGTTAAATGAGATTCTATCCACTAGCGTGCCATTGTCCTTATATCTTCACTCTTTCCTTTGGTTCAGTTCTGTATATACAGTACAAACGGAGGGAAGTGTGTCAACTTTTAGTTTATGGTTTCACACGTCTTGAAACTTTCTAACATTTCACAATACACAGAGACCCCACTAAATGAAACTCATGTTTGTGTAATATCCATTCACCCAGAATACATATCCGTCTGTTGCTTTCTGCTGAAACACCCACGCTCTCAGAAAATGGATCCATTTGTTTCATGGGGGCTGAAATTCCGAGAAATGAAACCAATCCCAATGTGCACTTTATTGTCTGACTCGTTTGCTCTTAGTACAGTTTTGCAGAGCTGCTTGTCTTTGTTATAGGCTTATGCCATTTAATCTCTACTTAGGGTAGAATATGGCATTCATTCTTGCTGTTGGAAGAATTGTAAGTCTATATCACGGACTATGACCAAATCTTATTCAAAATCGGCATTTGGGTTAGGTCACGATATGCTCTTTTGAATCAATATTTATGAATATTAATGCACGCGTCTGTGTTCTGAATACAAGTGTGTTGAGTACATTTAAGCTGCGATACTGGGTCGATGCGTGCTGAATGATCCTTGACATCAATTTGAGTATTTTGTTGTGAATCCTCATGGTTTCTTTGGCATATGTCAGCCAACCGTACCATTTTGGTGTCTGTTTGTTTGTTTGATTGTATGTTTGTTTGATTGTTGTTGGTTTTGCAAACACATTAGGCCATGCATCACTCCGTTTGCTTCAATCAGAGAGTCATATATGTGAATCAATTAAGATAGTGCTTAAAATCACCTATGATTTCCTGCTACCCTCTCCCATCTTATGGCTTTGATGTCCTCCTTGCCTTCTTCTTGTTTCTTGTTTGTAACTCACGCTCTCCTTGCATTTCCAATAATGGTGTTTCTTATTTCCATTTCATCTTGCTACTTTTCTTTTCAGGGTAGAATTCTCAATCTTTCTTTTAGGATAAGATTTGAACTGCTGAATTCTTTTAAGCTTTGCTGGTCTCTGAATTTCCCTAGCTCTGCCGTTATTAGAAATGGCAGTCATGTGGCATAGGCTACCCGTGATTACAGCTTTTTCTCATTCAGGATATGGCCTATGTCCTTGCACTCCTCCCTGTTCTGCAATATTTCTGCCGAGATATGAGCTGAAACCCCTCTGGAGGTTCTGTTGTGGCTGAATTGCTTTCCTCTAGATGCATTTTAAATCACTGGGGTGATCATGAACTTTGTTGATTTGAATTATACAGCTGCAAGGAGGTCTATTGGGATTCCACCTCCTTTGGACGCTGTGTAGTTCCTGAATGCGTATAGATGATTCTTTCTTGTCTTTCAGCAAGTTTCAGTCTGACTTTTCTACAAATATCTTTTCAGGCTTTCTTTGTTAATCTTGCTTTTCCAACTGGGACTCTTACGAATCATACTCTTTCATGCTTTGTCTTACTCCAGGCTTCAACAGCAATGTTTGCATTGGTTTGCACTTCTTTTTTTATGTCTTCTTCTGGTGGAGGGATTTCTGTTCCCCTGACTTCACAGTCTTTCACGAGTCCGTCTGCATTATCAAGTCTGCTTTGGACTGACTTTAGCCCTGGTATTGTCTCATCCTTGGGTTTTCTGATATTATTTGTCTCGTTTTTAGAGTTTCTCTTCCCCTTTCCTGGTATACTGCCTTTTGTGATTCTGAGACACTGTTGTACTTCATGTTTTCCTCACCTCAGTTTTCAATACATGCTCTGGTAGCGTTTTGCAGTCTAGATGTTTGAAAGCTTATTTTTTGGGCCTTCAAACTCTTTGGAACTGAAAATGGTACTTCCTGTTTCTTTTACTATACTTCTTTATCTCTACTTTTCAAGTAATATCAGGTATCTAATATAGATTTATAGGGATTTGTTAAGTGAAAATTTTAGGCCATTGTGTGTTGAAAGTTCCATGATATTTCTGTGAGGACAATTTTCCCTAGGCATTGATGCCATGTCCTGTTCCTGTGTGTGTTGTCTGGTACATCTCTAACTGATGGTGTTGCCTTTGTTGTGATGAGCACACCATATTATTTCAATTAGTAAATCTTCATTTTATTGCACTTACCTCACAATTCTGAAAGTGCAGAGAACACTTCCTCTTCTGGTAATGAAGCTAAAAGGTTTTCAGCTCGGCATTCTGCTGTATGTCATATTGGAGTCTTTCCAAAACAGCAACCTGAGAGTGCGCTTGTGCTTTCTATTGCCATGGGAATGTCCCAATGTTACCAGTTCTTCCCAGAGCTTCTCTGTCTACAGAAACACCAGTGGAAATATATGTATGGATGTCATATATCAGGGCCTGCAGGAATGATCCCGCAGACCGATCTTTGTGTCCTCTGGGAAGTACCATGTCAGTGCCATCCAAAATGCAGCATCTGCATTTGGGAGATAATGCTGAAGGAAATGCTTCAACTTCTCACGTTGTGGACTTTGACCACTCTTCCTTGATCACTCATCCTTGGGTCATGGGTGCACGAATGCAACAACAGAGTTGTACCGAATTCTCTTCCTCAAACCAATCCATAATCTCTGTCCAGGTTAAGACTGTAGCAGTTCCTAAAGATTTTAATACTGATTTCAAACCCAAGGTCCAATGAATCCCTCAGACCAGATGCACGGCATTCCTGGTTGAGCCACACACGTGCTCTATTGGCAAAATGCCAAATTGATCCTAGGCCTGCAAGATGCAGTGGATGTGGCCATGGCACAGATCGAAAAACTCAACCTCACACGCCAATGTGGTTGCATTCTTACTGGGGTAACAGGTCGGTTTGCTCTCTTGATAGAACCCACCACAACCCACAACGAACTCCAGATCCCTGAGACTCAGCGTGTGCCATTATCTGTAGCTCTATGCCTCATTTTCCGCTGCATCTGCTAGCTCAAATTTGGCAGATCAGATCTTGGTCTCAGAATCAATTGTGGGGATATTTTGTGCAGATTTTTATGAGATATGTCAGCCAAGCATCTGCTGTGTACTCTTCTAAATCTCAGCGCATTACTTACAGTCCCATGTGTGCTGTCCTCATGAGAGTGTGCATCCAAGTAAAGCAGAGTTTCACCTTTGCTGCTTCATCAGCAGAGGTCAGATCCTGCACAGATTTCCATTCTCTACTGTGCCTTCTCCTGCTTCCAGGTTTTCTGAGGCCTCATTCTGTCTTTGGAAGTAACAGATCACTCTTCGGAAAGTGTCCTGGGCCAAGGGCTGGGTGAGTGGAAGTTTACATTGCTGTGTACATGGGAGAGAGTGAGCGCAGGTTGCACTGGTTCTCTGCCAACTGGGCATCGATAAATCAACACTTTCCTGATGTAATTCAAACGAATGTGATGTTTGTTTAGCTCTGTTTTCTATAAAGCCATGTTTGGAGGGATAGTCGGAAGACTCCAATTTTGACATTGGGTTGATAACAGAGTTGCACATTTTTAAGAAGATTAATAGAATTGATTTACATGTTTTGGGATTTATATGAAAATGAAGTTAGTGTTTGAAACGTACTAAATTTACCTAGAAGTCAGATTTGTCAATTTTTGTAACATAATGTCAGCTCTAAGAAAAATATATACAGATAGAAAGTAAAATCGCAGTCCAAAATATTGAAGGGGACATGTCAACTCTTTACTGCTGAAGCCTCCACCACCAACAGGAACCATGAAGTACCTATTGAAACCGTGAAATAACCGAGAAACTGGGTTTCCCTTATGCATGTGGTGCCCTATGCGCCCAATGACACATACTGGCCATTGTTCGCAATTCAAGTGGTAACATTCCTCTCTAGGAAAGTACAAGAAAAACCAAACAAAATATATACATTTAGGCTTGATTCCAAAAGCACATACAGGCATTTTAGCTATGAGAACCCTGCTGCAGCTATGCTAGGCTATTGAAAAGCAGGTGTTATTCTATCAGTGATGAGAACGCTTAATCTTCTTATCATGTTGGGTAAAGCAATTTAACACAACCAAGTCTGCACCCCCAATATATCGTGCACCCTGTGCTTGGCTGAAGAGAACGACGGTCCACAAAACCTGTGTCTTTAAAGTCTGTCACGACTTTTACCGTTCAGGTCACTATCTGACATAATATTTACCTATACTGTCTTGAAAACCTGAGGCCTAGTACATATTCAAGTTCAGTCAAAGTTTCCTCTCACTTACCACACACCCTTCACCCCAGACAAGACATAAACCCAGCATTTGCTGAATCTAGGGGAAGGTCATCATTTCCTTGTGTGAGCTAGGTGTTCAATTCCTAACTATTTTAGGCGAGATTATTTGACCTTTAAGGATTTCACCGTTCTTCACAGAGTGGGGATTTGGAGGAACTCTGATTCTAGGAGGGGCTTGATCAGCTCCTACTGGCTTCATTGCAGCTCAGGTTCTGATCCTTTAAAATGGATGCCTGAGTGGAGGGGAGGGAAGAGCAAGTGCTTGATAGCAAGGCCCAAACCTGGGAAAAGGCTTACCTGGGCTTGGTGCATTTTGGTCTGAATGGTTTGTAAATGCCCCTTGAGACCTGTGGATTCTCATGACCTCTTGCAAGAACATGAGCGCTTTTAACATCTCTGCCATCTCTTTTCTTTTAGACGTCAGGAATCTTGGACCCGTTCTTGGAGCAGAGAATTGAGTGACTTTCTCAAGTGCACGTTGACACTCCGAATGTTTCTGCCAGTATCACAGAGGTTCAGTAGGTCTCATGAATGTCTTTCGAGCCTGGTATTCTCTAGAGATGTCTCCATGCCGGTATTCTCCATTGTAGCGGAACAACTCTCATCAATATGTTCGCATCTCTCCACAATTCGTGCAGCCAGCTTTTCTGCCAGCTTCTCTTCATGACTCCCATAAAGTCGACTTCAACAGGACTGGGCAAGTCTGAAAGTACCTCGGAGCCTCACCAGTAAGCTGATGACAGGCAGATCTTCCAATGTCTGCCCTTTCAGGTTCTGGAAACTTACCCGTGAACTTAGGTCTTTGGGCAGCCGCAGTATCTCGAACTTACACAGCGTCCCGAACAAAAGACCTAAGCCAATCTCCACAAAGGGCTGCAGCCCCTCCATCACACTGATCCACCCACAGAATTCTGCCCAGTTACCTTGGATCCACCAGCCACAACAAGCCTCGCGGTACACACCAAGATTCCACCTAGAATCCAACCGGTATCTGCCTTCCCCAATGGTTGCTGAATATTGTCAGTGTTGGGGGAGGGGCTGCATCCAACGAGAGGTTCCTAAGTTAAATGAGATTCTATCCACTAGCGTGCCATTGTCCTTATATCTTCACTCTTTCCTTTGGTTCAGTTCTGTATATACAGTACAAACGGAGGGAAGTGTGTCAACTTTTAGTTTATGGTTTCACACGTCTTGAAACTTTCTAACATTTCACAATACACAGAGACCCCACTAAATGAAACTCATGTTTGTGTAATATCCATTCACCCAGAATACATATCCGTCTGTTGCTTTCTGCTGAAACACCCACGCTCTCAGAAAATGGATCCATTTGTTTCATGGGGGCTGAAATTCCGAGAAATGAAACCAATCCCAATGTGCACTTTATTGTCTGACTCGTTTGCTCTTAGTACAGTTTTGCAGAGCTGCTTGTCTTTGTTATAGGCTTATGCCATTTAATCTCTACTTAGGGTAGAATATGGCATTCATTCTTGCTGTTGGAAGAATTGTAAGTCTATATCACGGACTATGACCAAATCTTATTCAAAATCGGCATTTGGGTTAGGTCACGATATGCTCTTTTGAATCAATATTTATGAATATTAATGCACGCGTCTGTGTTCTGAATACAAGTGTGTTGAGTACATTTAAGCTGCGATACTGGGTCGATGCGTGCTGAATGATCCTTGACATCAATTTGAGTATTTTGTTGTGAATCCTCATGGTTTCTTTGGCATATGTCAGCCAACCGTACCATTTTGGTGTCTGTTTGTTTGTTTGATTGTATGTTTGTTTGATTGTTGTTGGTTTTGCAAACACATTAGGCCATGCATCACTCCGTTTGCTTCAATCAGAGAGTCATATATGTGAATCAATTAAGATAGTGCTTAAAATCACCTATGATTTCCTGCTACCCTCTCCCATCTTATGGCTTTGATGTCCTCCTTGCCTTCTTCTTGTTTCTTGTTTGTAACTCACGCTCTCCTTGCATTTCCAATAATGGTGTTTCTTATTTCCATTTCATCTTGCTACTTTTCTTTTCAGGGTAGAATTCTCAATCTTTCTTTTAGGATAAGATTTGAACTGCTGAATTCTTTTAAGCTTTGCTGGTCTCTGAATTTCCCTAGCTCTGCCGTTATTAGAAATGGCAGTCATGTGGCATAGGCTACCCGTGATTACAGCTTTTTCTCATTCAGGATATGGCCTATGTCCTTGCACTCCTCCCTGTTCTGCAATATTTCTGCCGAGATATGAGCTGAAACCCCTCTGGAGGTTCTGTTGTGGCTGAATTGCTTTCCTCTAGATGCATTTTAAATCACTGGGGTGATCATGAACTTTGTTGATTTGAATTATACAGCTGCAAGGAGGTCTATTGGGATTCCACCTCCTTTGGACGCTGTGTAGTTCCTGAATGCGTATAGATGATTCTTTCTTGTCTTTCAGCAAGTTTCAGTCTGACTTTTCTACAAATATCTTTTCAGGCTTTCTTTGTTAATCTTGCTTTTCCAACTGGGACTCTTACGAATCATACTCTTTCATGCTTTGTCTTACTCCAGGCTTCAACAGCAATGTTTGCATTGGTTTGCACTTCTTTTTTTATGTCTTCTTCTGGTGGAGGGATTTCTGTTCCCCTGACTTCACAGTCTTTCACGAGTCCGTCTGCATTATCAAGTCTGCTTTGGACTGACTTTAGCCCTGGTATTGTCTCATCCTTGGGTTTTCTGATATTATTTGTCTCGTTTTTAGAGTTTCTCTTCCCCTTTCCTGGTATACTGCCTTTTGTGATTCTGAGACACTGTTGTACTTCATGTTTTCCTCACCTCAGTTTTCAATACATGCTCTGGTAGCGTTTTGCAGTCTAGATGTGTGAAAGCTTATTTTTTGGGCCTTCAAACTCTTTGGAACTGAAAATGGTACTTCCTGTTTCTTTTACTATACTTCTTTATCTCTACTTTTCAAGTAATATCAGGTATCTAATATAGATTTATAGGGATTTGTTAAGTGAAAATTTTAGGCCATTGTGTGTTGAAAGTTCCATGATATTTCTGTGAGGACAATTTTCCCTAGGCATTGATGCCATGTCCTGTTCCTGTGTGTGTTGTCTGGTACATCTCTAACTGATGGTGTTGCCTTTGTTGTGATGAGCACACCATATTATTTCAATTAGTAAATCTTCATTTTATTGCACTTACCTCACAATTCTGAAAGTGCAGAGAACACTTCCTCTTCTGGTAATGAAGCTAAAAGGTTTTCAGCTCGGCATTCTGCTGTATGTCATATTGGAGTCTTTCCAAAACAGCAACCTGAGAGTGCGCTTGTGCTTTCTATTGCCATGGGAATGTCCCAATGTTACCAGTTCTTCCCAGAGCTTCTCTGTCTACAGAAACACCAGTGGAAATATATGTATGGATGTCATATATCAGGGCCTGCAGGAATGATCCCGCAGACCGATCTTTGTGTCCTCTGGGAAGTACCATGTCAGTGCCATCCAAAATGCAGCATCTGCATTTGGGAGATAATGCTGAAGGAAATGCTTCAACTTCTCACGTTGTGGACTTTGACCACTCTTCCTTGATCACTCATCCTTGGGTCATGGGTGCACGAATGCAACAACAGAGTTGTACCGAATTCTCTTCCTCAAACCAATCCATAATCTCTGTCCAGGTTAAGACTGTAGCAGTTCCTAAAGATTTTAATACTGATTTCAAACCCAAGGTCCAATGAATCCCTCAGACCAGATGCACGGCATTCCTGGTTGAGCCACACACGTGCTCTATTGGCAAAATGCCAAATTGATCCTAGGCCTGCAAGATGCAGTGGATGTGGCCATGGCACAGATCGAAAAACTCAACCTCACACGCCAATGTGGTTGCATTCTTACTGGGGTAACAGGTCGGTTTGCTCTCTTGATAGAACCCACCACAACCCACAACGAACTCCAGATCCCTGAGACTCAGCGTGTGCCATTATCTGTAGCTCTATGCCTCATTTTCCGCTGCATCTGCTAGCTCAAATTTGGCAGATCAGATCTTGGTCTCAGAATCAATTGTGGGGATATTTTGTGCAGATTTTTACGAGATATGTCAGCCAAGCATCTGCTGTGTACTCTTCTAAATCTCAGCGCATTACTTACAGTCCCATGTGTGCTGTCCTCATGAGAGTGTGCATCCAAGTAAAGCAGAGTTTCACCTTTGCTGCTTCATCAGCAGAGGTCAGATCCTGCACAGATTTCCATTCTCTACTGTGCCTTCTCCTGCTTCCAGGTTTTCTGAGGCCTCATTCTGTCTTTGGAAGTAACAGATCACTCTTCGGAAAGTGTCCTGGGCCAAGGGCTGGGTGAGTGGAAGTTTACATTGCTGTGTACATGGGAGAGAGTGAGCGCAGGTTGCACTGGTTCTCTGCCAACTGGGCATCGATAAATCAACACTTTCCTGATGTAATTCAAACGAATGTGATGTTTGTTTAGCTCTGTTTTCTATAAAGCCATGTTTGGAGGGATAGTCGGAAGACTCCAATTTTGACATTGGGTTGATAACAGAGTTGCACATTTTTAAGAAGATTAATAGAATTGATTTACATGTTTTGGGATTTATATGAAAATGAAGTTAGTGTTTGAAACGTACTAAATTTACCTAGAAGTCAGATTTGTCAATTTTTGTAACATAATGTCAGCTCTAAGAAAAATATATACAGATAGAAAGTAAAATCGCAGTCCAAAATATTGAAGGGGACATGTCAACTCTTTACTGCTGAAGCCTCCACCACCAACAGGAACCATGAAGTACCTATTGAAACCGTGAAATAACCGAGAAACTGGGTTTCCCTTATGCATGTGGTGCCCTATGCGCCCAATGACACATACTGGCCATTGTTCGCAATTCAAGTGGTAACATTCCTCTCTAGGAAAGTACAAGAAAAACCAAACAAAATATATACATTTAGGCTTGATTCCAAAAGCACATACAGGCATTTTAGCTATGAGAACCCTGCTGCAGCTATGCTAGGCTATTGAAAAGCAGGTGTTATTCTATCAGTGATGAGAACGCTTAATCTTCTTATCATGTTGGGTAAAGCAATTTAACACAACCAAGTCTGCACCCCCAATATATCGTGCACCCTGTGCTTGGCTGAAGAGAACGACGGTCCACAAAACCTGTGTCTTTAAAGTCTGTCACGACTTTTACCGTTCAGGTCACTATCTGACATAATATTTACCTATACTGTCTTGAAAACCTGAGGCCTAGTACATATTCAAGTTCAGTCAAAGTTTCCTCTCACTTACCACACACCCTTCACCCCAGACAAGACATAAACCCAGCATTTGCTGAATCTAGGGGAAGGTCATCATTTCCTTGTGTGAGCTAGGTGTTCAATTCCTAACTATTTTAGGCGAGATTATTTGACCTTTAAGGATTTCACCGTTCTTCACAGAGTGGGGATTTGGAGGAACTCTGATTCTAGGAGGGGCTTGATCAGCTCCTACTGGCTTCATTGCAGCTCAGGTTCTGATCCTTTAAAATGGATGCCTGAGTGGAGGGGAGGGAAGAGCAAGTGCTTGATAGCAAGGCCCAAACCTGGGAAAAGGCTTACCTGGGCTTGGTGCATTTTGGTCTGAATGGTTTGTAAATGCCCCTTGGGACCTGTGGATTCTCATGACCTCTTGCAAGAACATGAGCGCTTTTATCATCTCTGCCATCTCTTCTCTTTTAGACGTCAGGAATTTTGGACCTGTTCTTGGAGCAGAGAATTGAGTGACTTTCTCAAGTGCACGTTGACACTCCGAATGTTTATGCCAGAATCACAGAGGTTCAGTAGGTCTCATGAATGTCTTTCGAGCCTGGTATTCTCTAGAGATGTCTCCATGCCGGTATTCTCCATTGTAGCGGAACAACTCTCATCAATATATTTGCATCTCTACTCAAATCCTGCAGCCTGCTTTTCTGCCAGCTTCTCTCCGTGTCTCCCATAAAGTCGACTTCAACAGGACTGGGCAAGTCTGAAAGTACCTCGGAGCCTCACCAGTAAGCTGATGACAGGCAGATCTTCCAATGTCTGCCCTTTCAGGTTCTGGAAACTTACCCGTGAACTTAGGTCTTTGGGCAGCCGCAGTATCTCGAACTTACACAGCGTCCCGAACAAAAGACCTAAGCCAATCTCCACAAAGGGCTGCAGCCCATCCATCAAACTGATCCACCCACAGAATTCTGCCCAGTTACCTTGGATCCACCAGCCACAACAAGCCTCGCGGTACACACCAAGATTCCACCTAGAATCCAACCGGTAACTGCCATCCACAATGGTTGCTGAATATTGTCAGTGTTGGGGGAGGGGCTGCATCCAACGAGAGGTTCCTAAGTTAAATGAGATTCTATCCACTAGCGTGCCATTGTCCTTTTATCTTCCCTCTTTCCTTTGGTTCAGTTCTCTATATACAGTACAAACGGAGGGAAGTGTGTCAACTTTTAGTTTATGGTTTCACACGTCTTGAAACTTTCTAACATTTCACAATACACAGAGACCCCACTAAATGAAACTCATGTTTGTGTAATATCCATTCACCCAGAATACATATCCGTCTGTTGCTTTCTGCTGAAACACCCACGCTCTCAGTAAATGGATGCATTTTTTTCATGGGGGCTGAAATTCCGAGGAATGAAACCAATCCCAATGTGCACTTTACTGTCTGTCTCGTTTGCTCTTAGTACAGTTTCGCAGAGCTACTTGTCTTTGTTATAAGCTTATGCCGTGTGTTCTCTACTTAGGGTAGAATATGGCATTCATTATTGCTGTTGGAAGAATTGTAAGTCTATATCACGGTCTATGACCAAATCTTATTCAAAATCGGCATTTGGGTTAGGTCAAGATGTGCCCTTTTGAATCAATATTTATGAATATTAATGCACTCGTTTGTGTTCTGAATACAAGTGTGTTGAGTACATTTAAGCTGCGATACTGGGTCGATGCGTGCTAAATGATCCTTGACATCAATTTGAGTATTTTGTTGTGAATACTCATGCTTTCTTTGGTATATGTCAGCCAACCGTACCCTTTTGGTGTCTGTTTGTTTGTTTGTTTGCTTGTTGTTGGTTTTGCAAACACATTAGTCCATGCATCACTGCATTTGCTTCAATCAGAGAGTCATATATGTGTATCACTTAAGATAGTCCTTAAAATCACCTATGATTTCCTGCTACCCTCTCCCATTTATGGTTTTGATGTCCTCCTTGCCTTCTTCTTGTTCCTTGTTTGCAACTCACGCTCTCCTTGCATTTCCAATAATGGTGTTTCTTATTTCCATTTCATCTTGCTACTTTTCTATTCAGGGTAGAATTCTCAATCTATCTTTTAGGATAAGTTTTGAACTGCTGAATTCTTTTAAGCTTTGCTGGTCTCTGAATTTCCCTAGCTCTGCCGTTATTAGAAATGGCAGTCATGTGGCATAGGCTACCCATGATTACTGCTTATTCTGATTCAGGTTATGGCCTATGTCCTTGCACTCCTACCTGTTCTGCAATATTTCTGCCGAGATATGAGCTGAAACCCCTCTGGAGGTTCTGTTGTGACTAAATTGCTTTCCTCTAGATGCATTTTAAATCACTGGGGTGATCATGAACTTTGTTGATATGAATTATACAGCTGCAAGTAGGTCTATTGGGATTCCACCTCCTTTGGACGCTGTGCAGTTCCTGAATTCGTATAGATGATTCTTTCTTGTGTTTCAGCAAGTTTCAGTGTGACTTTTCTACAAATATCTTTTCAGGCTTTCTTTGTTAATCTTGCTTTTCCATCTGGGTCTCTTACGAATCATACTCTTTCATGCTTTGTCTTACTCCAGGCTTCAACAGCAATGTTTGCATTGGTTTGCACTTCTTTTTCTATGTCTTCTTCTGGTCGAGGGATTTCTGTTCCCCTGTCTTCACAGTCTTTCACGAGTCCGTCTGCATTATCAAGTCTGCTTTGGACTGACTTTAGCCCTGGTATTGTCTCATCCTTGGGTTTTCTGATATGATTTGTCTCGTTTTTAGAGTTTCCCTTCCCCTTTCCTGGTATACTGCCTTTTGTGATTCTGAGACACTGTTGTACTTCATGTTTTCCTCACCTCAGTTTTCAGTACATGCTCTGGTAGCGTTTTGCAATCTAGATGTTTAAAAGCTTATTTTTTGGGCCTTCAAACTCTTTGGAACTGAAAATGGTACTTCCTGTTTCTTTTACTATAATTCTTTACCTCTACTGGTCAAGTAATATCAGGAATCAAATATAGATTTATAGGGCTTTGCTAAGTGAAAATTCTAGGGCATTGGGTGTAGAAAGTTCCATGATATTTCTGTGAGGACAGTTTTCCCTAGGCATTGATGCCATGTCCTGTTCCTGTGTGTGTTGTCTGTTACATCTCTAACTGCTGGTGTTGCCTTTGTTTTGATGAGCACACCATATAATTTGAATTAGTAAATCTTCATTTTATTGCACTTACCTCACAATTCTGAAAGTGCAGAGAACACTTCCTCTTCTGGAAATGAAGCTTAAAGATTTTCAGCTCGGCATTCTGCTGTATGTCATATTGGTGTCCTTCCAAAACAGCAACCTGAGAGTGCGCTTGTTCTTTCTATTGCCATGGGAATGTCCCAATGTTACCAGTTCTTCCCAGAGCTTCTCTGCTACAGAAACACCAGTGGAAACATATGTATGGATGTCATGCATCAGGGACTGCTGGAATGATACCGCAGACCGAACATTGTGTCATCTGGGCAGTACCATGTCAGTGCCATCCAAAATGCAGCATCTGCATTTGGGAGATAATGCTGAAGGAAATGCTTCAACTTCTCACGTTGTGGACTTTGACCACTCTTCCTTGATCACTCATCCTTGGGTCATGGGTGCACGAATGCAACCACAGAGCTGTACCGAATTCTCTTCCTCAAACCAATCCATAATCCCTGTCCAGGTTAAGACTGTAGCAGATCCTAAAGCTTTTAATACTGATTTCAAACCCAAGGGCCACTGAATCCCTCAGACCAGATGCACGGCATCTCTGGTTGAGCCCCACACGTGCTCTATTGGCAAAATGCCAAATTGATCCTGGGCCTGCAAGATGCAGTGGATGTGGCCATGGCACATATCGAAAAACTCAACCTCACACGCCAATGTGGTTGCTTTCTTACTGGGGTAACAGGTCGGTTTGCTCTCTTGATAGAACCCACCACAACCCACAACGCACTCTAGATCCCTGAGACTCAGCGTGTGCCATTATCTGTAGCTCTCTACCTCATTTTCCGCTGCCTCTGTTAGCTCAAATTTGGCAGACCGTATCTTGGACTCAGAATCAATTGTGGGGATATTTTGTGCTGATTTGTATGAGTTATGTCAACCAAGCATCTGCTGTGCACTCTTCTAACACTCAGCGCATTACCTACGGTCCCATGTGTGCTGTCCGCTTGAGAGTGTGCGTCCAAGCAAAGCAGAGTTTCACCTTTGCTGCTCCATCAGCAGAGGTCAGAACCTGCAAAGATTTCCTTTCTCTTCTTTGCCTTCTCCTGCTTCCAGGTTTTCTGAGGCCTCATCCTGTCTTTGGAAGTAACAGACCACACTTCGGAAAGTATCCTGTGCCAAGGGCTGGGTGAGTGGAAGTTTACATTGCTGTGTACATGGGAGAGAGTGAGCGCAGGTTGCACTGGTTCTCTGCCAACTGGGCATCGATAAATCAACACTTTCCAGATGTAATTCACAGAAATGTGATGTTGGTTTATCACTGTTTTCTATAAAGCCATGGTTTGAGGGATTGTCGGAATACTCCAAGTTTGACATTGGGTTGATAACAGACTTGCAGAATTTAAGAAGTTTAATAGAATTGATTTACATGGTTTGGGATTTATATGAAAATGAAGTTAGTGTTTGAAACGTACTAAATTTACCTAGAAGTCAGACTTGTCAATTTTTGTAACATAATGTCAGCACTAAGAAAAATATAGACAGATATAAAGTAAAATCGCAGTCCAAATTGTTGAATTGGACATGTCAACTCTTTACTGCTGAAGCCTCCAACACCAACAGGAACCATGAAGTACCTATTGAAACCGTGAAATAACGGAGAACCTGGGTTTCCCTTGTGCATATCGTGCCCTATACGCCCAATGACACATACTGGCCAATGTTGGCATTTCAAGGGGTAACATTCCTCTCTAGGAAAGTACAAGAAAAACCAAACAAAATATATACATTTAGGCTTGATTCCAAAAGCACATACAGGCATTTTAGCTATGAGAACCCTGCTGCAGCTATGCTAGGCTAATGAAAAGCAGGTGTTCTTCTATCAGTGATGAGAAATCTTAATCATCTGATCATGTTGGGTAAAGCAATTTAACACAACCAAGTCTGCACCCCAATATATCGTGCACTCTGTGCTTGGCTGAAGAGAAAGACGGTCCACAAAATCTGTGTCTTTAAAGTCTGTCACGACTTTTAACGCTCAGGTCACTATCTGACATAATATTTACCTATACTCTCTTGAAAACATGAGGCCTAGTACATATTCAAGTTCAGTCAAAGATTCCTCTCACTTACCACACTCCTTTCAGCCCAGACAAGACATAAACCCAGCATTTGCTGAATCTAGGGGAAGGTCATCATTTCTTTGTGTGAGCTAAGTATTCAATTCCTAAGTATTTTAGGCGAGAGTATTTGACCTTTAATGAGTTCACTGTTGTTCACAGAGTGTGAAGATGGAGGAACTCTGATTCTAGGAGGGGCTTGCTCTTCTCCTACTGGCTTCATTGCAGCTCAGGTTCTGATCCTTTAAAATGGATGCCTGAGTGGAGGGGAGGGAAGAGCAAGTGCTTGATAGCAAGGCCCAAACCTGGGAAAAGGCTTACCTGGACTTGGTGCATTTTGGTCTGAATGGTTTGTAAATGCCCCTTGGGACCTGTGGATTCTCTTGACCTCTTCCAAGAACATGAGCGCTTTTATCATCTCTGCCATCTCTTCTCTTTTAGACGTCAGGAATTTTGGACCCGTTCTTGGAGCAGAGGCTTGAGTGACTTTCTCAAGTGCACGTTGACACTCCGAATGTTTCTGCCAGTATCACAGAGGTTCAGTAGGTCTCATGAATGTCTTTCGAGCCTGGTATTCTCTAGAGATGTCTCCATGCCGGTATTCTCCATTGTAGCGGAACAACTCTCATCAATATATTTGCATCTCTACTCAAATCCTGCAGCCAGCTTTTCCGACAGCTTCTCTCCGTGTCTCCCATAAAGTCGACTTCAACAGGACTGGGAAGTCTGAAAGTACCTCGGAGCCACACCAGTAAGCTGATGACAGGCAGATCTTCCACTGTCTGCCCTTTCAGGTTCTGGAAACTTACCCGTGAACTTAGGTCTTTGGGCAGCAGCAGTATCTCGAACTTACACAGCGTCCCGAACAAAAGACCTAAGCCAATCTCCACAAAGGGCGGCAGCCCCTCCATCACACTGATCCACCCACAGAATTCTGCCCAGTTACCTTGGATCCAACAGCCACAACAAGCCTCGCGGTACACACCAAGATTCCACCTAGAATCCAACCGGTAACTGCCATCCCCAATGGTTGCTGAATATTGTCAGTGTTGGGGAGGGGCTGCATCAAACGAGAGGTTCCTAAGTTAAATGTGATTCTATCCACTAGCGTGCCATTGTCCTTTTATCTTCCCTCTTTCCTTTGGTTCAGATCTGTATATACAGTACAAACGGAGGGAAGTGTGTCCATTTTTAGTTTATGGTTTCACACGTCTTGATACTTTCTAACAGTTCACAGTACACAGAGACCCCACTAAATGGAACTCATGTTTGTGTAATATCCATTCACCCAGAATACATATCCGTCTGTTGCTTTCTGCTGAAACACCCACGCTCTCAGAAAATGGATCCATTTTTTTCATGGGGGCTGAAATTCCGAGAAATGAAACCAATCCCAATGTGCACTTTACTGTCTGTCTCGTTTGCTCTTAGTACAGTTTCGCAGAGCTACTTGTCTTTGTTATAAGCTTATGGCGTTTCTTCTCTACTTAGGGTAGAATATGGCATTCATTATTGCTGTTGGAAGAATTGTAAGTCTATATCACGGTCTATGAACAAATCTTATTCAAAATCGGCATTTGGTTTAGGTCAAGATGTGCCCTTTTGAATCAATATTTATGAATATTAATGCACTCGTCTGTGTTCTGAATACAAGTGTGTTGAGTACATTTAAGCTGCGATACTGGGTCGATGCGTGCTAAATGATCCTTGACATCAATTTGAGTATTTTGTTGTGAATACTCATGCTTTCTTTGGTATATGTCAGCCAACCGTACCCTTTTGGTGTCTGTTTGTTTGTTTGTTTGCTTGTTGTTGGTTTTGCAAACACATTAGTCCATGCATCACTGCATTTGCTTCAATCAGAGAGTCATATATGTGTATCACTTAAGATAGTGCTTAAAATCACCTATGATTTCCTGCTACCCTCTCCCAATTATGGCTTTGATGTCCTCCTTGCCTTCTTCTTGTTCCTTGTTTGCAACTCACGCTCTCCTTGCATTTCCAATAATGGTGTTTCTTATTTCCATTTCATCTTGCTACTTTTCTATTCAGGGTAGAATTCTCAATCTATCTTTTAGGATAAGTTTTGAACTGCTGAATTCTTTTAAGCTTTGCTGGTCTCTGAATTTCCCTAGCTCTGCCGTTATTAGAAATGGCAGTCATGTGGCATAGGCTACCCATGATTACTGCTTATTCTGATTCAGGTTATGGCCTATGTCCTTGCACTCCTCCCTGTTCTGCAATATTTCTGCCGAGATATGAGCTGAAATCCCTCTGGAGGTTCTGTTGTGGCTGAATTGATTTCCTCTAGATGCATTTTAAATCACTGGGGTGATCATGAACTTTGTTGATATGAATTATACAGCTGCAAGTAGGTCTATTGGGATTCCACCTCCTTTGGACGCTGTGCAGTTCCTGAATTCGTATAGATGATTCTTTCTTGTGTTTCAGCAAGTTTCAGTGTGACTTTTCTACAAATATCTTTTCAGGCTTTCTTTGTTAATCTTGCTTTTCCATCTGGGTCTCTTACGAATCATACTCTTTCATGCTTTGTCTTACTCCAGGCTTCAACAGCAATGTTTGCATTGGTTTGCACTTCTTTTTCTATGTCTTCTTCTGGTCGAGGGATTTCTGTTCCCCTGTCTTCACAGTCTTTCACGAGTCCGTCTGCATTATCAAGTCTGCTTTGGACTGACTTTAGCCCTGGTATTGTCTCATCTTTGGGTTTTCTGATATGATTTGTCTCGTTTTTAGAGTTTCCCTTCCCCTTTCCTGGTATACTGCCTTTTGTGATTCTGAGACACTGTTGTACTTCATGTTTTCCTCACCTCAGTTTTCAGTACATGCTCTGGTAGCGTTTTGCAATCTAGATGTTTAAAAGCTTATTTTTTGGGTCTTCAAACTCTTTGGAACTGAAAATGGTACTTCCTGTTTCTTTTACTATAATTCTTTACCTCTACTGGTCAAGTAATATCAGGAATCAAATATAGATTTATAGGGCTTTGCTAAGTGAAAATTCTAGGGCATTGGGTGTAGAAAGTTCCATGATATTTCTGTGAGGACAGTTTTCCCTAGGCATTGATGCCATGTCCTGTTCCTGTGTGTGTTGTCTGTTACATCTCTAACTGCTGGTGTTGCCTTTGTTTTGATGAGCACACCATATAATTTGAATTAGTAAATCCTCATTTTATTGCACTTACCTCACAATTCTGAAAGTGCAGAGAACACTTCCTCTTCTGGAAATGAAGCTTAAAGGTTTTCAGCTCGGCATTCTGCTGTATGTCATATTGGTGTCCTTCCAAAACAGCAACCTGAGGGTGCGCTTGTGCTTTCTATTGCCATGGGAATGTCCCAATGTTACCAGTTCTTCCCAGAGCTTCTCTGCTACAGAAACACCAGTGGAAACATATGTATGGATGTCATGCATCAGGGACTGCTGGAATGATACCGCAGACCGAACATTGTGTCATCTGGGCAGTACCATGTCAGTGCCATCCAAAATGCAGCATCTGCATTTGGGAGATAATGCTGAAGGAAATGCTTCAACTTCTCACGTTGTGGACTTTGACCACTCTTCCTTGATCACTCATCCTTGGGTCATGGGTGCACGAATGCAACCACAGAGCTGTACCGAATTCTCTTCCTCAAACCAATCCATAATCCCTGTCCAGGTTAAGACTGTAGCAGATCCTAAAGCTTTTAATACTGATTTCAAACCCAAGGGCCACTGAATCCCTCAGACAAGATGCACGGCATCTCTGGTTGAGCCCCACACGTGCTCTATTGGCAAAATGCCAAATTGATCCTGGGCCTGCAAGATGCAGTGGATGTGGCCATGGCACATATCGAAAAACTCAACCTCACACGCCAATGTGGTTGCTTTCTTACTGGGGTAACAGGTCGGTTTGCTCTCTTGATAGAACCCACCACAACCCACAAAGCACTCTAGATCCCTGAGACTCAGCGTGTGCCATTATCTGTAGCTCTCTACCTCATTTTCCGCTGCCTCTGTTAGCTCAAATTTGGCAGATCGAATCTTGGTCTCAGAATCAATTGTGGGGATATTTTGTGCTGATTTGTATGAGTTATGTCAACCAAGCATCTGCTGTGCACTCTTCTAACACTCAGCGCATTACCTACGGTCCCATGTGTGCTGTCCGCTTGAGAGTGTGCGTCCAAGCAAAGCAGAGTTTCACCTTTGCTGCTCCATCAGCAGAGGTCAGAACCTGCAAAGATTTCCTTTCTCTTCTTTGCCTTCTCCTGCTTCCAGGTTTTCTGAGGCCTCATCCTGTCTTTGGAAGTAACAGACCACACTTCGGAAAGTATCCTGTGCCAAGGGCTGGGTGAGTGGAAGTTTACATTGCTGTGTACATGGGAGAGAGTGAGCGCAGGTTGCACTGGTTCTCTGCCAACTGGGCATCGATAAATCAACACTTTCCAGATGTAATTCACAGAAATGTGATGTTGGTTTATCACTGTTTTCTATAAAGCCATGGTTTGAGGGATTGTCGGAATACTCCAAGTTTGACATTGGGTTGATAACAGACTTGCAGAATTTAAGAAGTTTAATAGAATTGATTTACATGGTTTGGGATTTATATGAAAATGAAGTTAGTGTTTGAGACGTACTAAATTTACCTAGAAGTCAGACTTGTCAATTTTTGTAACATAATGTCAGCACTAAGAAAAATATAGACAGATATAAAGTAAAATCGCAGTCCAAATTGTTGAATTGGACATGTCAACTCTTTACTGCTGAAGCCTCCAACACCAACAGGAACCATGAAGTACCTATTGAAACCGTGAAATAACGGAGAACCTGGGTTTCCCTTGTGCATATCGTGCCCTATACGCCCAATGACACATACTGGCCAATGTTGGCATTTCAAGGGGTAACATTCCTCTCTAGGAAAGTACAAGAAAAACCAAACAAAATATATACATTTAGGCTTGATTCCAAAAGCACATACAGGCATTTTAGCTATGAGAACCCTGCTGCAGCTATGCTAGGTTAATGAAAAGCAGGTGTTCTTCTATCAGTGATGAGAAATCTTAATCATCTGATCATGTTGGGTAAAGCAATTTAACACAACCAAGTCTGCACCCCAATATATCGTGCACTCTGTGCTTGGCTGAAGAGAAAGACGGTCCACAAAATCTGTGTCTTTAAAGTCTGTCACGACTTTTAACGCTCAGGTCACTATCTGACATAATATTTACCTATACTCTCTTGAAAACATGAGGCCTAGTACATATTCAAGTTCAGTCAAAGATTCCTCTCACTTACCACACTCCTTTCAGCCCAGACAAGACATAAACCCAGCATTTGCTGAATCTAGGGGAAGGTCATCATTTCTTTGTGTGAGCTAAGTATTCAATTCCTAAGTATTTTAGGCGAGAGTATTTGACCTTTAATGAGTTCACTGTTGTTCACAGAGTGTGAAGATGGAGGAACTCTGATTCTAGGAGGGGCTTGCTCTTCTCCTACTGGCTTCATTGCAGCTCAGGTTCTGATCCTTTAAAATGGATGCCTGAGTGGAGGGGAGGGAAGAGCAAGTGCTTGATAGCAAGGCCCAAACCTGGGAAAAGGCTTACCTGGACTTGGTGCATTTTGGTCTGAATGGTTTGTAAATGCCCCTTGGGACCTGTGGATTCTCTTGACCTCTTCCAAGAACATGAGCGCTTTTATCATCTCTGCCATCTCTTCTCTTTTAGACGTCAGGAATTTTGGACCCGTTCTTGGAGCAGAGGCTTGAGTGACTTTCTCAAGTGCACGTTGACACTCCGAATGTTTCTGCCAGTATCACAGAGGTTCAGTAGGTCTCATGAATGTCTTTCGAGCCTGGTATTCTCTAGAGATGTCTCCATGCCGGTATTCTCCATTGTAGCGGAACAACTCTCATCAATATATTTGCATCTCTACTCAAATCCTGCAGCCAGCTTTTCTGCCAGCTTCTCCCCGTGTCTCTCATAAAGTCGACTTCAACAGGACTGGGAAGTCTGAAAGTACCTCGGAGCCACACCAGTAAGCTGATGACAGGCAGATCTTCCACTGTCTGCCCTTTCAGGTTCTGGAAACTTACCCGTGAACTTAGGTCTTTGGGCAGCAGCAGTATCTCGAACTTACACAGCGTCCCGAACAAAAGACCTAAGCTAATCTCCACAAAGGGCGGCAGCCCCTCCATCACACTGATCCACCCACAGAATTCTGCCCAGTTACCTTGGATCCAACAGCCACAACAAGCCTCGCGGTACACACCAAGATTCCACCTAGAATCCAACCGGTAACTGCCATCCCCAATGGTTGCTGAATATTGGCAGTGTTGGGGAGGGGCTGCATCAAACGAGAGGTTCCTAAGTTAAATGTGATTCTATCCACTAGCGTGCCATTGTCCTTTTATCTTCCCTGTTTCCTTTGGTTCAGATCTGTATATACAGTACAAACGGAGGGAAGTGTGTCAACTTTTAGTTTATGGTTTCACACGTCTTGAAACTTTCTAACAGTTCACAGTACACAGAGACCCCACTAAATGGAACTCAAGTTTGTGTAATATCCATTCACTCAGAATACATATCCGTCTGTTGCTTTCTGCTGAAACACCCACGCTCTCAGAAAATGGATCCATTTTTTTCATGGGGGCTGAAATTCCGAGAAATGAAACCAATCCCAATGTGCACTTTACTGTCTGTCTCTTTTGCTCTTAGTACAGTTTTGCAGAGCTACTTGTCTTTGTTATAGGCTTATGGCGTTTCTTCTCTACTTAGGGTAGAATATGGCATTCATTCTTGCTGTTGGAAGAATTGTAAGTCTATATCACGGACTATGACCAAATCTTATTCAAAATCGGCATTTGGGTTAGGTCACGATATGCTCTTTTGAATCAATATTTATGAATGTTAATGCACGCGTCTGTGTTCTGAATACAAATGTGTTGAGGACATTTAAGCTTCGATACTGGGTCGATGCGTGCTGAATGATCCTTGACATCAATTTGAGTATTTTGTTGTGAATCCTCATGGTTTCTTTGGCATATGTCAGCCAACCGTACCCTTTTGGTGTCTGTTTGTTTCTTTCATTGTTTGCTTGTTGTTAGTTTTGCAAACACATTAGGCCATGCATCACTCCGTTTGCTTCAATCAGAGAGTCATATATGTGAATCACTTAAGATAGTGCTTAAAATCACCTATGATTTCCTGCTACCCTCTCCCATCTTATGGCTTTGATGTCCTCCTTGCCTTCTTCTTGTTTCTTGTTTGTAACTCACGCTCTTCTTGCATTTCCAATAATGGTGTTTCTTATTTCCATTTCATCTTTCTACTTTTCTATTCAGGGTAGAATTCTCAATCTTTCTTTTAGGATAAGATTTGAACTGCTGAATTCTTTTAAGCTTTGCTGGTCTCTGAATTTCCCTAGCTCTGCCGTTATTAGAAATGGCAGTCATGTGGCATAGGCTACCCATGATTACAGCTTTTTCTCATTAAGGATATGGCCTATGTCCTTGCACTCCTCCCTGTTCTGCAATATTTCTGCCGAGATATGAGCTGAAACCCCTCTGGAGGTACTGTTGTGACTAAATTGCTTTCCTCTAGATGCATTTTAAATCACTGGTGTGATCATGAACTTTGCTGATTTGAATCATACAGCTGCAAGGAGGTCTATTGGGATTCCACCTCCTTTGGACGCTGTGTAGTTCCTGAATTCGTATAGATGATTCTTTCTTGTCTTTCAGCATGTTTCAGTCTGACTTTTCTACAAATATCTTTTCAGGCTTTCTTTGTTAATTTTGCATTTCCATCTGGGTCTCTTACGAATCATACTCTTTCATGCTTTGTCTTACTCCAGGCTTCAACAGCAATGTTTGCATTGGTTTGCACTTCTTTTTCTATGTCTTCTTCTGGTCGAGGGATTTCTGTTCCCCTGTCTTCACAGTCTTTCACGAGTCCGTCTGCATTATCAAGTCTGCTTTGGACTGACTTTAGCCCTGGTATGGTCTCATCCTTGGGTTTTCTGATATTATTTGGCTCGTTTTTAGAGTTTCTCTTCCCCTTTCCTGGCATACTGCCTTTTGTGTTTCTGAGACACTGTTGTAGTTCATGTTTTCCTCACCTCAGTTTTCAGTACTTGCTCTGGTAGCGTTTTGCTGTCTAGATATGTGAAAGCTTATTTTTTGGGCCTTAGAACTCTTTGGAAATGAAAATGGTACATCCAGTTTATTTTACTATACTTCTTTATCTCTACTGATCAAGTAATATCAGGAATCTAATATAGATTTATAGGGCTTTGTTTAGTGAAAATTTTAGGTCATTCTGTGTAGAAAGTTCCATGATATTTCTGTGAGGACAATTTTCCCTAGGCATTGATGCCATGTCCTGTTCCTGTGTTTGTTGTCTGGTACATCTATAACTGCTGGTGTTGCCTTTGTTGTGATGAGCACACCATATTATTTCAATTAGTAAAACTTCGTTTTTTTGCACTAACCTCACAATTCTGAAAGTGCAGAGAACACAACGTCTACTGGAAATGAAGCTTAAAGTTTTTCAGCTCGGCATTCTGCTGTGTGTCATATTGGAATCTTTCCAAAACAGCAAACTGAGAGTGCGCTTGTGCTTTCTATTGCCATGAGAATTTCCCAATTTTACCAGTTCTTCCCATAGCTGCTTTGTCTACAGAAACACCAGTGGAAACATATGTATTGATGTCATACATCAGGGCCTGCTGGAATGATCCCACAGACCGATCTTTGTGTCCTCTGGGCAGTACCATGTCAGTGCCATCCAAAATGCAGCATCTGCATTTGGGAGATAATGCTGAAGGAAATGCTTCAAATTCTCACGTGGTGGACTTTGACAACTCTACCTTGATCACTCATCCTCCGGTCATGGTTGCACAAATGCAACGACAGAGCTGTACCGAATTCTCTTCCTCAAACGAATCCGTAATCCCTGTCGAGGTTATGACTGTAGCAGATCCTAAAGCTTTTAATACTGATTTCAAACCCAAGGGACACTGAATCCCTCAGACCAGATGCACGGCATCTCTGGTTGAGCCCCACACGTGCTCTATTGGCAAAATGCCAAATTGATCCTGGGCCTGCAAGATGCAGTGTATGTGGCCATGGCACATATCGAAAAACTCAACCTCAAACGCCAATGTGGTTGCTTTCTTACTGGGGTAACAGGTCGGTTTGCTCTCTTGATAGAACCCACCTCAACCTACAACGCACTCCAGATTCCTGAGACTCAACGTGTGCCATTATCTCTAGCTCTATACCTCACTATCCGCTGCATCTTTTAGCTCAAATTTGGCAGGTCGCATCTTGGTCTCAGAATCAATTGTGGGGATATCTTGTGCTGATTTCTATGAGTTATGTCAGCCAAGCATCTGCTGTGCACTCTTCTAACACTCTGCACATTACCTACGGTCCCATGTGTGCTGTCCTCTTGAGAGTGTGCGTCCAAGCAAAGCAGAGTTTCACCTTTGCTGCTCCATCAGCAGAGGTCAGATCCTGCACAGATTTCCTTTCTCTACTTTGCCTTCTCCTACTTCCAGGTTTTCTGAGGCCTCATCCTGTCTTTGGAAGTAACAGACCACTCTTCGGAAAGTATCCTGTGCCAAGGGCTGGGTGATTGGCAGTTTATATTGCTGTGTTCATGGGAGAGAGTGAGCGCAGGTTGCACTGGTTCTCTGCCAACTGGGCATCGATAAATCAACACTTTCCAGATGTAATTCACAGAAATGTGATGTTTGTTTAGCTCTGTTTTCTATAAAGCCATGGTTTGAGGGATTCCCCGAAGAATCCAATTTTGACATTGGGTTGATAACAGATTTGCAGAATTTAAGAAGATTAATAGAATTGATTTACATGTTTTGGGATTTATATGAAAATGAAGTTAGTGTTTGAAACGTACTAAATTTACGTAGAAGTTGGACTTGTCAATTTTTGTAACATTATGTCAGCACTAAGAAATATATAGACAGATATAAAGTAAAATCGCAGTCCAAAATGTTGAAGGGGAC
Organism: Camelus bactrianus; assembly: GCF_048773025.1. Taxonomy (NCBI): domain Eukaryota; kingdom Metazoa; phylum Chordata; class Mammalia; order Artiodactyla; family Camelidae; genus Camelus; species Camelus bactrianus. Next base: position 71,289,599 of record NC_133552.1, read on the forward strand.
ATGTCAACTCTTTACTGCTGAAGCCTCCAACACCAACAGGAACCATGAAGTACCTATTGAAACCGTGAAATAACCGAGATCCTGGGTTTCCCTTGTGCATGCCTTGCCCTATACGCCCAATGACACATACTGGCCAATGTTGGCATTTCAAGGGGTAACATTCCTCTCTAGGAAAGTACAAGAAAACCCAAACAAAATATATACATTTAGGCTTGATTCCAAAAGCACATACAGGCATTTTATCTATGAGAACCCTGCTGCAGCTATGCTAGGCTATTGAAAAGCAGGTGTTCTTCTATCATTGATGAGAAATCTTAATCATCTGATCATGTTGGGTAAAGCAATTTAACACAACCAAGGCTGCACAGCAATATATCGTGCACCCTGTGCTTGGCTGAAGAGAAAGACTGTCCATAAAAGCTGTGTCTTTAAATTCTGTCAAGACTTTTAATGCTCAGGTCACTATCTGACATAGTATTTACCTATACTGTCTTGAAAAACTGAGGCCTAGTATATATTCAATTTCAGTCAAAGATTCCTCTCACTTACCACACTCCCTTCAGCCCAGACAAGACATAAACCCAGCATTTGCTGAATCTAGGGGAAGGTCACCATTTCTTTGTGTGAGCTAAGTATTCAATTCCTAAGTATTTTTGGCGAGAGTATTTGACCTTTAAGGGGTTCACTGTTGTTCACAGAGTGTGAAGATGGAGGAACTCTGATTCTAGGAGGGGCTTGCTCTTCTCCTACTGGCTTCATTGCAGCTCAGGTTCTGATCCTTTAAAATGGATGCCTGAGTGGAGGGGAGGGAAGAGCAAGTGCTTGATAGCAAGGCCCAAACCTGGGAAAAGGCTTACCTGGACTTGGTGCATTTTGGTCTGAATGGTTTGTAAATGCCCCTTGGGACCTGTGGATTCTCATGAACTATTGCAAGAACATGAGCGCTTTTATCATCTCTGCCATCTCTTCTCTTTTAGACGTCAGGAATTTTGGACCCGTTCTTGGAGCAGAGGCTTGAGTGACTTTCTCAAGTGCACGTTGACACTCCGAATGTTTCTGCCAGTATCACAGATGTTCAGTAGGTCTCATGAATGTCTTTCGAGCCTGGTATTCTCTAGAGATGTCTCCATGCCGGTATTCTCCATTGTAGCGGAACAACTCTCATCAATATATTTGCATCTCTACTCAAATCCTGCAGCCAGCTTTTCTGCCAGCTTCTCTCCGTGTCTCCCATAAAGTCGACTTCAACAGGACTGGGAAGTCTGAAAGTACCTCGGAGCCACACCAGTAAGCTGATGACAGGCAGATCTTCCACTGTCTGCCCTTTCAGGTTCTGGAAACTTACCCGTGAACTTAGGTCTTTGGGCAGCAGCAGTATCTCGAACTTACACAGCGTCCCGAACAAAAGACCTAAGCCAATCTCCACAAAGGGCGGCAGCCCCTCCATCACACTGATCCACCCACAGAATTCTGCCCAGTTACCTTGGATTCACCAGCCACAATGAGCCTCGAGGTACACACCAAGATTCCACCTAGAATCCAACCGGTAACTGCCATCCCCAATGGTTGCTGAATATTGTCAGTGTTGGGGGTGGGGCTGCATCAAAAGAGAGGTTCCTATGTTAAATGTGATTCTATCGACTAGCGTACCATTGTCCTTTTATCTTCCCTCTTTCCATTGGTTCAGATCTGTGTATAAAGTACAAACGGAGATAAGTGTGTTCATTTTTATTTTATGGATTCACACTTCTTGAAAGTTTCTAACAGCTCACAGTACACAGAGACCCCACTAAAGGAAACTCATGTTTGTGTAATATCCATTCACCCAGAATACATATCCGTCTGTTGCTTTCTGCTGGAACACCCACGCTCTCAGAAAATGGATCCATTTGTTCATGGGGGCTGAAATTCCGGGAAATGAAACCAATCCCAATGTGCACTTTACTGTCTGTCTCGTTTGCTCTTAGTACAGTTTCGCAGAGCTACTTGTCCTTGTTATAGGCTTATGCCGTTTCTTCTCTACTTAGGGTAGAATATGGCATTCATTCTTGCTGTTGGAAGAATTGTAATTCTATATCACGGACTATGACCAAATCTTATTCAAAATCGGCATTTGGGTTAGGTCACGATATGCTCTTTTGTATCAATATTTATGAATATTAATGCACGCGTCTGTGTTCTGATTACAAGTGTGTTGAGTACATTTAAGCTGCGATACTGGGTTGATGTGTGCTGAATGATCCATGACATCAATTTGAGTATTTTGTTGTGAATACTCATGGTTTCTTTGGCATATGTCAGCCAACCGTACCATTTTGGTGACTGTTTGTTTGTTTGATTGTTTGTTTGTTTGCTTGTTGTTGGTTTTGCAAACACATTAGGCCATGCATCACTCCGTTTGCTTCAATCAGAGAGTCATATATGTGAATCACTTAAAATAGTGCTTAAAATCACCTATGATTTCCTGCTACCCTCTCCCATCTTATGGCTTTGATGTCCTCCTTGCCTTCTTCTTGTTTCTTGTTTGTAACTCACGCTCTTCTTGCATTTCCAATAATGGTGTTTCTTATTTCCATTTCATCTTTCTACTTTTCTATTCAGGGTAGGATTGTCAAACTTTCTTTTAGGATAAGATTTGAACTGCTGAATTCTTTTAAGCTTTGCTGGTCTCTGAATTTCCCTAGCTCTGCCGTTATTAGAAATGGCAGTCATGTGGCATAGGCTACCCATGACTACAGCTTTTTCTCATTCAGGATATGGCCTATGTCCTTGCACTCCTCCCTGTTCTGCAATATTTCTGCCGAGATATGAGCTGAAACCCCTCTGGAGGTTCTGTTGTGACTAAATTGCTTTCCTCTAGATGCATTTTAAATCACTGGTGTGATCATGAACTTTGCTGATTTGAATCATACAGCTGCAAGGAAGTCTATTGGGATTCCACCTCCTTTGGACGCCGTGTAGTTCCTGAATGCGTATAGATGATTCTTTCTTGTCTTTCAGCAAGTTTCAGTCTGACTTTTCTACAAATATCTTTTCAGGCTTTCTTTGTTAATCTTGCTTTTCCATCTGGGACTCTTACGAATCTTACTCTTTAATACTTTGTCTTACTCCAGGCTTCAACAGCAATGTTTGCATTGGTTTGCACTTCTTTTTCTATGTCTTCTTCTGGTCGAGGGATTTTTGTTCCCCTGGCTTCACATTTTTTGACGAGTCCGTCTGCATTATCAAGTCTGCTTTGGACTGACTTTAGCCCTGGTATTGTCTCATCCTTGGGTTTTCTGATATTATTTGGCTCGTTTTTAGAGTTTCTCTTCCCCTTTCCTGGTATACTGCCTTTTGTGATTCTGAGACACTGTTGTAGTTCATGTTTTCCTCACCTCAGTTTTCAATACTTGCTCTGGTAGCGTTTTGCAGTCTAGATGTGTGAAAGCTTATTTTTTGGCCTTAGAAATCTTTGGAAATGAAAATGGTACTTCCAGTTTATTTTACTTTACTTCTTTATCTCTAGTGATCAAGTAATATCAGGAATCTAATATAGATTTATATGACTTTGTCTAGTGAAAATTTTAGGTCATTCCGTGTAGAAAGTTCCATGATATTTCTGTGAGGACAATTTTCCCTAGGCATTGATGCCATGTCCTGTTCCTGTGTGTGTTGTCTATTACATCTCTAACTGCTGGTGTTGCCGTTGTTGTGATGAGCACACTATATTATTTCAATTAGAAAAACTTCGTTATATTGCACTTACCTCACAATTCTGTAAGTGCAGAGAACACTTCCTCTTCTGGAAATGAAGCTTAAATGTTTTCAGCTCGGCATTCTGCTGTATGTCATATTGGTGTCCTTCGAAAACAGCAAACTGAGAGTGCGCTTGTGCTTTCTATTGCCATGGGAATGTCCCAATGTTACCAGTTCTTCCCAGATCTTCTCTGCTACAGAAACACCAGTGGAAACATATGTATGGATGTCATACATCAGAGCCTGCTGAAATGATCCCGCAGACCGATCTTTGTGTCCTCTGGGCAGTACCATGTCAGTGCCTTCCAAAATGCAGCATCTGCAATTGGGAGATAATGCTGAAGGAAATGCTTCAACTTCTCACTTTGTGGACTTTGACCACTCTTCCTTGATCACTCATCCTTGGGTCATGAGTGCACGAATGCAACCACAGAGCTGTACCGAATTCTCTTCCTCAAACCAATCCGTAATCCCTTTCCAGGTTAATACTGTAGCAGATCCTAAAGCTTTTAATACTGATTTCAAACCCAAGGGCCACTGAATCCCTCAGACAAGATGCACGGCATCTCTGGTTGAGCCCCACACGTGCTCTATTGGCAAAATGCAAAATTGATCCTGGGCCTGCAAGATGCAGTGGATGTGGCCATGGCACATATCGAAAAACTCAACCTCACACGCCAATGTGGTTGCTTTCTTACTGGGGTAACATGTCGGTTTGCTCTCTTGATAGAACCCACCACAACCCACAACGCACTCCAGATCCCTGAGACTCAGCGTGTGCCATTATCTGTAGCTCTCTACCTCATTTTCCGCTGTGTTTGTTAGCTCAAATTTGGCAGATCAGATCTTGGTCTCAGAATCAATTGTGGGGATATTTTGTGCTGATTTCTATGAGTTATGTCAGCCAAGCATCGGCTGTGCACTCTTGTAACACTCAGCGCATTACCTACGGTCCCACGTATGCTGTCCGCTTGAGAGTGTGCGTCCAAGTAAAGCAGAGTTTCACGTTTGCTGCTCCATCAGCAGAGGTCAGATCCTGCATAGATTTCCTTTCTCTACTTTAATTTCTCCTGCTTCCAGGTTTTCTGAGGCCTCATCCTGTCTTTGGAAGTAACAGACCACTCTTCGGAAATTATCCTGTGCCAAGGGCTGGGTGAGTGGAAGTTTACATTGCTGTGTACATGGGAGAGAGTGAGCGCAGGTTGCACTGGTTCTCTGCCAACTGGGCATCGATAAATCAACACATTCCAGATGTAATTAACAGAAATGTGATGTTAGTTTTTCTCTGTTTTCTATAAACCATGGTTTGAGGGATTCCCCGAAGACTCCAATTTTGACATTGGGTTGATAACAGATTTACAGAATTTAAGAAGCTTTATAGAATTGATTTACATGTTTTGGGATTTATATGAAAATGAAGTTAGTGTTTGAAACGTACTAAATTTACCTAGAAGTCAAACTTGTCAGTTATTGTAACATTATATCAGCTCTAAGAAAAATATAGACAGATATAAAGTAAAATCGCAGTCCAAAATGTTTAAGGGGACATGTCAACTCTTTACTGCTGAAGCCTCCAACACCAACAGGAACCATGAAGTACCTATTGAAACCGTGAAATAACCGAGAACCTGGTTTCCCTTCTGCATAACGTGCCCTATATGCCCAATGACACATACTGGCCAATGTTTGCATTTCAAGGGGTAACATTCCTCTCTAGGAAAGTACAAGAAAACCCAAACAAAATATATACATTTAGGCTTGATTCCAAAAGCACATACAGGCATTTTATCTATGAGAACTCTGCTGCAGCTATGCTAGGCTATTGAAAAGCAGGTGTTCTTCTATCATTGATGAGAAATCTTAATCATCTGATCATGTTGGGTAAAGCAATTTAACACAACCAAGTCTGCACCCCCAATATATCGTGCACCCTGTGCTTGGCTGAAGAGAAAGACGGTCCACAAAACCTGTGTCTTTAAAGTCTGTCACGACTTTTAAGGCTCAGGTCACTATCTGACATAATATTTACCTATACTGTCTTGAAAACCTGAGGCCTAGTAAATATTCAAGTTCAGTCAAAGAATCCTCTCACTTACCACATTCACTTCACCCCAGAAAAGACATAAAACCAGCATTTGCTGAATCTACGGGAAGGTCATCATTTCTTTGTGTGAGATAAGTATTCAATTCCTAACTATTTTAGGCGAGAGTATTTGACCTTTAAGGAGTTCACTGTTGTTCACAGAGTGTGAAGATGGAGGAACTCTGATTCTAGGAGGGGCTTGCTCTTCTCCTACTGGCTTCATTGCAGCTCAGGTTCTGATCATTTAAAATGGGTGCCTGAGTGGAGGGGAGGGAAGAGCAAGTGCTTGATAGCAAGGCCCAAACCTGGGAAAAGGCTTACCTGGACTTGGTGCATTTTGGTCTGAATTGTTTGTAAATGCCCCTTGGGACCTGTGGATTCTCATGAACTATTGCAAGAACATGAGCGCTTTTATCATCTCTGCCATCTCTTCTCTTTTAGACGTCAGGAATCTTGGACCCGTTCTTGGAGCAGAGACTTGAGTGACTTTCTCAAGTGCACGTTGACACTCCGAATGTTTCTGCCAGTATCACAGATGTTCAGTAGGTCTCATGAATGTCTTTCGAGCCTGGTATTCCCTAGAGATGTCTCCATGCTGGTATTCTCCATTGTAGCGGAACAACTCTCATCAATATGTTCGCATCTCTCCTCAATCCGTGCAGCCAGCTTTTCTGCCAGCTTCTCTTCGTGTCTCCCATAAAGTCGACTTCAACAGGACTGGGCAAGTCTGAAAGTACCTCGGAGCCTCACCAGTAAGCTGATGACAGGCAGATCTTCCACTGTCTGCCCTTTCAGGTTCTGGAAACTTACCCGTGAACTTAGGTCTTTGGGCAGCAGCAGTATCTCGAACTTACACAGCGTCCAGAACAAAAGAATTAAGCCAATCTCCACAAAGGGCGGCAGCCCCTCCATCACACTCATCCACACACAGAATTCTGCCCAGTTACCTTGGATCCACCAGCCACAACAAGCCTCGTGGTACACACCAAGATTCCACCTAGAATCCAACCGGTAACTGCCATCCCCAATGGTTGCTGAATATTGTCCCTGTTGGGGGAGGGGCTGCATCCAACGAGAGGTTCCTAAGTTAAATGTGATTTTATCCACTAGTGTGCCATTGTCCTTTTATCTTCCCTCTTTCCTTTGGTTCAGATCTGTATATACAGTACAAACGGCGGGAAGAGTGTCCATTTTTAGTTTATGGTTTCACACGTCTTGAAACTTTCTAACAGTTCACAGTACACAGAGACCCCACTAAAGGAAACTCATGTTTGTGTAATATCCAATCACCCAGAATACATATCCGTCTGTTGCTTTCTGCTGAAACACCCACGCTCTCAGAAAATGGATCCATTTTTTTCATGGGGGCTGAAATTCCGAGAAATGAAACCAATCCCAATGTGCACTTTACTGTCTGTCTAGTTTGCTCTTAGTACAGTTTTGCACTGCTACTTGTCTTTGTTATGGGCTTATGCCATTTCTTCTCTACTTAGGGTAGAATATGGCATTCATTCTTGCTGTTGGAAGAATTGTAAGACTATATCACGGACTATGACCAAATCTTATTCAAAATCGGCATTTGGGTTAGGTCAGGATATGCTCTTTTGAATCAATATTTATGAATATTAATGCACGCGTCTATGTTCTGAATATAAGTGTGTTGAGAACATTTAAGCTGCGATACTGGGTCGATGAGTGCTGAAAGATCCTTGATATCAATTTGAGTATTTTGTTGTGAATACTCATGGTTTCTTTGGCATATGTCAGCCAACCGTACCATTTTGGTGTGTGTTTGTTTGTTTGATTGTTTGTTTGCTTGTTGTTGGTTTTGCAAACACATTAGGCCATGCATCACTCCGTTTGCTTCAATCAGAGAGTCATATATGTGAATCACATAAGATAGTGCTACAAATCACCTATGATTTCCTGCTACCCTCTCCCATCTTATGGCTTTGATGTCCTCCTTGCCTTCTTCTTGTTCCTTGTTTGCAACTCACGCTCTTCTTGCATTTCCAATAATGGTGTTTCTTATTTCCATTTCATCTTGCTACTTTTCTATTCAGGGTAGAATTCTCAATCTTTCTTTTAGGATAAGTTTTGAACTGCTGAATTCTTTTAAGCTTTGCTGGTCTCTGAATTTCCCTAGCTCTGCCGCTATTAGAAATGGCAGTCATGTGGCATAGGCTACCCATGATTACAGCTTTTTCTCATTCAGGATATGGCCTATGTCCTTGCACTCCTCCCTGTTCTGCAATATTTCTGCCGAGATATGAGCTGAAACCCCTCTGGAGGTTCTGTTGTGACTACATTGCTTTCCTCTAGATGCATTTTAAATCACTGGTGTGATCATGAACTTTGCTGATTTTAATCATACAGCTGCAAGGAAGTCTATTGGGATTCCACCTCCTTTGGACGCCGTGTAGTTCCTGAATGCGTATAGATGAATCTTTCTTGTCTTTCAGCAAGTTTCAGTCTGACTTTTCTACAAATATCTTTTCAGGCTTTCTTTGTTAATCTTGCTTTTCCATCTGGGACTCTTACGAATCTTACTCTTTAATACTTTGTCTTACTCCAGGCTTCAACAGCAATGTTTGCATTGGTTTGCACTTCTTTTTCTATGTCTTCTTCTGGTCGAGGGATTTTTGTTCCCCTGGCTTCACATTTTTTGACGAGTCCGTCTGCATTATCAAGTCTGCTTTGGACTGACTTTAGCCCTGGTATTGTCTCATCCTTGGGTTTTCTGATATTATTTGTCTCGTTTTTAGAGTTTCTCTTCCCCTTTCCTGGTTTACTGCCTTTTGTGATTCTGAGACACTCTTGTACTTCATGTTTTCCTCACCTCAGTTTTCAATACTTGCTCTGGTAGCGTTTTGCAGTCTAGATGTTTGAAAGCTTATTTTTTGGGCCTTCAAACACTTTGGAAATGAAAATGGTACTTCCAGTTTCTTTTACTATACTTCTTTGTCTCTACTGGTCAAGTAATATCAGGAATCTAATATAGAATTATAGGGCTTTGTTAAGTGAAAATTCTAGGACAAGGCGTGTAGAAAGTTCCATGATATTTCTGTGAGGACAATTTTCCCTAGGCATTGATGCCATGTCCTGTTCCTGTGTTTGTTGTCTATTACATCTCTAACTGCTGGTGTTGCCTTTGTTGTGATGAGCACACTATATTATTTCAATTAGAAAAACTTTGTTATATTGCACTTACCTCACAATTCTCAAAGTGCAGAGAACACTTCCTCTTCTGGAAATGAAGCTTAAATGTTTTCAGCTCGGCATTCTGCTGTATGTCATATTGGTGTCCTTCCAAAACAGCAACCTGAGAGTGCGCTTGTGCTTTCTATTGCCATGGGAATGTCCCAATGTTACCAGTTCTTCCCAGAGCTTCTCTGCTACAGAAACACCAGTGGAAACATATGTATGGATGTCATACATCAGGGCCTGCTGGAATGATCCCGCAGACCGAACTTTGTGTCATCTGGGCAGTACCATGTCAGTGCCATCCAAAATGCAGCATCTGCATTTGGGAGATAATACTGAAGGAAATGCTTCAACTTCTCACTTTGTGGACTTTGACCACTCTTCCTTGATCACTCATCCTTGGGTCATGGGTGCACGAATGCAACCACAGAGCTGTACCGAATTCTCTTCCTCAAACCAATCCGTAATCCCTGTCCACGTTAAGACTGTAGCAGATCCTAAAGCTTTTAATACTGATTTCAAACTCAAGGGCCACTGAATCCCTCAGACCAGATGCACGGCATCTCTGGTTGAGCCCCACACGTGCTCTATTGGCAAAATGCCAAATTGATCCTGGGACTGCAAGATGCAGTGGATGTGGCCATGGCACATATCGAAAAACTCAACCTCACACGAAAATGTGGTTGCTTTCTAACTGGGGTAACAGGTCGGTTTGCTCTCTTGATAGAACCCACCACAACCCACAACGCACTCCAGATCCCTGAGACTCAGCGTGTGCCATTATCTGTAGCTCTCTACCTCATTTTCCGCTGCCTCTGTTAGCTCAAATTTGGCAGATCGAATCTTGGTCTCAGAATCAATTGTGGGGATATTTTGTGCTGATTTCTATGAGTTATGTCAGCCAAGCATCTGCTGTGCACTCTTCTAACACTCAGCGCATTACCCACGATCCCATGTGTGCTGTCCGCTTGAGAGTGTGCGTCCAAGCAAAGCAGAGTTTCACCTTTGCTGCTCCATCAGCAGAGGTCAGAACCTGCACTGATTTCCTTTCTCTTCTTTGCCTTCTCCTGCTTCCAGGTTTTCTGAGGCCTCATCCTGTCTTTGGAAGTAACAGACCACTCTTCGGAAAGTATCCTGTGCCAAGGGCTGGGTGAGTGGAAGTTTACATTGCTGTGTACATGGGAGAGAGTGAGCACAGGTTGCACTGGTTCTCTGCCAACTGGGCATCGATAAATCAACACATTCCAGATGTAATTCACAGAAATGTGATGATAGTTTCTCTCTGTTTTCTATAAAGCCATGGTTTGAGGGATTCCCCGAAGACTCCAATTTTGACATTGGGTTGATAACAGACTTGCAGAATTTAAGAAGTTTAATAGAATTGATTTACATGTTTTGGGATTTATATGAAAATGAAGTTAGTGTTTGAAACGTACTAAATTTACGTAGAAGTTGGACTTGTCAATTTTTGTAACATTATGTAAGCTCTAAGAAAAATATAGACAGATATAAAGTAAAATCGCAGTCCAAATTGTTGAATTGGACATGTCAACTCTTTACTGCTGAAGCCTCCAACACCAACAGGAACCATGAAGTACCTATTGCAACCGTGAAATAACCGAGAACCTGGGTTTCCCTTGTGCATATCATGCCCTATACGCCCAATGACACATACTGGCCAATGTTGGCATTTCAAGGGTTAACTTTCCTCTCTAGGAAAGTACAAGAAAAACCAAACAAAATATATACATTTAGGCTTGATTCCAAAAGCACATACAGGCATTTTAGCTATGAGAACCCTGCTGCAGCTATGCTAGGCTAATGAAAAGCAGGTGTTCTTCTATCAGTGATGAGAAATCTTAATCATCTGCTCATGTTGGGTAAAGCAATTTAACACAACCAAGTCTGCACCCCAATATATCGTGCACACTGTGCTTGGCTGAAGAGAAAGACGGTCCACAAAACCTGTGTCTTTAAAGTCTGTCACGACTTTTAACGCTCAGGTCACTATCTGACATAATATTTACCTATACCCTCTTGAAATTATGAGGCCTAGTACATATTCAATTTCAGTCAAAGATTCCTCTCACTTACCACACTCCCTTCAGCCCAGACAAGACATAAACCCAGCATTTGCTGAATCTAGGGGAAGGTCATCATTTCTTTGTGTGAGCTAAGTATTCAACTCCTAAGTATTTTAGGCGAGAGTATTTGACCTTTAAGGAGTTCACTGTTGTTCACAGAGTGTGAAGATGGAGGAACTCTGATTCTAGGAGGGGCTTGCTCTTCTCCTACTGGCTTCATTGCAGCTCAGGTTTTGATCATTTAAAATGGATGCCTGAGTGGAGGGGAGGGAAGGGCAAGTGCTTGATAGCAAGGCCCAAACCTGGGAAAAGGCTTACCTGGACTTGGTGCATTTTGGTCTGAATGTTTTGTAAATGCCCCTTGGGACCTGTGGATTCTCATGACCTCTTCCAAGAACATGAGCGCTTTTATCATCTCTGCCATCTCTTCTCTTTTAGACGTCAGGAATTTTGGACCCGTTCTTGGAGCAGAGACTTGAGTGACTTTCTCAAGTGCACGTTGACACTCCGAATGTTTCTGCCAGTATCACAGAGGTTCAGTAGGTCTCATGAATGTCTTTCGAGCCTGGTATTCTCTAGAGATGTCTCCATGCAGGTATTCTCCATTGTAGCGGAACAACTCTCATCAATATATTCGCATCTCTACTCAAATCCTGCAGCCAGCTTTTCTGCCAGCTTCTCTCCGTGTCTCCCATAAAGTCGACTTCAACAGGACTGGGCAAGTCTGAAAGTACCTCGGAGCCTCACCAGTAAGCTGATGACAGGCAGATCTTCCACTGTCTGCCCTTTCAGGTTCTGGAAACTTACCCGTGAACTTCGGTCTTTGGGCAGCAGCAGTATCTCGAACTTACACAGCGTCCCGAACAAAATACCTAAGCTAATCTCCACAAAGGGCGGCAGCCCCTACATCACACTGATCCACCCACAGAATTCTGCCCAGTTACCTTGGATCCACCAGCCACAACAAGCCTCGCGGTACACACCAAGATTCCACCTAGAATCCAACCGGTAACTGCCATCCCCAATGGTTGCTGAATATTGTCAGTGTTGGGGAGGGGCTGCATCAAACGAGAGGTTCCTAAGTTAAATGTGATTCTATCCACTAGCGTGCCATTGTCCTTTTATCTTCCCTCTTTCCTTTGGTTCAGATCTGTATATACAGTACAAACGGAGGGAAGTGTGTCCATTTTTAGTTTATGGTTTCACACGTCTTGAAACTTTCTAACAGTTCACAGTACACAGAGACCCCACTAAAGGGAACTCATGTTTGTGTAATATCCATTCACCCAGAATACATATCCGTCTGTTGCTTTCTGCTGAAACACCCACGCTCTCAGAAAATGGATCCATTTTTTTCATGGGGGCCGAAATTCCGAGAAATGAAACCAATCCCAATGTGCACTTTACTGTCTGTCTTTTTGCTCTTAGTACAGTTTTGCAGAGCTACTTGTCTTTGTTATAGGCTTATGGCATTTCTTCTCTACTTAGGGTAGAATATGGCATTCATTCTTGCTGTTGGAAGAATTGTAAGACTATATCACGGACTATGACCAAATCTTATTCAAAATCGGCATTTGGGTTAGGTCAGGATATGCTCTTTTGAATCAATATTTATGAATATTAATGCACGCGTCTGTGTTCTGAATACAAGTGTGTTGAGTACATTTAAGCTTCGATAATGGGTCGATGCGTGCTGAATGATCCTTGACATCAATTTGAGTATTTTGTTGTGAATACACATGGTTTCTTTGGCATATGTCAGCCAACCGTACCCTTTTGGTGTCTGTTTGTTTCTTTCATTGTTTTCTTGTTGTTGGTTTTGCAAACACATTAGGCCATGCATCACTCCGTTTGCTTCAATCAGAGAGTCATATATGTGAATCACTTAAGATATTGCTTAAAATCACCTATGATTTCCTGCTAAACTCTCCCATCTTATGGCTTTGATGTCCTCCATGCCTCATTCTTGTTCCTTGTTTGCAACTCACGCTCTCCTTGCGTTTCCAATAATGGTGTTTCTTATTTCCATTTCATCTTGCTACTTTTCTATTCAGGGTAGAATTCTCAATCTTTCTTTTAGGATAAGTTTTGAACTGCTGAATTCTTTTAAGCTTTGCTGGTCTCTGAATTTCCCTAGCTCTGCCGTTATTAGAAATGGCAGTCATGTGGCATAGGCTACCCATGATTACAGCTTTTTCTCATTCAGGATATGGCCTATGTCCTTGCACTCCTCCCTGTTCTGCAATATTTCTGGGGAGATATGAGCTGAAACCCCTCTGGAGGTTCTGTTGTGACTACATTGCTTTCCTCTAGATGCATTTTAAATCACTGGGGTGATCATGAACTTTGTTGATTTGAATTATACAGCTGCAAGGAGGTCTATTGGGATTCCACCTCTTTTGGACGCTGTGCAGTTCCTGAATTCGTATAGATGATTCTTTCTTGTCTTTCAGCATGTTTCAGTCTGACTTTTCTACAAATATCTTTTCAGGCTTTCTTTGTTAATCTTGCTTTTCCATCTGGGACTCTCACGAATCATACTCTTTCATGCTTTGTCTTACTCCAGGCTTCAACAGCAATGTTTGCATTGGTTTGCACTTCTTTTTCTATGTCTTCTTCTGGTCGAGGGATTTCTGTTCCCCTGTCTTCACAGTCTATCATGAGTCCGTCTGCATTATCAAGTCTGCTTTGGACTGACTTTAGCCCTGGTATTGTCTCATCCTTGGGTTTTCTGATATGATTTGGCTCGTTTTTAGAGTTTCTCTTCCCCTTTCCTGGTATACTGCCTTTTGTGATTCTGAGACACTGTTGTACTTCATGTTTTCCTCACCTCAGTTTTCAATACATGCTCTGGTAGCGTTTTGCATTCTAGATGTGTGAAAGCTTATTTTTTGGGCCTTCAAAATCTTTGGAAATGAAAATGGTACTTCCAGTTTCTTTTAATATGCTTCTTTGTCTCTACTGGTCAAGTAATATCAGGAATCTAATATAGATTTATAGGGCTTTGTTAAGTGGAAATTTTAGGCCATTGCGTGTAGAAAGTTCCATGATATTTCTGTGAGGACAATTTTCCCTAAGCATTGATGCCATGTCCTCTTCCTGTGTGTGTTGTCTGGTACATCTCTAACTGCTGGTGTTGCCTTTGTTGTGATGAGCACACTATATTATTTCAATTAGTAAAAATTCGTATTATTGCACTTACCTCACAATTCTGAAAGTGCAGAGAACACTTCCTCTTCTGGAAATGAAGCTAAAAGGATTTCAGCTCGGCATTCTGCTGTATGTCATATTGGTGTCCTTCCAAAACAGCAACCTGAGAGTGCGCTTGTGCTTTCTTTTGCCATGGGAATATCCCAATGTTTCCAGTTCTTCCCAGAGCTTCTCTGCTACAGAAACACCAGTGGAAACATATGTATGGATGTCATACATCAGGGCCTGCTGGAATGATCCCGCAGACCGATCTTTGTGTCATCTGGGCAGTACCATGTCAGTGCTATCCAAAATGCAGCATCTGCATTTGGGAGATAATGCTGAAGGAAATGCTTCAACTTCTCACGTTGTGGACTTTGACCACTCTTCCTTGATCACTCATCCTTGGGTCATGGGTGCACGAATGCAACGACAGGGCTGTACCGAATTCTCTTCCTCAAACCAATCCGTAATCCCTGTCCAGGTTAAGACTGTAGCAGATCCTAAAGCTTTTAATACTGATTTCAAACCCAAGGGCCACTGAATCCCTCAGACCAGATGCACGGCATCTCTGGTTGAGCCCCACACGTGCTCTATTGGCAAAATGCAAAATTGATCCTGGGCCTGCAAGATGCAGTGGATGTGGCCATGGCACATATCGAAAACTCAACCTCAAACGCCAATGGGTTTGCTTTCTTACTGGGGTAACAGGTCGGTTTGCTCTCTTGATAGAACCCACCACAACCCACAACGCACTCCAGATCCCTGAGACTCAGCGTGTGCCATTATCTGTAGCTCTCTACCTCATTTTCCGCTGCCTCTGTTAGCTCAAATTTAGCAGATCGGATCTTGGTCTCAGAATCAATTGTGGGGATATTTTGTGCTGATTTCTATGAGTTATGTCAGCCAAGCATCTGCTGTGCACTCTTCTAACACTCAGCGCATTACGTACGATCCCATCTGTGCTGTCCGCTTGAGAGTGTGCGTCCAAGCAAAGCAGAGTTTCACCTTTGCTGCTCCATCAGCAGAGGTCAGAACCTGCACAGATTTCCTTTCTCTTCTTTGCCTTCTCCTGCTTCCAGGTTTTCTGAGGCCTCATCCTGTCTTTGGAAGTAACAGACCACTCTTCGGAAATTATCCTGTGCCAAGGGCTGGGTGAGTGGAAGTTTACATTGCTGTGTACATGGGAGAGAGTGAGCGCAGGTTGCACTGGTTCTCTGCCAACTGGGCATCGATAAATCAACACATTCCAGATGTAATTCACAGAAATGTGATGTTTGTTTAGCACTGTTTTCTATAAAGCCATGGTTTGAGGGATTCCCCGAAGACTCCAATTTTGACATTGGGTTGATAACAGATTTGCAGAATTTAAGAAGTTTAATAGAATTGATTTACAAGTTTTGGGATTTATATGAAAATGAAGTTAGTGTTTGAAACGTACTAAATTTACGTAGAAGTCAGACTTGTCAATAATTGTAACATTTTGTCAGCTCTAAGAAAAATTTAGACAGATATAAAGTAAAATCGCAGTCCAAATTGTTGAATTGGACATGTCAACTCTTTACTGCTGAAGCCTCCAACACCAACAGGAACCATGAAGTACGTATTGAAACCGTGAAATAACCGAGAACCTGGATTTTCCTTGTGCATATCGTGCCCTATACGCCCAATGACACATACTGGCCAATGTTGGCATTTCAAGGGGTAACTTTCCTCTCTAGGAAAGTACAAGAAAAACCAAACAAAATATATACATTTAGTCTTGATTCCACAAGCACACACAGGCATTTTAGCTATGAGAACCCTGCTGCAGCTATGCTAGGCTAACGAAAAGCAGGTGTTTTTCTATCAGTGATGAGAAATCTTAATCATCTTATCATGTTGGGTAAGGCTATTTAACACAACCAAGTCTTCACCCCAATATATCGTGCACCCTGTGCTTGGCTGAAGAGAATGACGGTCCACAAAACCTGTGTCTTTAAAGTCTGTCACGACTTTTACCGTTCAGGTCACTATCTGACATAATATTTACCTATAATGTCTTGAAAACCAGAGGCCTAGTACATATTCAAGTTCAGTCAAAGATTCCTCTCACTTACCACACTCCCTTCAGCCCAGACAACACATAAACCCAGCATTTGCTGAATCTATGGGAAGGTCATCATTTCTTTGTGTGAGCTAAGTATTCAATTCCTAAGTATTTTAGGCGAGAGTATTTGACCTTTAAGGAGTTCACTGTTGTTCACAGAGTGTGAAGATGGAGGAACTCTGATTCTAGGAGGGGCTTGCTCTTCTCCTACTGGCTTCATTGCAGCTCAGGTTCTGATCCTTTAAAATGGATTCCTGAGTGGAGGGGAGGGAAGAGCAAGTGCTTGATAGCAAGGCCCAAACCTGGGAAAAGGCTTACCTGGACTTGGTGCATTTTGGTCTGAATGGTCTGTAAATGCCCCTTGGGACCTGTGGATTCTCATGACCTCTTCCAAGAACATGAGCGCTTTTATCATCTCTGCCATCTATTCTCTTTTAGACGTCAGGAATCTTGGACCCGTTCTTGGAGCAGAGACTTGAGTGACTTTCTCAAGTGCACGTTGACACTCCGAATGTTTCTGCCAGTATCACAGAAGTTCAGTAGTTCTCATGAATGTCTTTCGACCCTGGTATTCTCTAGAGATGTCTCCATGCCAGTATTCTCCATTGTAGCGGAACAACTCTCATCAATATGTTCGCATCTCTCCTCAATCCCTGCAGAGAGCTTTTCTGCCAGCTTCTCTTCGTGTCTCCCATAAAGTCGACTTCAACAGGACTGGGCAAGTCTGAAAGTACCTCGGAGCCTCACCAGTAAGCTGATGACAGGCAGATCTTCCACTGTCTGCCCTTTCAGGTTCTGGAAACTTACCCGTGAACTTAGGTCTTTGGGCAGCAGCAGTATCTCGAACTTACACAGCGTCCCGAACAAAATACCTAAGCTAATCTCCACAAAGGGCGGCAGCCCCTCCATCACACTGATCCACCCACAGAATTCTGCCCAGTTACCTTGGATCCAACAGCCACAACAAGCCTCGCGGTACACACCAAGATTCCACCTAGAATCCAACCGGTAACTGCCATCCCCAATGGTTGCTGAATATTGTCAGTGTTGGGGAGGGGCTGCATCAAACGAGAGGTTCCTAAGTTAAATGTGATTCTATCCACTAGCGTGCCATTGTCCTTTTCTCTTCCCTCTTTCCTTTGGTTCAGATCTGTATATACAGTACAAACGGAGGGAAGTGTGTCCATTTTTAGTTTATGGTTTCACACGTCTTGAAACTTTCTAACAGTTCACAGTACACAGAGACCCCACTAAAGGGAACTCATGTTTGTGTAATATCCATTCACCCAGAATACATATCCGTCTGTTGCTTTCTGCTGAAACACCCACGCTCTCAGAAAATGGATCCATTTTTTTCATGGGGGCTGAAATTCCGAGAAATGAAACCAATCCCAATGTGCACTTTACTGTCTGTCTCTTTTGCTCTTAGTACAGTTTTGCAGAGCTACTTGTCTTTGTTATAGGCTTATGGCGTTTGTTCTCTACTTAGGGTAGAATATGGCATTCATTCTTGCTGTTGGAAGAATTGTAAGACTATATCACGGACTATGACCAAATCTTATTCAAAATCGGCATTTGGGTTAGGTCAGGATATGCTCTTTTGAATCAATATTTATGAATATTAATGCACGCGTCTGTGTTCTGAATACAAGTGTGTTGAGTACATTTAAGCTTCGATAATGGGTCGATGCGTGCTGAATGATCCTTGACATCAATTTGAGTATTTTGGTGTGAATATTCATGGTTTCTTTGGCATATGTCAGCCAACCGTACCCTTTTGGTGTCTGTTTGTTTCTTTCATTGTTTTCTTGTTGTTGGTTTTGCAAACACATTAGGCCATGCATCACTCCGTTTGCTTCAATCAGAGAGTCATATATGTGAATCACTTAAGATAGTGCTTAAAATCATCTATGATTTCCTGCTACCCTCTCCCATCTTATGGCTTTGATGTCCTCCATGCCTCCTTCTTGTTCCTTGTTTGCAACTCACGCTCTCCTTGCGTTTTCAATAATGGTGTTTCTTATTTCCATTTCATCTTGCTACTTTTCTATTCAGGGTAGAATTCTCAATCTGTCTTTTAGGATAAGTTTTGAACTGCTGAATTCTTTTAAGCTTTGCTGGTCTCTGAATTTCCCTAGCTCTGCCGTTATTAGAAATGGCAGTCATGTGGCATAGGCTACCCATGATTACAGCTTTTTCTCATTCAGGATATGGCCTATGTCCTTGCACTCCTCCCTGTTCTGCAATATTTCTGCCGAAATATGAGCTGAAACCCCGCTGGAGGTTCTGTTGTGACTAAATTGCTTTCCTCTAGATGCATTTTAAATCACTGGGGTGATCATGAACTTTGTTGATTTGAATTATACAGCTGCAAGGAGGTCTATTGGGATTCCACCTCCTTTGGACGCTGTGCAGTTCCTGAATTCGTATAGATGATCCTTTGTTGTCTTTCAGCAAGTTTCAGTCTGACTTTTCTACAAATATCTTTTCAGGCTTTCTTTGTTAATCTTGCTTTTCCATCTGGGACTCTTACGAATCATACTCTTTCATGCTTTGTCTTACTCCAGGCTTCAACAGCAATGTTTGCATTGGTTTGCACTTCTTTTTCTATGTCTTCTTCTGGTCGAGGGGTTTATGTTCCCCTGTCTTCACAGTCTATTACGAGTCCGTCTGCATTATCAAGTCTGTTTTGGACTGACTTTATCCCTGGTATATTCTCATCCTTGTGTTTTCTGATATTATTTATCTCGTTTTTAGAGTTTCTCTTCCCCTTTCCTGGTATACTGCGTTTTGTGATTCTGAGACACTGTTGTATTTCATGTTTTCCTCACCTCAGTTTTCAATACTTGCTCTGGTAGCGTTTTGCAGTCTAGATGTTTGAAAGCTTTTTTTTTTGGGCCTTCAAACACTTTGGAAATGAAAATGGTACTTCCAGTTTCTTTTACTATACTTCTTTGTCTCTACTGGTCAAGTAATATCAGGAATCTAATATAGAATTATAGGGCTTTGTTAAGTGAAAATTCTAGGACAAGGCGTGTAGAAAGATCCATGATATTTCTGTGAGGACAATTTTCCCTAGGCATTGATGCCATATCCTGTTCCTGTGTGTGTTGTCTATTACATCTCTAACTGCTGGTGTTGCCTTTGTTGTGATGAGCACACTATATTATTTCAATTAGAAAAACTTCGTTATATTGCACTTACCTCACAATTCTGAAAGTGCAGAGAACACTTCCTCTTCTGGAAATGAAGCTTAAATTTTCAGCTCGGCATTCTGCTGTATGTCATTTTGGTGTCCATCCAAAACAGAAACCTGAGAGTGCGCTTGTGCTTTCTATTGCCATGGGAATGTCCCAATGTTACCATTTCTTCCCAGAGATTCTCTGCTACAGAAACACCAGTGGAAACATATGTATGGATGTCATACATCAGCGCCTGCTGGAATGATCCCGCAGACCAAACTTTGTGTCATCTGGGCAGTACCATGTCAGTGCCATCCAAAATGCAGCATCTGCATTTGGGAGATAATGCTGAAGGAAATGCTTCAACTTCTCACGTTGTGGACTTTGACCACTCTTCCTTGATCACTCATCCTTGGGTCATGGGTGCACGAATGCAACCACAGAGCTGTACCGAATTCTCTTCCTCAAACCAATCCGTAATCCCTGTCCAGGTTAAGACTGTAGCAGATCCTAAAGCTTTTAATACTGATTTCAAACCCAAGGGACACTGAATCCCTCAGACCAGATGCACGACATCTCTGGTTGAGCCCCACAAGTGCTCTATTGGCAAATTGCAAAATTGATCCTAGGCCTGCAAGATGCAGTGGATGTGGCCATGGCACATATCGAAAAACTCAACCTCAAACGTCAATGTGGTTGCTTTCTTACTGGGGTAACAGGTCGGTTTGCTCTCTTGATAGAACCCACCACAACCCACAACGCACTCTAGATCCCTGAGACTTAGCGTGTGCCATTATCTGTAGCTCTCTACCTCATTTTCCGCTGCCTCTGTTAGCTCAAATTTGGCAGATCGGATCTTGGTCTCAGAATCAATTGTGGGGATATTTTGTGCTGATTTCTATGAGTTATGTCAGCCAAGCATCTGCTGTGCACTCTTCTAACACTCAGCGCATTACCTACGGTCCCATGTGTGCTGTCCGCTTGAGAGTGTGCGTCCAAGCAAAGCAGAGTTTCACCTTTGCTGCTCCATCAGCAGAGGTCAGAACCTGCACAGATTTCCTTTCTCTTCTTTGCCTTCTCCTGCTTCCAGGTTTTCTGAGGCCTCATCCTGTCTTTGGAAGTAACAGACCACTCTTCGGAAAGTATCCTGTGCCAAGGGCTGGGTGAGTGAAAATTTACAATGCTGTGTACATGGGAGAGAGTGAGCGCAGGTTGCACTGGTTCTCTGCCAACTGGGCATCGATAAATCAACACATTCCAGATGTAATTCACAGAAATGTGATGTTAGTTTATCTCTGTTTTCTAAAAAGCCATGGTTTGAGGGATTCCCCGAAGACTCCAATTTTGACATTGGGTTGATAACAGATTTGCAGAATTTAAGAAGCTTAATAGAATTGATTTACATGTTTTGGGATTTATATGAAAATGAAGTTAGTGTTTGAAACGTACTAAATTTACGTAGAAGTCAGACTTGTCAATAATTGTAACATTATGTCAGATCTAAGAAAATATAGACAGATATAAAGTAAAATCGCAGTCCAAATTGTGGAATTGGACATGTCAACTCTTTACTGCTGAAGCCTCCAACACCAACAGGAACCATGAAGTACGTATTGAAACCGTGAAATAACCGAGAACCTGGGTTTCCCTTGTGCATATAGTGCCCTATACGCTCAATGACACATACTGGCCAATGTTGGCATTTCAAGGGGTAATTTTCCTCTCTAGGAAAGTACAAGAAAAACCAAACAAAATATATACATTTAGGCTTGATTCCAAAAGCACATACAGGCATTTTAGCTATGAGAACCCTGCTGCAGCTATGCTAGGCTAATGAAAAGCAGGTGTTCTTCTATCAGTGATGAGAAATCTTAATCATCTGATCATTTTGGGTAAAGCAATTTAACACAACCAAGTCTGCACCCCAATATATCGTGCACCCTGTGCTTGGCTGAAGAGAAAGACGGTCCACAAAACCTGTGTCTTTAAAGTCTTTCACGACTTTTACCGTTCAGGTCACTATCTGACATAATATTTACCTATACTCTCTTGAAAATATGAGGCCTAGTACATATTCAAGTTCAGTCAAAGATTCCTCTCAATTACCACACTCCCTTCACACCAGACAAGACATAAACCCAGCATTTGCTGAATCTAGGTGAAGGTCATCATTTCTTTGTGTAAGCTAAGTATTCAATTCCTAAGTATTTTAGGCGAGAGTATTTGACCTTTAAGGAGTTCACTGTTGTTCACAGAGTGTGAAGCTGGAGGAACTCTGATTCTAGGATGGGCTTGCTCTTCTCCTACTGGCTTCATTGCAGCTCAGGTTCTGATCCTTTAAAATGGATTCCTGAGTGGAGGGGAGGGAAGAGCAAGTGCTTGATAGCAAGGCCCAAACCTGGGAAAAGGCTTACCTGGACTTGGTGCATTTTGGTCTGAATGGTCTGTAAATGCCCCTTGGGACCTGTGGATTCTCATGACCTCTTCCAAGAACATGAGCGCTTTTATCATCTCTGCCATCTCTTCTCTTTTAGACGTCAGGAATCTTGGACCCGTTCTTGGAGCAGAGACTTGAGTGACTTTCTCAAGTGCACGTTGACACTCCGAATGTTTCTGCCTGAATCACAGAAGTTCAGTAGTTCTCATGAATGTCTTTCGAGTCTGGTATTCTCTAGAGATGTCTCCATGCCGGTATTCTCCATTGTAGTGGAACAACTCTCATCAATATGTTCGCATCTCTCCTCAATCCCTTTCAGAGAGCTTTTCTGCCAGCTTCTCTTCGTGTCTCCCATAAAGTCGACTTCAACAGGACTGGGCAAGTCTGAAAGTAACTCGGAGCCTCACCAGTAAGCTGATGACAGGCAGATCTTCCACTGTCTGCCCTTTCAGGTTCTGGAAACTTACCCGTGAACTTAGGTCTTTGGGCAGCAGCAGTATCTCGAACTTACACAGCGTCCCGAAAAAAAGACCTAAGCCAATCTCCACAAAGGGCGGCAGCCCCTCCATCACACTGATCCACCCACAGAATTCTGCCCAGTTACCTTGGATCCACCAGCCACAACAAGCCTCGCGGTACACACCAAGATTCCACCTAGAATCCAACCGGTAACTGCCATCACCATTGGTTGCTGAATATTGTCAATGTTGGGGAGGGGCTGCATCAAACGAGAGGTTCCTAAGTTAAATGTGATTCTATCCACTAGCGTGCCATTGTCCTTTTATCTTCCCTCTTTCCTTTGGTTCAGATCTGTATATACAGTACAAACGGAGGGAAGTGTGTCCATTTTAGTTTATGGTTTCACACGTCTTGAAACTTTCTAACAGTTCACAGTACACAGAGACCCCACTAAAGGAAACTCATGTTTGTGTAATATCCATTCACCCAGAATACATATCCGTCTGTTGCTTTCTGCTGAAACACCCACGCTCTCAGAAAATGGATCCATTTTTTTCATGGGGGCTGAAATTCCGAGAACTGAAACCAATCCCAATGTGCAATTTACTGTCTGTCTCGTTTGCTCGTAGTACAGTTTTGCAGAGCTACTTGTCTTTGTTATAGGCTTATGACGTTTCTTCTCTACTTAGGGTAGAATATGGCATTCATTCTTGCTGTTGGAAGAATTGTAAGTCTATATCACGGACTATGACCAAATCTTATTCAAAATCGGCATTTGGGTTAGGTCACGATATGCTCTTTTGAATCAATATTTATGAATATTAATGCACGCGTCTGTGTTCTGAATACAAGTGTGTTGAGTACATTTAAGCTGCGATACTGGGTCGATGGGTGCTGAATGATCCTTGACATCAATTTGAGTATTTTGTTGTGAATACTCATGGTTTCTTTGGCATATGTCAGCCAACCGTACACTTTTGGTGTCTGTTGTTTGTTTGATTGTTTGTTTGCTTGTTGTTGGTTTTGCAAACACATTAGGCCATGCATCACTCCGTTTGCTTCAATCAGAGAGTCATATATGTGAATCACTTAAGATAGTGCTTAAAATCACCTATGATTTCCTGCTACCCTCTCCCATCTTATGGCTTTGATGTCCTCCTTGCCTTCTTCTTGTTTCTTGTTTTTAACTCACGTTCTTCTTGCATTTCCAATAATGGTGTTTCTTTTTTCCATTTCATCTTGCTACTATTCTATTCAGGGTAGAATTCTCAATCTTTCTTTTAGGATAAGTTTTGAACTGCTGAATTCTTTTAAGCTTTGCTGGTCTCTGAATTTCCCTAGCTCTGCCGTTGTTAGAAATGGCAGTCATGTGGCATAGGCTACCCATGATTACAGCTTTTTCTCATTCAGGTTATGGCCTATGTCCTTGCACTCCTCCCTGTTCTGCAATATTTCTGCCGAGATATGAGCTGAAACCCCTCTGGAGGTTCTGTTGTGACTAAATTGCTTTCCTCTAGATGCATTTTAAATCACTGGGGTGATCATGAACTTTGTTGATTTGAATTATACAGCTGTAAGGAGGTCTATTGGGATTCCACCTCCTTTGGACGCTGTGCAGTTCCTGAATTCGTATAGATGATTCTTTCTTGTCTTTCAGCAAGTTTCAGTCTGACTTTTCTACAAATATCTTTTCAGGCTTTTTTGTTAATCTTGCTTTTCCATCTGGGTCTCTTACAAATCATACTCTTTCATGCTTTGTCTTACTCCAGGCTTCAACAGCAATGTTTGCATTGGTTTGCACTTCTTTTTCTATGTCTTCTTCTGGTCGAGGGATTTCTGTTCCCCTGTCTTCACAGTCTTTCACGAGTCCGTCTGCATTATCAAGTCTGCTTTGGACTGACTTTAGCCCTGGTATTGTCTCATCCTTGGGTTTTCTGATATGATTTGGCTCGTTTTTAGAGTTTCTCTTCCCCTTTCCTGGTATAATGCCTTTTGTGATTCTGAGACACTGTTGTACTTCATGTTTTCCTCACCTCAGTTTTCAATACTTGCTCTGGTAGCGTTTTGCAGTCTAGATGTTTGAAAGCTTATTTTTTGGTCCTTGAAACTCTTTTAAAATGAAAATGGTACTTCCTGTTTCTTTTACTATACTTCTTTATCTCTACTGGTCAAGTAATATCAGGAATCTAATATAGATTTATAGGGCTTCATTAAGTGAAAATTTTAGGACATTGCGTGTAGAAAGTTCCATGATATTTCTGTGAGGACAATTTTCCCTAGGCATTGATGCCATGTCCTGTTCCTGTGTGTGTTGTCTGGTACATCTCTAACTGCTGGTGTTGCCTTTGTTATGATGAGCACACCATATTATTTCAATTAGAAAAACTTCGTTATATTGCACTTACCTCACAATTCTGAAAGTGCAGAGAACACTTCCTCTTCTGGAAATGAAGCTTAAAGGATTTCAGCTCGGCATTCTGCTGTATGTCATATTGGAGTCTTTCCAAAACAGCAACCTGAGAGTGCGCTTGTGCTTTCTATTGCCATGGGAATGTCCCAATGTTACCAGTTCTTCCCAGAGCTTCTCTGCTACAGAAACACCAGTGGA
Organism: Camelus bactrianus; assembly: GCF_048773025.1. Lineage (NCBI taxonomy): Eukaryota > Metazoa > Chordata > Mammalia > Artiodactyla > Camelidae > Camelus > Camelus bactrianus. Next base: position 71,314,672 of record NC_133552.1, read on the forward strand.
AACTTATGTATGGATGTCATACATCAGGGCCTGCTGGAATGATCCCACAAACCGATCTTTGTGTCCTCTGGGCAGTACCATGTCAGTGCCATCCAAAATGCAGCATCTGCATTTGGGAGATAATGCTGAAGGAAATGCTTCAACTTCTCACGTTGTGGACTTTGACCACTCTTCCTTGATCACTCATCCTTGGGTCATGGGTGCACGAATGCAACCACAGAGCTGTACCAAATTCTCTTCCTCAAACCAATCCGTAATCGCTGTCCAGGTTAAGACTGTAGGAGATCCTTAAGCTTTTAATACTGATTTCAAACCCAAGGGACACTGAATCCCTCAGACCAGATGCACTGCATCTCAGGTTGAGCCCCACACGTGCTCTATTGGCAAAATGCCAAATTGATCCTGGGCCTGCAAGATGCAGTGGATGTGGCCAAGGCACATATCGAAAAACTCAACCTCACACGCCAATGTGGTTGCTTTCTTACTGGGGTAACCGGTCGGTTTGCTCTCTTGATAGAACCCACCACAACACACAACGCACAACAGATCCCTGAGACTCAGCGTGTGCCATTATCTGTAGCTGTATACCTCATTTTCCGCTGCCTCTGTTAGCTGAAATTTTGCACATCGGATCTTGGTCTCAGAATCAATTGTGGGGATATTTTGTGCTGATTTCTATGAGTTATGTCAGCCAAGCATCTGCTGTGCACTCTTCTAACACTCAGCGCATTACCTACGGTCCCACGTGTGCTGTCCGCTTGAGAGTGGGCGTCCAAGTAAAGCAGAGTTTCACCTTTGCTGCTCCATCAGCAGAGGTCAGATCCTGCATAGGTTTCCTTTCTCTACTTTGCCTTCTCCTGCTTCCAGGTTTTCTGAGACCTCATCCTGTCTTTGGAAGTAACAGACCACTCTTCGGAAAGTATCCTGTGCCAAGGGCTGGGTGAGTGGAAGTTTACATTGCTGTGTACATGGGAGAGAGTGAGCGCAGGTTGCACTGGTTCTCTGCCAACTGGGCATCGATAAATCAACACATTCCAGATGTAATTAACAGAAATGTGATGTTAGTTTTTCTCTGTTTTCTATAAACCATGGTTTGAGGGATTCCCCGAAGACTCCAATTTTGACATTGGGTTGATAACAGATTTACAGAATTTAAGAAGCTTAATAGAATTGATTTACATGTTTTGGGATTTATATGAAAATGAAGTTAGTGTTTGAAACGTACTAAATTTACGTAAAAGTCAGACTTGTCAATTTTTGTAACATTATGTCAGCTCTAAGAAAAATGTAGACAGATAGAAAGTAAAATCGCAGTCCAAATTTTTGAAGGGGACATGTCAACTCTTTTCTGCTGAAGCCTCCAACACCAACAGGAACCATGAAGTACCTATTGAAACCGTGAAATAACCGAGAACCTGGGTTTCCCTTGTGCATATCGTGCCCTATACGCCCAATGACACATACTGGCCAATGTTGGCATTTCAAGGGGTAACATTCCTCTCTAGGAAAGTACAAGAAAAACCAAACAAAATATATACATTTAGGCTTGATTCCAAAAGCACATACAGGCATTTTAGCTATGAGAACCCTGCTACAGCTATGCTAGGCTATTGAAAAGCAGGTGTTCATCTATCAGTGTTGAGAAACCTTAATCATCTGATCATGTTGGGTAAAGCAATTTAACACAACCAAGTCTGCACCCCAATATATCGTGCACCCTGTGCTTGGCTGAAGAGAAAGACGGTCCACAAAACCTGTGTCTTTAAAGTCTGTCACGACTTTTACCGCTCAGGTCACTATCTGACATAATATTTACCTATACTGTCTTGAAAACCTGAGGCCTAGTACATATTCAAGTTCAGTCAAAGATTCCTCTCACTTACCACACTCCCTTCACCCCAGACAAGACATAAACCCAGCATTTGCTGAATCTAGGGGAAGGTCATCATTTTTTGTGTGAGCTAAGTATTCAATTCCTAATTATTTTAGGCGAGAGTATTTGACCTTTAAGGATTTCACTGTTGTTCACAGAGTGTGAAGCTGGAGGAACTCTGATTCTAGGAGGGGCTTGCTCTTCTCCTACTGGCTTCATTGCAGCTCAGGTTCTGATACTTTAAAATGGATGCCTGAGTGGAGGGGATGGAAGAGCAAGTGCTTGATAGCAAGGCCCAAACCTGGGAAAAGGCTTACCTCGGCTTGGTGCATTTTGGTCTGAATGGTTTCTAAATGCCCCTTGGGACCTGTGGATTCTCAGACCTCTTGCAAGAACATGAGCGCTTTTATCATCTCTGCCATCTCTTCTCTTTTAGACGTCAGGAATCTTGGACCCGTTCTTGGAGCAGAGAATTGAGTGACTTTCTCAAGTTCACGTTGACACTCCGAATGTTTCTTCCAGTATCACAGAGGTTCTGTAGGTCTGATGAATGTGTTTCGAGCCTGGTATTCCCTAGAGATGTCTCCATGCCGGTATTCTCCATTGTAGCGGAACAACTCTCATCAATATGTTCGCATCTCTCCTCAATCCGTGCAGCCAGCTTTTCTGCCAGCTTCTCTTCGTGTCTCCCATAAAGTCGACTTCAACAGGACTGGGCAAGTCTGAAAGTACCTCGGAGCCTCACCAGTAAGCTGATGACAGGCAGATCTTCCACTGTCTGCCCTTTCAGGTTCTGCAAACTTACCCGTGAACTTCGGTCTTTGGGCAGCCGCAGTATCTCGAACTTACACAGCGTCCCGAACAAAAGTCCTAAGTCAATCCCCACAAAGGGCGGCAGCCCCTCCATAACACAGATCCACCCACAGAATTCTGCCCAGTTACCTTGGATCCACCAGCCACAACAAGCCTCGCGGTGCACAACAAGATTCCACCTAGAATCCAACCGGTAACTGCCATCCCCAATGGTTGCTGAATATTGTCAGTGTTTTGGGAGGGGCTGCATCTAACGAGAGGTTCCTAAGTTAAATGTGATTCTATCCACTAGCGTGCCATTGTCCTTTTACCTTCCCTCTTTCCTTTGGTTCAGATCTCTGTATAAAGTACAAACGGATGGAGGTGTGTCCATTTTTAGTTTATGGTTTCACACGTCTTGAAACTTTCTAACAGTTCACAGTACACAGAGACCCCACTAAAGGAAACTCATGTTTGTGTAATATCCATTCACCCAGAATACATATCCGTCTGTTGCTTTCTGCTGAAACACCCACGCTCTCAGAAAATGGATCCATTTGTTTCATGGGGGCCGAAATTCCGAGAAATGAAACCAATCCCAATGTGCACTTTACTGTCTGTCTCGTTTGCACTTAGTACAGTTTTGCAGAGCTAATTGTCTTTGTTATAGGCTTATGCCATTTCTTCTCTAGTTAGGGTAGAATATGGCATTCATTCTTGCTGTTGCAAATATTGTAAGTCTATATCACGGACTATGACCAAATCTTATTCAAAATCGGCATTTGGGTTAGGTCACGATATGCTCTTTTGAATCAATATTTATGAATATTAATGCACGCGTCTGTGTTCTGAATACAAGTGTGTTGAGTACATTTAAGCTGCGATACTGGGTCGATGGGTGCTGAATGATCCTTGACATCAATTTGAGTATTTTGTTGTGAATACTCATGGTTTCTTTGGCATATGTCAGCCAACCGTACACTTTTGGTGTCTGTTGTTTGTTTGATTGTTTGTTTGCTTGTTGTTGGTTTTGCAAACACATTAGGCCATGCATCACTCCGTTTGCTTCAATCAGAGAGTCATATATGTGAATCACTTAAGATAGTGCTTAAAATCACCTATGATTTCCTGCTACCCTCTCCCATCTTATGGCTTTGATGTCCTCCTTGCCTTCTTCTTGTTTCTTGTTTTTAACTCACGTTCTTCTTGCATTTCCAATAATGGTGTTTCTTTTTTCCATTTCATCTTGCTACTTTTCTATTCAGGGTAGAATTCTCAATCTTTCTTTTAGGATAAGTTTTGAACTGCTGAATTCTTTTAAGCTTTGCTGGTCTCTGAATTTCCCTAGCTCTGCCGTTGTTAGAAATGGCAGTCATGTGGCATAGGCTACCCATGATTACAGCTTTTTCTCATTCAGGTTATGGCCTATGTCCTTGCACTCCTCCCTGTTCTGCAATATTTCTGCCGAGATATGAGCTGAAACCCCTCTGGAGGTTCTGTTGTGACTAAATTGCTTTCCTCTAGATGCATTTTAAATCACTGGGGTGATCATGAACTTTGTTGATTTGAATTATACAGCTGTAAGGAGGTCTATTGGGATTCCACCTCCTTTGGACGCTGTGCAGTTCCTGAATTCGTATAGATGATTCTTTCTTGTCTTTCAGCAAGTTTCAGTCTGACTTTTCTACAAATATCTTTTCAGGCTTTTTTGTTAATCTTGCTTTTCCATCTGGGTCTCTTACAAATCATACTCTTTCATGCTTTGTCTTACTCCAGGCTTCAACAGCAATGTTTGCATTGGTTTGCACTTCTTTTTCTATGTCTTCTTCTGGTCGAGGGATTTCTGTTCCCCTGTCTTCACAGTCTTTCACGAGTCCGTCTGCATTATCAAGTGTGCTTTGGACTGACTTTAGCCCTGGTATTGTCTCATCCTTGGGTTTTCTGATATGATTTGGCTCGTTTTTAGAGTTTCTCTTCCCCTTTCCTGGTATAATGCCTTTTGTGATTCTGAGACACTGTTGTACTTCATGTTTTCCTCACCTCAGTTTTCAATACTTGCTCTGGTAGCGTTTTGCAGTCTAGATGTTTGAAAGCTTATTTTTTGGTCCTTGAAACTCTTTTAAAATGAAAATGGTACTTCCTGTTTCTTTTACTATACTTCTTTATCTCTACTGGTCAAGTAATATCAGGAATCTAATATAGATTTATAGGGCTTCATTAAGTGAAAATTTTAGGACATTGCGTGTAGAAAGTTCCATGATATTTCTGTGAGGACAATTTTCCCTAGGCATTGATGCCATGTCCTGTTCCTGTGTGTGTTGTCTGGTACATCTCTAACTGCTGGTGTTGCCTTTGTTGTGATGAGCACACCATATTATTTCAATTAGAAAAACTTCGTTATATTGCACTTACCTCACAATTCTGAAAGTGCAGAGAACACTTCCTCTTCTGGAAATGAAGCTTAAAGGATTTCAGCTCGGCATTCTGCTGTATGTCATATTGGAGTCTTTCCAAAACAGCAACCTGAGAGTGCGCTTGTGCTTTCTATTGCCATGGGAATGTCCCAATGTTACCAGTTCTTCCCAGAGCTTCTCTGCTACAGAAACACCAGTGGAAACTTATGTATGGATGTCATACATCAGGGCCTGCTGGAATGATCCCACAAACCGATCTTTGTGTCCTCTGGGCAGTACCATGTCAGTGCCATCCAAAATGCAGCATCTGCATTTGGGAGATAATGCTGAAGGAAATGCTTCAACTTCTCACGTTGTGGACTTTGACCACTCTTCCTTGATCACTCATCCTTGGGTCATGGGTGCACGAATGCAACCACAGAGCTGTACCAAATTCTCTTCCTCAAACCAATCCGTAATCGCTGTCCAGGTTAAGACTGTAGGAGATCCTAAAGCTTTTAATACTGATTTCAAACCCAAGGGACACTGAATCCCTCAGACCAGATGCACTGCATCTCAGGTTGAGCCCCACACGTGCTCTTTTGGCAAAATGCCAAATTGATCCTGGGCCTGCAAGATGCAGTGGATGTGGCCAAGGCACATATCGAAAAACTCAACCTCACACGCCAATGTGGTTGCTTTCTTACTGGGGTAACCGGTCGGTTTGCTCTCTTGATAGAACCCACCACAACACACAACGCACAACAGATCCCTGAGACTCAGCGTGTGCCATTATCTGTAGCTGTATACCTCATTTTCCACTGCCTCTGTTAGCTGAAATTTTGCACATCGGATCTTGGTCTCAGAATCAATTGTGGGGATATTTTGTGCTGATTTCTATGAGTTATGTCAGCCAAGCATCTGCTGTGCACTCTTCTAACACTCAGCGCATTACCTACGGTCCCACGTGTGCTGTCCGCTTGAGAGTGTGCGTCCAAGTAAAGCAGAGTTTCACCTTTGCTGCTCCATCAGCAGAGGTCAGATCCTGCATAGGTTTCCTTTCTCTACTTTGCCTTCTCCTGCTTCCAGGTTTTCTGAGACCTCATCCTGTCTTTGGAAGTAACAGACCACTCTTCGGAAAGTATCCTGTGCCAAGGGCTGGGTGAGTGGAAGTTTACATTGCTGTGTACATGGGAGAGAGTGAGCGCAGGTTGCACTGGTTCTCTGCCAACTGGGCATCGATAAATCAACACATTCCAGATGTAATTCACAGAAATGTGATGTTTGTTTAGCTCTGTTTTCTATAAAGCCATGGTTTGAGGGATTCCCCGAAGACTCCAATTTTGACATTGGGTTGATAACAGATTTACAGAATTTAAGAAGCTTAATAGAATTGATTTACATGTTTTGGGATTTATATGAAAATGAAGTTAGTGTTTGAAACGTACTAAATTTACGTAAAAGTCAGACTTGTCAATTTTTGTAACATTATGTCAGCTCTAAGAAAAATGTAGACAGATAGAAAGTAAAATCGCAGTCCAAATTTTTGAAGGGGACATGTCAACTCTTTTCTGCTGAAGCCTCCAACACCAACAGGAACCATGAAGTACCTATTGAAACCGTGAAATAACCGAGAACCTGGGTTTCCCTTGTGCATATAGTGCCCTATACGCCCAATGACACATACTGGCCAATGTTGGCATTTCAAGGGGTAACATTCCTCTCTAGGAAAGTACAAGAAAAACCAAACAAAATATATACATTTAGGCTTGATTCCAAAAGCACATACAGGCATTTTAGCTATGAGAACCCTGCTACAGCTATGCTAGGCTATTGAAAAGCAGGTGTTCTTCTATCAGTGATGAGAAACCTTAATCATCTGATCATGTTGGGTAAAGCAATTTAACACAACCAAGTCTGCACCCCAATATATCGTGCACCCTGTGCTTGGCTGAAGAGAAAGACGGTCCACAAAACCTGTGTCTTTAAAGTCTGTCACGACTTTTACCGCTCAGGTCACTATCTGACATAATATTTAACTATACTGTCTTGAAAACCTGAGGCCTAGTACATATTCAAGTTCAGTCAAAGATTCCTCTCACTTACCACACTCCCTTCACCCCAGACAAGACATAAACCCAGCATTTGCTGAATCTAGGGGAAGGTCATCATTTTTTGTGTGAGCTAAGTATTCAATTCCTAATTATTTTAGGCGAGAGTATTTGACCTTTAAGGATTTCACTGTTGTTCACAGAGTGTGAAGCTGGAGGAACTCTGATTCTAGGAGGGGCTTGCTCTTCTCCTACTGGCTTCATTGCAGCTCAGGTTCTGATCCTTTAAAATGGATGCCTGAGTGGAGGGGATGGAAGAGCAAGTGCTTGATAGCAAGGCCCAAACCTGGGAAAAGGCTTACCTCGGCTTGGTGCATTTTGGTCTGAATGGTTTCTAAATGCCCCTTGGGACCTGTGGATTCTCAGACCTCTTGCAAGAACATGAGCGCTTTTATCATCTCTGCCATCTCTTCTCTTTTAGACGTCAGGAATCTTGGACCCGTTCTTGGAGCAGAGAATTGAGTGACTTTCTCAAGTTCACGTTGACACTCCGAATGTTTCTTCCAGTATCACAGAGGTTCTGTAGGTCTCATGAATGTGTTTCGAGCCTGGTATTCCCTAGAGATGTCTCCATGCCGGTATTCTCCATTGTAGCGGAACAACTCTCATCAATATGTTCGCATCTCTCCTCAATCCGTGCAGCCAGCTTTTCTGTCAGCTTCTCTTCGTGTCTCCCATAAAGTCGACTTCAACAGGACTGGGCAAGTCTGAAAGTACCTCGGAGCCTCACCAGTAAGCTGATGACAGGCAGATCTTCCACTGTCTGCCCTTTCAGGTTCTGCAAACTTACCCGTGAACTTCGGTCTTTGGGCAGCCGCAGTATCTCGAACTTACACAGCGTCCCGAACAAAAGACCTAAGTCAATCCCCACAAAGGGCGGCAGCCCCTCCATAACACAGATCCACCCACAGAATTCTGCCCAGTTACCTTGGATCCACCAGCCACAACAAGCCTCGCGGTGCACAACAAGATTCCACCTAGAATCCAACCGGTAACTGCCATCCCCAATGGTTGCTGAATATTGTCAGTGTTTTGGGAGGGGCTGCATCTAACGAGAGGTTCCTAAGTTAAATGTGATTCTATCCACTAGCGTGCCATTGTCCTTTTACCTTCCCTCTTTCCTTTGGTTCAGATCTCTGTATACAGTACAAACGGATGGAGGTGTGTCCATTTTTAGTTTATGGTTTCACACGTCTTGAAACTTTCTAACAGTTCACAGTACACAGAGACCCCACTAAAGGAAACTCATGTTTGTGTAATATCCATTCACCCAGAATACATAACCGTCTGTTGCTTTCTGCTGAAACACCCACGCTCTCAGAAAATGGATCCTTTTGTTTCATGGGGGCCGAAATTCCGAGAAATGAAACCAATCCCAATGTGCACTTTACTGTCTGTCTCGTTTGCTCTTAGTACAGTTTTGCAGAGCTAGTTGTCTTTGTTATAGGCTTATGCCATTTCTTCTCTAGTTAGGGTAGAATATGGCATTCATTCTTGCTGTTGGAAATATTGTAAGTCTATATCACGGACTATGACCAAATCTTATTCAAAATCGTCATTTGGGTTAGGTCACGATATGCTCTTTTGAATCAATATTTATGAATATTAATGCACGCGTCTGTGTTCTGAATACAAGTGTGTTGAGTACATTTAAGCTGCGATACTGGGTCGATGGGTGCTGAATGATCCTTGACATCAATTTGAGTATTTTGTTGTGAATACTCATGGTTTCTTTGGCATATGTCAGCCAACCGTACACTTTTGGTGTCTGTTGTTTGTTTGATTGTTTGTTTGCTTGTTGTTGGTTTTGCAAACACATTAGGCCATGCATCACTCCGTTTGCTTCAATCAGAGAGTCATATATGTGAATCACTTAAAATAGTGCTTAAAATCACCTATGATTTCCTGCTACCCTCTCCCATCTTATGGCTTTGATGTCCTCCTTGCCTTCTTCTTGTTTCTTGTTTTTAACTCACGTTCTTCTTGCATTTCCAATAATGGTGTTTCTTTTTTCCATTTCATCTTGCTACTTTTCTATTCAGGGTAGAATTCTCAATCTTTCTTTTAGGATAAGATTTGAACTGCTGAATTCTTTTAAGCTTTGCTGGTCTCTGAATTTCCCTAGCTCTGCCGTTGTTAGAAATGGCAGTCATGTGGCATAGGCTACCCATGATTACAGCTTTTTCTCATTCAGGTTATGGCCTATGTCCTTGCACTCCTCCCTGTTCTGCAATATTTCTGCCGAGATATGAGCTGAAACCCCTCTGGAGGTTCTGTTGTGACTAAATTGCTTTCCTCTATATGCATTTTAAATCACTGGGGTGATCATGAACTTTGTTGATTTGAATCATACAGCTGCAAGGAGGTCTATTGGGATTCCACCTCCTTTGGACGCTGTGCAGTTCCTGAATTCGTATAGATGATTCTTTCTTGTCTTTCAGCAAGTTTCAGTCTGACTTTTCTACAAATATCTTTTCAGGCTTTCTTTGTTAATCTTGCTTTTCCATCTGGGACTCTTACGAATCATACTCTATCATGCTTTGTCTTACTCCAGGCTTCAACAGCAATGTTTGCATTGGTTTGCACTTCTTTTTCTATGTCTTCTTCTGGTCGAGGGATTTCTGTTCCCCTGACTTCACAGTCTTTCACGAGTCCGTCTGCATTATCAAGTGTGCTTTGGACTGACTTTAGCCCTGGTATTGTCTCATCCTTGGGTTTTCTGATATGATTTGGCTCGTTTTTAGAGTTTCTCTTCCCCTTTCCTGGTATAATGCCTTTTGTGAATCTGAGACACTGTTGTACTTCATGTTTTCCTCACCTCAGTTTTCAATACTTGCTCTGGTAGCGTTTTGCAGTCTAGATGTTTGAAAGCTTATTTTTTGGGCCTTCAAACCCTTTGGAAATGAAAATGGTACTTCCTGTTCCTTTTACTATGCTTCTTTATCTCTACTGGTCAAGTAATATCAGGAATCAAATATAGATTTATAGGGCTTTGCTAAGTGAAAATTCTAGGGCATTGGGTGTAGAAAGTTCCATGATATTTCTGTGAGGACAGTTTTCCCTAGGCATTGATGCCATGTCCTGTTCCTGTGTGTGTGGTCTGTTACATCTCTAACTGCTGGTGTTGCCTTTGTTTTGATGAGCACACCATATAATTTGAATTAGTAAATCTTCATTTTATTGCACTTACCTCACAATTCTGAAAGTGCAGAGAACACTTCCTCTTCTGGAAATGAAGCTTAAAGGTTTTCAGCTCGGCATTCTGCTGTATGTCATATTGGTGTCCTTCCAAAACAGCAACCTGAGAGTGCGCTTGTTCTTTCTATTGCCATGGGAATGTCCCAATGTTACCAGTTCTTCCCAGAGCTTCTCTGCTACAGAAACACCAGTGGAAACATATGTATGGATGTCATACATCAGGGCCTGCTGGAATGATCCCACAAACCGATCTTTGTGTCCTCTGGGCAGTACCATGTCAGTGCCATCCAAAATGCAGCATCTGCATTTGGGAGATAATGCTGAAGGAAATGCTTCAACTTCTCACGTTGTGGACTTTGACCACTCTTCCTTGATCACTCATCCTTGGGTCATGGGTGCACGAATGCAACCACAGAGCTGTACCAAATTCTCTTCCTCAAACCAATCCGTAATCGCTGTCCAGGTTAAGACTGTAGGAGATCCTAAAGCTTTTAATACTGATTTCAAACCCAAGGGACACTGAATCCCTCAGACCAGATGCACTGCATCTCAGGTTGAGCCCCACACGTGCTCTATTGGCAAAATGCCAAATTGATCCTGGGCCTGCAAGATGCAGTGGATGTGGCCAAGGCACATATTGAAAAACTCAACCTCACATGCCAATGTGGTTGCTTTCTTACTGGGGTAACATGTCGGTTTGCTCTCTTGATAGAACCCACCACAACACACAACGCACAACAGATCCCTGAGACTCAGCGTGTGCCATTATCTGTAGCTGTATACCTCATTTTCCGCTGCCTCTGTTAGCTGAAATTTTGCACATCGGATCTTGGTCTCAGAATCAATTGTGGGGATATTTTGTGCTGATTTCTATGAGTTATGTCAGCCAAGCATCTGCTGTGCTCTCTTCTAACACTCAGCGCATTACCTACGGTCCCACGTGTGCTGTCCGCTTGAGAGTGTGCGTCCAAGTAAAGCAGAGTTTCACCTTTGCTGCTCCATCAGCAGAGGTCAGATCCTGCATAGGTTTCCTTTCTCTACTTTGCCTTCTCCTGCTTCCAGGTTTTCTGAGACCTCATCCTGTCTTTGGAAGTAACAGACCACTCTTCGGAAAGTATCCTGTGCCAAGGGCTGGGTGAGTGGAAGTTTACATTGCTGTGTACATGGGAGAGAGTGAGCGCAGGTTGCACTGGTTCTCTGCCAACTGGGCATCGATAAATCAACACATTCCAGATGTAATTCACAGAAATGTGATGTTAGTTTATCTCTGTTTTCTATAAAGCCATGGTTTGAGGGATTCCCCGAAGACTCCAATTTTGACATTGGGTTGATAACAGATTTACAGAATTTAAGAAGCTTAATAGAATTGATTTACATGTTCTGGGCTTTATATGGAAATGAAGTTAGTGTTTGAAACGTACTAAATTTACGTTAAAGTCAGACTTGTCAATTTTTGTAACATTATATCAGCTCTAAGAAAAATATAGACAGATAGAAAGTAAAATCGCAGTCCAAATTTTTGAAGGGGACATGTCAACTCTTTACTGCTGAAGCCTCCAACACCAACAGGAAGCATGTAGTACTTATAGAAACCGTGAAATAACCGAGAACCTGGGTTTCCCTTGTGCATATCGTGCCCTATACGCCCAATGACACATACTGGCCAATGTTGGCATTTCAAGGGTTAACATTCCTCTCTAGGAAAGTACAAGAAAAACCAAACAAAATATATACATTTAGGCTTGATTCCAAAAGCACATACAGGCATTTTAGCTATGAGAACCCTGCTGCAGCTATGCTAGGCTATTGAAAAGCAGGTGTTCTTCTATCAGTGATGAGAAATCTTAATCATCTGATCATGTTGGGTAAAGCAATTTAACACAACCAAGTCTGCACCCCAATATATCTTGCACCCTGTGCTTGGCTGAAGAGAAAGACGGTCCACAAAACCTGTGTCTTTAAATTCTTTCACGACTTTTACCGCTCAGGTCACTATCTGACATAATATTTACCTATACTGTCTTGAAAACCTGAGGCCTAGTACATATTCAAGTTCAGTCAAAGATTCCTCTCACTTACCACACTCCCTTCAGCCCAGACAAGACATAAACCCAGCATATGCTGAATCTAGGGGAAGGTCATCATTTCTTTGTGTGAGCTAAGTATTCAATTCCTAAGTATTTTAGGCGAGAGTATTTGACCTTTAAGGAGTTCACTGTTGTTCACAGAGTGTGAAGCTGGAGGAACTCTGATTCTAGGAGGGGCTTGCTCTTCTCCTACTGGCTTCACTGCAGCTCAGGCTCTGATCCTTTAAAATGGATGCCTGAGTGGAGGGGAGGGAAGAGCAAGTGCTTGATAGCAAGGCCCAAAATGGGAAAAGGCTTACCTGGGCTTGGTACATTCTGGTCTGAATGGTTTGTAAATGCCCCTTGGGACCTGTGGATTCTCATGGCCTCTTCCAAAAACATGAGCGCTTTTATCATCTCTGCCATCTCTTCTCTTTTAGACGTCAGGAATCTTGGACCCGTTCTTGGAGCAGAGATTTGAGTGACTTTCTCAAGTGCACGTTGACACTCCAAATGTTTCTGCCAGTATCACAGAAGTTCAGTAGGTCTCATGAATGTCTTTCGAGCCTGGTATTCTCTAGAGATGTCTCCATGCCGGTATTCTCCATTGTAGCGGAACAACTCTCATCAATATGTTCGCATCTCTCCTCAATCCGTGCAGCCAGCTTTTCTGCCAGCTTCTCTTCGTGTCTCCCATAAAGTCGACTTCAACAGGACTGGGCAAGTCTGAAAGTAACTCGGAGTCACACCAGTAAGCTGATGACAGGCAGATCTTCCACTGTCTGCCCTTTCAGGTTCTGGAAACTTACCCGTGAACTTCGGTCTTTGGGCAGCCGCAGTATCTCGAAATTACACAGCGTCCCGAACAAAAGACCTAAGCCAATTTCCACAAAGGGCGGCAGCCCCTCCATCACACTGATCCACCCACAGAATTCTGCCCAGTTACCTTGGATCCACCAGCCACAACAAGCCTCGCGGTACACACCAAGTTTCCACCTAGAATCCAACCGGTAACTGCCATCCCCAATCGTTGCTGAATATTGTCCGTGTTGGGGGAGGGGCTGCATCAAACGAGAGGTTCCTAAGTTAAATGTGATTCTATCCACTAGCGTGCCATTGTCCTTTTATCTTCCCTCTTTCCTTTGGTTCAGATCTGTATATACAGTACAAACGGAGGGAAGTGTGTCTATTTTTAGTTTATGGTTTCACACGTCTTGAAACTTTCTAACAGTTCACAGTACACAGAGACCCCACTAAAGGAAACTCATGTTTGTGTAATATCCATTCACCCAGAATACATATCCGTCTGTTGCTTTCTGCTGAAACACCCACGCTCTCAGAAAATGGATCCATTTGTTTCATGGGGGCTGAAATTCCGAGAAATGAAACCAATCCCAATGTGCACTTTACTGTCTGTCTCGTTTGCTCTTAGTACAGTTTTGCAGAGCTACTTGTCTTTGTTATAGGCTTATGGCGTTTCTTCTCTAGTTAGGGTAGAATATGGCATTCATTCTTGCTGTTGGAAGAATTGTAAGACTATATCACGGACTATAACCAAATCTTATTCAAAATCAGCAATTGGGTTCGGTCACGATATGCTGTTTTGAATCAATATTTATGAATATTAATGCACGCGTCTGTGTTCTGAATTCAAGTGTGTTGAGTACATTTAAGCTGCGATACTGTGTCAATGCGTGCTGAATGATCCTTGACATCAATTTGAGTATTTTGTTGTGAATACTCATGGTTTATTTGGTATATGTCAGCCAACCGTACACTTTTGGTGTCTGTTTGTTTGTTACTTTGCTTGTTGTTGGTTTTGCAAACACATTAGTCCATGCATCACTCCGTTTGCTTCAATCAGAGAGTCATATATGTGAATCACTTAAGATAGTGCTTAAAATCACCTATTATTTCCTGCTACCCTCTCCTATCTTATGGCTTTGATGTCCTCCTTGCCTTCTTCTTGTTTCTTGTTTGTAACTCATGCTCTTCTTGCATTTCCAATAATGGTGTTTCTTATTTCCATTTCATCTTGCTACTTTTCTATTCAGGGTAGAATTCTCAATCTTTCTTTTAGGATAAGTTTTGAACTGCTGAATTCTTTTAAGCTTTGCTGGTCTCTGAATTTCCCTAGCTCTGCCGTTATTAGAAATGGCAGTCATGTGGCATAGGCTACCCATGATTACAGCTTTTTCTCATTCAGGATATGGCCTATGTCCTTGCACTCCTCCCGGTTCTGCAATATTTCTGCCGAGATATGAGCTGAAATCCCTCTGGAGGTTCTGTTGTGAATAAATTGCTTTCCTCTAGATGCATTTTAAATCACTGGGGTGATCATGAACTTTGTTGATTTGAATTATACAGCTGCAAGGAGGTCTATTGGGATTCCACCTCCTTTGGACACTGTGCAGTTCCTGAATTCGTATAGATGAATCTTTCTTGACTTTCAGCAAGTTTCAGTCTGACTTTTCTACAAATATCTTTTCAGGCTTTTTTGTTAATCTTGCTTTTCCATCTGGGGCTCTTACGAATCATACTCTTTCATGCTTTGTCTTACTCCAGGCTTCAACAGCAATGTTTGCATTGGTTTGCACTTCTTTTTCTATGTCTTCTTCTGGTCGAGGGATTTTTGTTCCCCTGTCTTCACAGTCTTTCACGAGTCCGTCTGCATTATCAAGTCTGCTTTGGACTGACTTTAGCCCTGGTATTGTCCCATCGTTGGGTTTTCTGATATGATATGGCTCGTTTTTAGAGTTTCTCTTCCCCTTTCCTGGTTTACTGCCTTTTGTGATTCTGAGACACTGTTGTACTTCATGTTTTCCTCACCTCATTTTTCAATACTTGCTCTGGTAGCGTTTTGCAGTCTAGATGTTTGAAAGCTTATTTTTTGGGCCTTCAAACTCTTTGGAAATTAAAATGGTACTTCCTGTTTCTTTTACTATACTTCTTAATCTCAACTGGTCAAGTAATATCAGGAATCTCATATAGATTTATAGGGCTTTGTTAAGTGAAAATGTTAGGACATTGCGTGTAGAAAGTTCCATGATATTTCTGTGAGGAAAATTTTTCCAAGGCATTGATGCCATGTCCTGTTCCTGTGTGTGTTGTCTGGTACATCTCTAACTGCTGGTGTTGCCTTTGTTGTGATGAGCACACCATATTATTTCAATAAGTTAAATTTCGTTTTATTGCACTTACCTCACAATTCTGAAAGTGCAGAGAACACTTCCTGTTATGGAAATGAAGCTTAAAGGATTTCAGCTCAGCATTCTGCTGTATGTCATATTGGAGTCTTTCCAAATCAGAAACCTGAGAGTGCGCTTGTGCTTTCTATTGCCATGGGAATGTCCCAATGTTACCAGTTCTTCCCAGAGCTTCTCTGCTACAGAAACACCAGTGGAATATTATGTATGGATGTCATACATCAGGGCCTGCTGGAATGATCCCACAGACCGAACTTTGTGTCCTCTTGGCAGTAACATGTCAGTGCCATCCAAAATGCAGCATCTGCATTTGGGAGATAATGCTGAAAGAAATGCTTCAACTTCTCACGTTGTGGACTTTGACCACTCTTCCTTGATCACTCATCCTTGGGTCATGGGTGCACGAATGCAACCACAGGGCTGTACCGAATTCTCTTCCTCAAACCAATCCGTAATCCCTGTCCAGGTGAAGACTGTAGCAGATCCTAAAGCTTTTAATACTGATTTCAAACCCAAGGGACACTGAATCCCTCAGACCAGATGAACGGCATCTCTGGTTGAGCCCCACACGTGCTCTATTGGCAAAATGCCAAATTGATCCTGGGCCTGCAAGATGCAGTGGATGTGGACATGGCACATATCGAAAAACTCAAACTCACACGCCAATGTGGTTGCTTTCTTAATGGGGTAACATGTCGGTTTGCTCTCTTGATAGAACCCACCACAACCCACAATGCA
Source organism: Camelus bactrianus (assembly GCF_048773025.1). NCBI lineage: Eukaryota > Metazoa > Chordata > Mammalia > Artiodactyla > Camelidae > Camelus > Camelus bactrianus. The sequence goes on from NC_133552.1 coordinate 71,331,049, forward strand.
CTCCAGATCCCTGAGACTCAGCGTGTGCCATTATCTGTAGCTCTCTACCTCATTTTCCGCTGCGTCTGTTAGCTCAAATTTGGCAGATCGGATCTTGGCCTCAGAATCAATTGTGGGGATATTTTGTGCTGATTTCTATGAGTTGTGTCAGCCAAGCATCTGCTGTGCACTCTTCTAACACTCAGCGCATTACCTACGGTCCCATGTGTGCTGTCCGCTTGAGAGTGTGCGTCCAAGCAAAGCATAGTTTCACCTTTGCTGCTCCATCAGCAGAGGTCAGAACCTGCAGAGATTTCCTTTCTCTACTTTGCCTTCTCCTGCTTCCAGGTTTTCTGAGGCCTCATTCTGCCTTTCGAATTAACAGACCACTCTTCGGAAATTATCCTGTGCCAAGGGCTGGGTGAGTGGAAGTTTACGTTGCTGTGTACATGGGAGAGAGTGAGCGCAGTTTGCACTGGTTTTCTTCCAAATGGGCATCGATAAATCAACACATTCCAGATGTAATTCACAGAAATGTGATGTTTGTTAGCTCTGTTTTCTATAAAGCCATGGTTTGAGGGATTCCACGAAGACTCCAATTTTGACATTGGGTTGATAACAGATTTGCAGAATTTAAGAAGCTTAATAGAATTGATTTACATGTTTTGGGATTTATATGAAAATTAATTTATTGTTTGAAACGTACTAAATTTTCATAGAAGTCAGACTTGTCAATTTTTGTAACATTTTTTCAGCCCTAAGAAAAATATAGACAGATAGAAAGTAAAATCGCAGTCCAAAATGTTGAAGGGGACATGTCAACTCTTTACTGCTGAAGCTTCCAACACCAACAGGAAACATGAAGTACCTATTGAAACCATGAAGTAACCGAGAACATGGGTTTCCCTTGTGCATATAGTGCCCTATACGCCCAATGAGACATACTGGACAATGTTGGCATTTCAAGGGATAACATTCCTCTCTAGGAAACTACAAGAAAAACCAAACAAAATATATACATTTAGGCTTGATTCCAAAAGCACATACAGGCATTTTAGCTATGAGAACCCTGCTGCAGCTATGCTAGGCTATTGAAAGCAGGTGTTCTTCTATCAGTGATGAGAAATCTTAATCATCTGATCATGTTGGGTAAAGCTATTTAAAACAACCAAGTCTGCACCCCAATATATCGTGCACCCTGTGCTTGGTTGAAGAAAAAGACGGTCCACAAAACCTGTGTCTTTAAAGTCTGTCACGACTTTTACCGCTCAGGTCACTATCTGACATAATATTTACCTATACTGTCTTGAAAATCTGAGGCCTAGTACATATTCAAGTTCAGTCAAAGATATCTCTCACTTACCACACTCCCTTCACCCCAGACAAGACATAAACCCAGCATTTGCTGAATCTAGGGGAAGGTCATCATTTTTTGTGTGAGCTAAGTATTCAATTCCTAAGTATTTTAGGCGAGAGTATTTGACCTTTAAGGATTCCACTGTTGTTCACAGAGTGTGAAGCTGGAGGAACTCTGATTCTAGGAGGGGCTTGCTCTTCTCCTACTGGCTTCATTGCAGCTCAGGTTCTGATCCTTTAAAATGGATGCCTGAGTGGAGGGGATGGAAGAGCAAGTGCTTGATAACAAGGCCCAAACCTGGGAAAAGGCTTACCTCGGCTTGGTGCATTTTGGTCTGAATGGTTTCTAAATGCCCCTTGGGACCTGTGGATTCTCAGACCTCTTGCAAGAACATGAGCGCTTTTATCATGTCTGCCATCTCTTCTCTTTTAGACGTCAGGAATCTTGGACCCGTTCTTGGAGCAGAGAATTGAGTGACTTTCTCAAGTTCACGTTGACACTCCGAATGTTTCTTCCAGTATCACAGAGGTTCTGTAGGTCTGATGAATGTGTTTCGAGCCTGGTATTCCCTAGAGATGTCTCCATGCCGGTATTCTCCATTGTAGCGGAACAACTCTCATCAATATGTTCGCATCTCTCCTCAATCCGTGCAGCCAGCTGTTCTGCCAGCTTCTCTTCGTGTCTCCCATAAAGTCGACTTCAACATGACTGGGCAAGTCTGAAAGTACCTCGGAGCCTCACCAGTAAGCTGATGACAGGCAGATCTTCCACTGTCTGCCCTTTCAGGTTCTGCAAACTTACCCGTGAACTTAGGTCTTTGGGCAGCCGCAGTATCTCGAACTTACACAGCGTCCACAAAAAAAGACCTAAGCCAATCCCCACAAAGGGCGGCAGCCCCTCCATAACACAGATCCACCCACAGAATTCTGCCCAGTTACCTTGGATCCACCAGCCACAACAAGCCTCGCGGTGCACAACAAGATTCCACCTAGAATCCAACCGGTAACTGCCATCCCCAATGGTTGCTGAATATTGTCATTGTTTTGGTAGGGGCTGCATCTAAGGAGAGGTTCCTAAGTTAAATGTGATTCTATCCACTAGCGTGCCATTGTCCTTTTACCTTCCCTCTTTCCTTTGTTTCAGATCTCTATATACAGTACAAACGGATGGAGGTGTGTCCATTTTTAGTTTATGGTTTCACACGTCTTGAAACTTTCTAACATTTCACAGTACACAGAGACCCCACTAAAGGAAACTCATGTTTGTGTAATATCCATTCACCCAGAATACATAACCGTCTGTTGCTTTCTGCTGAAACACCCACGCTCTCAGAAAATGGATCCATTTGTTTCATGGGGGCCGAAATTCCGAGAAATGAAACCAATCCCAATGTGCACTTTACTGTCTGTCTCGTTTGCTCTTAGTACAGTTTTGCAGAGCTAGTTGTCTTTGTTATAGGCTTATGCCGTTTCTTCTCTAGTTAGGGTAGAATATGGCATTCATTCTTGCTGTTGGAAATATTGTAAGTCTATATCACGGACTATGACCAAATCTTATTCAAAATCGTCATTTGGGTTAGGTCACGATATGCTCTTTTGAATCAATATTTATGAATATTAATGCACGCGTCTGTGTTCTGAATACAAGTGTGTTGAGTACATTTAAGCTGCGATACTGGGTCGATGCGTGGTGAATGATCCTTGACATCAATTTGAGTATTTTGTTGTGAATACTCATGGTTTCTTTGGCATATGTCAGCCAACCGTACACTTTTGGTGTCTGTTGTTTGTTTGATTGTTTGTTTGCTTGTTGTTGGTTTTGCAAACACATTAGGCCATGCATCACTCCGTTTGCTTCAATCAGAGAGTCATATATGTGAATCACTTAAGATAGTGCTTAAAATCACCTATGATTTCCTGCTACCCTCTCCCATCTTATGGCTTTGATGTCCTCCTTGCCTTCTTCTTGTTTCTTGTTTTTAACTCACGTTCTTCTTGCATTTCCAATAATGGTGTTTCTTTTTTCCATTTCATCTTGCTACTTTTCTATTCAGGGTAGAATTCTCAATCTTTCCTTTAGGATAAGTTTTGAACTGCTGAATTCTTTTAAGCTTTGCTGGTCTCTGAATTTCCCTAGCTCTGCCGTTATTAGAAATGGCAGTCATGTGGCATAGGCTACCCATGATTACAGCTTTTTCTCATTCAGGTTATGGCCTATGTCCTTGCACTCCTCCCTGTTCTGCAATATTTCTGCCGAGATATGAGCTGAAACCCCTCTGGAGGTTCTGTTGTGACTAAATTGCTTTCCTCTAGATGCATTTTAAATCACTGGGGTGATCATGAACTTTGTTGATTTGAATTATACAGCTGCAAGGAGGTCTATTGGGATTCCACCTCCTTTGGACGCTGTGCAGTTCCTGAATTCGTATTGATGATTCTTTCTTGTCTTTCAGCAAGTTTCCGTCTGACTTTTCTACAAATATCTTTTCAGGCTTTCTTTGTTAATCTTGCTTTTCCATCTGGGACTCTTACGAATCATACTCTATCATGCTTTGTCTTACTCCAGGCTTCAACAGCAATGTTTGCATTGGTTTGCACTCCTTTTTCTATGTCTTCTTCTGGTCGAGGGATTTCTGTTCCCCTGACTTCACAGTCTTTCACAAGTCCGTCTGCATTATCAAGTGTGCTTTGGACTGACTTTAGCCCTGGTATTGTCTCATCCTTGGGTTTTCTGATATGATTTGGCTCGTTTTTAGAGTTTCTCTTCCCCTTTCCTGGTATAATGCCTTTTGTGAATCTGAGACACTGTTGTACTTCATGTTTTCCTCACCTCAGTTTTCAATACATGCTCTGGTAGCGTTTTGCAGTCTAGATGTTTGAAAGCTTATTTTTTGGGCCTTCAAACCCTTTGGAAATGAAAATGGTACTTCCTGTTCCTTTTACTATACTTCTTTATCTCTACTGGTCAAGTAATATCAGGAATCTAATATAGATTTATAGGGCTTTGTTAAGTGGAAATTTTAGGCCATTGCGTGTAGAAAGTTGCATGATATTTCTGTGAGGAAAATTTTCCCTAGGCATTGATGCCATGTCCTGTTCCTGTGTGTGTTATCTGTTACTTCTCTAACTACTGGTGTTGCCTTTGTTGTGATGAGCACACCATATTATTTCAATTAGTAAAACTTCGTTTTATTGCACATACCTCACAATTCTGAAAGTGCAGAGAACACTTCCTCTTCTGGAAATGAAGCTTAAAGGATTTCAGCTCGGCATTCTGCTGTATGTCATATTGGAATCTTTCCAAAACAGCAACCTGAGAGTGCGCTTGTGCTTTCTATTGCCATGGGAAAGTCCCAATGTTACCAGTTCTTCCCAGAGCTGCTCTGTCTACAGAAACACCAGTAGAAACTTATGTATTGATGTCATACATCAGGGCCTGCTGGAATGATCCCGCAGACCGATCTTGTGTCCTCTGGGCAGTACCATGTCAGTGCCATCCAAAATGCAGCATCTGCATTTGGGAGATAATGCTGAAGGAAATGCTTCAACTTCTCACGTTGTGGAATTTGACCACTCTTCCTTGATCACTCATCCTTGGGTCACGGGTGCACGAATGCAACCACAGAGCTGTACCGAATTCTCTTCCTCAAACCAAACCGTAATCCCTGTCCAGGTGAAGACTGTAGCAGATCCTAAAGCTTTTAATACTGATTTCAAACCCAAGGGCCACTGAATCCCTCAGACCAGATGCATGGCATCTCTGGTTGAGCCCCACACGTGCTCTATTGGCAAAATGCCAAATTGATCCTGGGCCAGAAAGATGCAGTGGATGTGGCCATGGCACATATCGAAAAACTCAACCTCACACGCCAATGTGGTTGCTTTCTTAATGGGGTAACATGTCGGTTTGCTCTCTTGATAGAACCCACCACAACCCACAATGCACTCCAGATCCCTGAGACTCAGCGTGTGCCATTATCTGTAGCTCTCTACCTCATTTTCCGCTGCCTCTGTTAGCTCAAATTTGGCAGATCGTATCTTGGTCTCAGAATCAATTGTGGGGATATTTTGTGCTGATTTCTATGAGTTATGTCAGCCAAGCATCTGCTGTGCACTCTTCTAACACTCAGCGCATTACATACGGTCCCATGTGTGCTGTCCGGTTGAGAGTGTGCGTCCAAGCAAAGCAGAGTTTCACCTTTGCTGCTCCATCAGCAGAGGTCAGAACCTGCTGATATTTCCTTTCTCTACTTTGCCTTCTCCAGCTTCCAGGTTTTCTGAGGCCTCATCCTGCCTTTCGAATTAACAGACCACTCTTCGGAAATTATCCTGTGCCAAGGGCTGGGTGAGTGGAAGTTTACGTTGCTGTGTACATGGGAGAGAGTGAGCGCAGTTTGCACTGGTTTTCTTCCAAATCTGCATCGACAAATCAACACATTCCAGATGTAATTCACAGAAATGTGATGTTTGTTAGCTCTGTTTTCTATAAAGCCATGGTTTGAGGGATTCTCCGAAGAATCCAATTTTGACATTGGGTTGATAACAGATTTGCAGAATTTAAGAAGCTTAATAGAATTGATTTACATGTTTTGGGATTTATATGAAAATTAATTTATTGTTTGAAACGTACTAAATTTGCGTAGAAGTCAGACTTGTCAATTTTTGTAACATTATGTCAGCCCTAAGAAAAATATAGACAGATAGAAAGTAAAATCGCAGTCCAAAATGTTGAAGGGGACATGTCAACTCTTTACTGCTGAAGCCTCCAACACCAACAGGAAACATGAAGTACCTATTGAAACCATGAAGTAACCGAGAACATGGGTTTCCCTTGTGCATATAGTGCCCTATACGCCCAATGAGACATACTGGACAATGTTGGCATTTCAAGGGGTAACATTCCTCTCTAGGAAACTACAAGAAAAACCAAACAAAATATATACATTTAGGCTTGATTCCAAAAGCACATACAGGCATTTTAGCTATGAGAACCCTGCTGCAGCTATGCTAGGCTATTGAAAGCAGGTGTTCTTCTATCAGTGATGAGAAATCTTAATCATCTGATCATGTTGGGTAAAGCTATTTAAAACAACCAAGTCTGCACCCCAATATATCGTGCACCCTGTGCTTGGTTGAAGAAAAAGACGGTCCACAAAACCTGTGTCTTTAAAGTCTGTCACGACTTTTACCGCTCAGGTCACTATCTGACATAATATTTACCTATACTGTCTTGAAAATCTGAGGCCTAGTACATATTCAAGTTCAGTCAAAGATTCCTCTCACTTACCACACTCCCTTCAGCCCAGACAAGACATAAACCCAGCATTTGCTGAATCTAGGGGAAGGTCATCATTTTTTGTGTGAGCTAAGTATTCAATTCCTAAGTATTTTAGGCGAGAGTATTTGACCTTTAAGGATTCCACTGTTGTTCACAGAGTGTGAAGCTGGAGGAACTCTGATTCTAGGAGGGGCTTGCTCTTCTCCTACTGGCTTCATTGCAGCTCAGGTTCTGATCCTTTAAAATGGATGCCTGAGTGGAGGGGAGGGAAGAGCAAGTGCTTGATAGCAAGGCCCAAACCTGGGAAAAGGCTTACCTCGGCTTGGTGCATTTTGGTCTGAATGGTTTCTAAATGCCCCTTGGGACCTGTGGATTCTCAGACCTCTTGCAAGGACATGAGCGCTTTTATCATGTCTGCCATCTCTTCTCTTTTAGACGTCAGGAATCATGGACCCGTTCTTGGAGCAGAGAATTGAGTGACTTTCTCAAGTTCACGTTGACACTCCGAATGTTTCTTCCAGTATCACAGAGGTTCTGTAGGTCTCATGAATGTGTTTCGAGCCTGGTATTCCCTAGAGATGTCTCCATGCCGGTATTCTCCATTGTAGCGGAACAACTCTCATCAATATGTTCGCATCTCTCCTCAATCCGTGCAGCCAGCTTTTCTGCCAGCTTCTCTTCGTGTCTCCCATAAAGTCGACTTCAACAGGACTGGGCAAGTCTGAAAGTACCTCGGAGCCTCACCAGTAAGCTGATGACAGGCAGATCTTCCACTGTCTGCCCTTTCAGGTTCTGCAAACTTACCCGTGAACTTCGGTCTTTGGGCAGCCACAGTATCTCGAACTTACACAGCGTCCCCAAAAAAAGACCTAAGCCAATCCCCACAAAGGGCGGCAGCCCCTCCATAACACAGATCCACCCACAGAATTCTGCCCAGTTACCTTGGATCCACCAGCCACAACAAGCCTCGCGGTGCACAACAAGATTCCACCTAGAATCCAACCGGTAACTGCCATCCCCAATGGTTGCTGAATATTGTCAGTGTTTTGGGAGGGGCTGCATCTAACGAGAGGTTCCTAAGTTAAATGTGATTCTATCCACTAGCGTGCCATTGTCCTTTTACCTTCCCTCTTTCCTTTGGTTCAGATCTCTATATACAGTACAAACGGATGGAGGTGTGTCCATTTTTAGTTTATGGTTTCACACGTCTTGAAACTTTCTAACAGTTCACAGTACACAGAGACCCCACTAAAGGAAACTCATGTTTGTGTAATATCCATTCACCCAGAATACATAACCGTCTGTTGCTTTCTGCTGAAACACCCACGCTCTCAGAAAATGGATCCATTTGTTTCATGGGGGCCGAAATTCCGAGAAATGAAACCAATCCCAATGTGCACTTTACTGTCTGTCTCGTTTGCTCTTAGTACAGTTTTGCAGAGCTAGTTGTCTTTGTTATAGGCTTATGCCGTTTCTTCTCTAGTAAGGGTAGAATATGGCATTCATTCTTGCTGTTGGAAATATTGTAAGTCTATATCACGGACTATGACCAAATCTTATTCAAAATCGTCATTTGGTTTAGGTCACGATATGCTCTTTTGAATCAATATTTATGAATATTAATGCACGCTTCTGTGTTCTGAATACAAGTGTGTTGAGTACATTTAAGCTGCGATACTGGGTCGATGCATGGTGAATGATCCTTGACATCAATTTGAGTATTTTGTTGTGAATACTCATGGTTTCTTTGGCATATGTCAGCCAACCGTACACTTTTGGTGTCTGTTGTTTGTTTGATTGTTTGTTTGCTTGTTGTTGGTTTTGCAAACACATTAGGCCATGCATCACTCCGTTTGCTTCAATCAGAGAGTCATATATGTGAATCACTTAAGATAGTGCTTAAAATCACCTATGATTTCCTGCTACCCTCTCCCATCTTATGGCTTTGATGTCCTCCTTGCCTTCTTCTTGTTTCTTGTTTTTAACTCACGTTCTTCTTGCATTTCCAATAATGGTGTTTCTTTTTTCCATTTCATCTTGCTACTTTTCTATTCAGGGTAGAATTCTCAATCTTTCCTTTAGGATAAGTTTTGAACTGCTGAATTCTTTTAAGCTTTGCTGGTCTCTGAATTTCCCTAGCTCTGCCGTTATTAGAAATGGCAGTCATGTGGCATAGGCTACCCATGATTACAGCTTTTTCTCATTCAGGTTATGGCCTATGTCCTTACACTCCTCCCTGTTCTGCAATATTTCTGCCGAGATATGAGCTGAAACCCCTCTGGAGGTTCTGTTGTGACTAAATTGCTTTTCTCTAGATGCATTTTAAATCACTGGGGTGATCATGAACTTTGTTGATTTGAATTATACAGCTGCAAGGAGGTCTATTGGGATTCCACCTCCTTTGGACGCTGTGCAGTTCCTGAATTCGTATTGATGATTCTTTCTTGTCTTTCAGCAAGTTTCAGTCTGACTTTTCTACAAATATCTTTTCAGGCTTTCTTTGTTAATCTTGCTTTTCCATCTGGGACTCTTACAAATCATACTCTATCATGCTTTTTCTTACTCCAGGCTTCAACAGCAATGTTTGCATTGGTTTGCACTTCTTTTTCTATGTCTTCTTCTGGTCGAGGGATTTCTGTTCCCCTGACTTCACAGTCTTTCACGAGTCCGTCTGCATTATCAAGTGTGCTTTGGACTGACTTTAGCCCTGGTATTGTCTCATCCTTGGGTTTTCTGATATGATTTGGCTCGTTTTTAGAGTTTCTCTTCACCTTTCCTGGTATAATGCCTTTTGTGTATCTGAGACACTGTTGTACTTCATGTTTTCCTCACCTCAGTTTTCAATACTTGCTCTGGTAGCGTTTTGCAGTCTAGATGTTTGAAAGCTTATTTTTTGGGCCTTCAAACCCTTTGGAAATGAAAATGGTACTTCCTGTTCCTTTTACTATACTTCTTTATCTCTACTGGTCAAGTAATATCAGGAATCTAATATAGATTTAAAGGGCTTTGTTAAGTGGAAATTTTAGGCCATTGCGTGTAGAAAGTTCCATGATACTTCTGTGAGGAAAATTTTCCCTAGGCATTGATGCCATGTCCTGTTCCTGTGTGTGTTATCTGTTACTTCTCTAACTGCTGGTGTTGCCTTTGTTGTGATGAGCACACCATATTATTTCAATTAGTAAAACTTCGTTTTATTGCACTTACCTCACAATTCTGAAAGTGCAGAGAACACTTCCTCTTCTGGAAATGAAGCTTAAAGGATTTCAGCTCGGCATTCTGCTGTATGTCATATTGGAATCTTTCCAAAACAGCAACCTGAGAGTGCGCTTGTGCTTTCTATTGCCATGGGAAAGTCCCAATGTTACCAGTTCTTCCCAGAGCTGCTCTGTCTACAGAAACACCAGTAGAAACTTATGTATTGATGTCATACATCAGGGCCTGCTGGAATGATCCCGCAGACCGATCTTGTTTCCTCTGGGCAGTACCATGTCAGTGCCATCCAAAATGCAGCATCTGCATTTGGGAGATAATGCTGAAGGAAATGCTTCAACTTCTCACGTTGTGGAATTTGACCACTCTTCCTTGATCACTCATCCTTGGGTCACGGGTGCACGAATGCAACCACAGAGCTGTACCGAATTCTCTTCCTCAAACCAAACCGTAATCCCTGTCCAGGTGAAGACTGTAGCAGATCCTAAAGCTTTTAATACTGATTTCAAACCCAAGGGCCACTGAATCCCTCAGACCAGATGCACGGCATCTCTGGTTGAGCCCCACACGTGCTCTATTGGCAAAATGCCAAATTGATCCTGGGCCAGAAAGATGCAGTGGATGTGGCCATGGCACATATCGAAAAACTCAACCTCACACGCCAATGTGGTTGCTTTCTTAATGGGGTAACAGGTCGGTTTGCTCTCTTGATAGAACCCACCACAACCCACAACGCACTCCAGATCCCTGAGACTCAGCGTGTGCCATTATCTGTAGCTATCTACCTCATTTTCCGCTGCCTCTGTTAGCTCAAATTTGGCAGATCGTATCTTGGTCTCAGAATCAATTGTGGGGATATTTTGTGCTGATTTCTATGAGTTATGTCAGCCAAGCATCTGCTGTGCACTCTTCTAACACTCAGCGCATTACATACGGTCCCATGTGTGCTGTCCGGTTGAGAGTGTGCGTCCAAGCAAAGCAGAGTTTCACCTTTGCTGCTCCATCAGCAGAGGTCAGAACCTGCAGAGATTTCCTTTCTCTACTTTGCCTTCTCCAGCTTCCAGGTTTTCTGAGGCCTCATCCTGCCTTTGGAATTAACAGACCACTCTTCGGAAATTATCCTGTGCCAAGGGCTGGGTGAGTGGAAGTTTACGTTGCTGTGTACATGGGAGAGAGTGAGCGCAGTTTGCACTGGTTTTCTTCCAAATGGGCATCGATAAATCAACACATTCCAGATGTAATTCACAGAAATGTGATGTTTGTTTAGCTCTGTTTTCTATAAAGCCATGGTTTGAGGGATTCCACGAAGACTCCAATTTTGACATTGGGTTGATAACAGATTTGCAGAATTTAAGAAGCTTAATAGAATTGATTTACATGTTTTGGGATTTATATGAAAATTAATTTATTGTTTGAAACGTACTAAATTTGCGTAGAAGTCAGACTTGTCAATTTTTGTAACATTATGTCAGCCCGTAGAAAAATATAGACAGATAGAAAGTAAAATCGCAGTCCAAAATGTTGAAGGGGACATGTCAACTCTTTACTGCTGAAGCCTCCAACACCAACAGGAAACATGAAGTACCTATTGAAACCATGAAGTAACCGAGAACATGGGTTTCCCTTGTGCATATAGTGCCCTATACGCCCAATGAGACATACTGGACAATGTTGGCATTTCAAGGGGTAACATTCCTCTCTAGGAAACTACAAGAAAAACCAAACAAAATATATACATTTAGGCTTGATTCCAAAAGCACATACAGGCATTTTAGCTATGAGAACCCTGCTGCAGCTATGCTAGGCTATTGAAAGCAGGTTTTCTTCTATCAGTGATGAGAAATTTTAATCATCTGATCATGTTGGGTAAAGCTATTTAAAACAACCAAGTCTGCACCCCAATATATCGTGCACCCTGTGCTTGGTTGAAGAAAAAGACGGTCCACAAAACCTGTGTCTTTAAAGTCTGTCACGACTTTTACCGCTCAGGTCACTATCTGACATAATATTTACCTATACTGTCTTGAAAATCTGAGGCCTAGTACATATTCAAGTTCAGTCAAAGATTCCTCTCACTTACCACACTCCCTTCACCCCAGAGAAGACATAAACCCAGCATTTGCTGAATCTAGGGGAAGGTCATCATTTTTTGTGTGAGCTAAGTATTCAATTCCTAAGTATTTTAGGCGAGAGTATTTGACCTTTAAGGGGTTCACTGTTGTTCACAGAGTGTGAAGATGGAGGAACTGTGATTCTAGGAGGGGCTTGCTCTTCTCCTACTGGCTTCATTGCAGCTCAGGTTCTGATCCTTTAAAATGGATGCCTGAGTGGAGGGGATGGAAGAGCAAGTGCTTGATAGCAAGGCCCAAACCTGGGAAAAGGCTAACCTCGACTTGGTGCATTTTGGTCTGAATGGTTTGTAAATTCCCCTTGGGACCTTTGGATTCTCATGACCTCTTCCAAGAACATGAGTGCTTTTATCATCTCTGCCATCTCTTCTCTTTTAGACATTAGGAATCTTGGACCCGTTCTTGGAGCAGAGAATTGAGTGACTTTCTCAAGTGCACTTTGAGACTCCGAATGTTTCTTCCAGTATCACAGAGGTTCTGTAGGTCTGATGAATGTGTTTAGAGCCTGGTATTCCCTAGAGATGTCTCCATGCCGGTATTCTCCATTGTAGCGGAACAACTCTCATCAATATGTTCGCATCTCTCCTCAATCCGTGCAGCCAGCTTTTCTGCCAGCTTCTCTTCGTGTCTCCCATAAAGTCGACTTCAACAGGACTGGGCAAGTCTGAAAGTACCTCGGAGCCTCACCAGTAAGCTGATGACAGGCAGATCTTCCACTGTCTGCCCTTTCAGGTTCTGGAAACATACCCGTGAACTTAGGTCTTTGGGCAGCAGCAGTATCTCGAACTTACACAGCGTCCCGAACAAAAGACCTAAGCCAATCTCCACAAAGGGCGGCAGCCCCTCCATAACACAGATCCACCCACAGAATTCTGCCCAGTTACCTTGGATCCACCAGCCACAACAAGCCTCGCGGTACACACCAGGATTCCACCTAAAATCCAACCGGTAACTGCCATCCCCAATGGTTGCTGAATATTGTCCGTGTTGGGGGAGGGGCTGCATCCAACGAGAGGTTCCTAAGTTAAATGTGATTCTATCCACTAGCGTGCCATTGTCCTTCTATCTTCCCTCTTTCCTTTGGTTCAGTTCTGTATATAGAGTACAAACGGAGGGAAGTGTGTCCACTTTTAGTTTATGGTTTCACACGTCTTGAAACTTTCTAACATTTCAGAGTACACAGAGACCCCACTAAAGGAAACTCATGTTTGTGTAATATCCATTCACCCAGAATACATATCCGTCTGTTGCTTTCTGCTGAAACACCCTCACCCTCAGAAAATGGATCCATTTTTTTCATGGGGGCTGAAATTCCGAGAAATGAAACCAATCCCAATGTGCACTTTACTGTCTGTCTAGTTTGCTCTTAGTACAGTTTTGCAGAGCTACTTGTCTTTGTTAAAAGCTTATGCCGTTTCTTCTCTACTTAGGGTAGAATATGGCATTCATTCTTGCTGTTGGAAGAATTGTAAGCCTATATCACGGACTATGACCAAATCTTATTCAAAATCGGCATTTGGGTTAGGTAAGGATATGCTCTTTTGAATCAATATTTATGAATATTAATGCACGCGTCTGTGTTCTGAATACAAGTGTGTTGAGTACATTTAAGCTGCGATACTTGGTCGATGCGTGCTGAATGATCCTTGACATCAATTTGAGTATTTTGTTGTGAATCCTCATGGTTTCTTTGGCATATGTCAGCCAACCGTACACTTTTGGTGTCTGTTTGTTTGTTTGATTGTTTTTTTGCTTGTTGTTGGTTTTGCAAACACATTAGGCCATGCATCACTCCGTTTGCTTCAATCAGAGAGTCATATATGTGAATCACTTAAGATAGTGCTTAAAATCACCTATGATTTCCTGCTACCCTCTCCCATCTTATGGCTTTGATGTCCTCCTTGCCTTCTTCTTGTTTCTTGTTTGTAACTCACGCTCTTCTTGCATTTCCAATAATGGTGTTTCTTATTTCAATTTCATCTTGCTACTTTTCTATTCGGGGTAGAATTCTCAATCTTTCTTCTAGGATAAGTTTTGAACTGCTGAATTCTTTTAAGTTTTGCTGGTCTCTGAATTTCCCTAGCTCTGCCGTTATTAGAAATGACAGTCATGTGGCATAGCCTACCCATGATTACAGCTTTTTCTCATTCAGGATATGGCCTATGTCCTTGCACTCCTCCCTGTGCTGCAATTTTTCTGCCGAGATATGAGCTGAAATCCCTCTGGAGGTTCTGTTGTGACTAAATTGCTTTCCTCTAGATGCATTTTAAATCACTGGGGTGATCATGAACTTTGTTGTTTTGAATTAAATAGCTGCAAGGAGGTCTATTGGGATTCCACCTCCTTTGGACGCTGTGCAGTTCCTGAATTCGTATAGATGATTCTTTCTTGTCTTTCAGCAAGTTTCAGTCTGACTTTTCTACAAATATCTTTTCAGGCTTTCTTTGTTAATCTTGCTTTTCCATCTGGGGCTCTTACGAATCATACTCTTTCATGCTTTGTCTTACTCCAGGCTTCAACAGCAATGTTTGCATTGGTTTGCACTTCTTTTTCTATGTCTTCTTCTGGTCGAGGGATTTCTGTTCCCCTGACTTCACAGTCTTTCACGAGTCCGTCTGCATTATCAAGTCTGCTTTGGACTGACTTTAGCCCTGGTATTGTCTCATCCTTGTGTTTTCTGATATTATTTGTCTCGTTTTTAGAGTTTCTCTTCCCCTTTCCTGGTATAATGCCTTTTATGATTCTGAGACACTGTTGTACTTCATGTTTTCCTCATCTCAGATTTCAATACTTGCTCTGGTAGCGTTTTGCAGTCTAGATGTTTGAAAGCTTATTTTTTGGGCCTTCAAACTCTTTGGAAATTAAAATGGTACTTCCTGTTTCTTTTACTATACTTCTTTATCTCTACTTGTCAAGTAATATCAGGAATCTAATATAGATATATAGGGCTTTGTTAAGTGAAAATTTTAGGCCATTGCGTGTAGAAAGTTCCATGATATTACTGTGAGGAAAATTTTCCCTAGGCATTGATGCCATGTCCTGTTCCTGTGTGTGTTGTCTGTTTTCTTCTCTAACTACTGGTGTTGCTTTTGTTGTGATGAGCACACCATATTATTTCAATTAGTAAAACTTCGTTTTATTGCACTTACCTCACAATTCTGAAAGTGCAGAGAATACTTCCTCTTATGGAAATGAAGCTTAAAGGATTTCAGCTCAGCATTCTGCTGTATGTCATATTGGAGTCTTTCCAAAACAGCAACCTGAGAGTGCGCTTGTGCTTTCTATTGTCATGGGAATGTCCCAATGTTACCAGTTCTTCCCAGAGCTTCTCTGTCTACAGAAACACCAGTGGAAACTTATGTATGGATGTCATACATCAGGGCCTGCTGGAATGATCCCACAGACCGATCTTTGTGTCCTCTGGGCAGTACCATGTCTGTGCCATCCAAAATGCAGCATCTGCATTTGGGAAATAATGCTGAAGGAAATGCTTCAACTTCTCACGTTGTGGACTTTGACCACTCTTCCTTGATCACTCATCCTTGGGTCATGGTTGCACTAATGCAACCACAGAGCTGTACCGAATTCTCTTCCTCAAACCAATCCGTAATCCCTGTCCAGGTGAAGACTGTAGCAGATCCTAAAGCTTTTAATACTGATTTGAAACCCAAGGGCCACTGAATCCCTCAGACCAGATGCACGGCATCTCTGGTTGAGCACCAAACGTGCTCTATTTGCAAAATGCCAAATTGATCCTGGGCCTGCAAGATGCAGTGGATGTGGCCATGGCACATATCGAAAAACTCAAACTCACACGCCAATGTGGTTGCTTTCTTACCGTGGTAACAGGTCGGTTTGCTCTCTTGATAGAACCCACCACAACCCACAACGCACTCCAGATCCCTGAGACTCAGCGTGTGCCATTATCTGTAGCTCTCTACCTCATTTTCCGCTGCCTCTGTTAGCTCAAATTTGGCAGATCGGATCTTGGTCTCAGAATCAATTGTGGGGATATTTTGTGCTGATTTCTATGAGTTATGTCAGCCAAGCATCTGCTGTGCACTCTTCTAACACTCAGCGCATTACCTACGTTCCCATGTGTGCTGTCCGCTTGAGAGTGTGCGTCCAAGCAAAGCAGAGTTTCACCTTTGCTGCTCCATCAGCAGAGGTCAGAACCTGCAGAGATTTCCTTTCTCTACTTTGCCTTCTCCTGCTTCCAGGTTTTCTGAGGCCTCATCCTGTCTTTGGAAGTAACAGACCACTCTTCGGATAGTATCCTGTGTCAAGGGCTGGGCGAGTGTAAGTTTACATTGCTGTGTATATGGGAGAGAGTGCGCGCAAGTTACACTGGTTCTCTGCCAACTGGGCATCGATAAATCAACACATTCCAGATGTAAGTCACAGAAATGTGATGTTTGTTTAGCGCTGATTACTATAAAGCCATGGTTTGAGGGATTCCACGAATACTCCAATTTTGACATTGGGTTGATAACAGATTTGCAGAATTTAAGAAGCTTAATAGAATTGATTTACATGTTTTGGGATTTATATGAAAATGAAGTTAGTGTTTGAAACGTACTAAATTTACGTAAAAGTCAGACTTGTCAATTTTTGTAACATTATGTCAGCTCTAAGAAAAATGTAGACAGATTGAAAGTAAAATCGCAGTCCAAATTTTTGAAGGGGACATGTCAACTCTTTTCTGCTGAAGCCTCCAACACCAACAGGAACCATGAAGTACCTATTGAAACCGTGAAATAACCGAGAACCTGGGTTTCCCTTGTGCATATCGTGCCCTATACGCCCAAAGACACATACTGGCCAATGTTGGTATTTCAAGGGGTAACATTCCTCTCTAGGAAAGTACAAGAAAAACCAAACAAAATATATACATTTAGGCTTGATTCCAAAAGCACATACAGGCATTTTATCTATGAGAACCCTGCTACAGCTATGCTAGGCTATTGAAAAGCAGGTGTTCTTCTATCAGTGATGAGAAACCTTACTCATCTGATCATGTTGAGTAAAGCAATTTAACACAACCAAGTCTGCACCCCAATATATCGTGCACCCTGTGCTTGGCTGAAGAGAAAGACGGTCCACAAAACCTGTGTCTTTAAAGTCTGTCACGACTTTTACCGTTCAGAAAACTATGTGACATTATATTTACCTATAATGTCTTGAAATCCGGAGGCCTAGTACATATTCAAGTTCAGTCAAAGATTCCTCTCACTTACCACACTCCCTTCACCCCAGAGAAGACATAAACCCAGCATTTGCTGAATCTAGGGGAAGGTCATCATTTTTTGTGTGAGCTAAGTATTCAATTCCTAATTATTTTAGGCGAGAGTATTTGACCTTTAAGGATTTCACTGTTGTTCACAGAGTGTGAAGCTGGAGGAACTCTGATTCTAGGAGGGGCTTGCTCTTCTCCTACTGGCTTCATTGCAGCTCAGGTTCTGATCCTTTAAAATGGATGCCTGAGTGGAGGGGAGGGAAGAGCAAGTGCTTGATAGCAAGGACCAAACCTGGGAAAAGGCTTACCTCGGCTTGGTGCATTTTGGTCTGAATGGTTTGTAAATGCCCCTTGGGACCTGTGGATTCTCAGACCTCTTGCAAGAACATGAGCGCTTTTATCATCTCTGCCATCTCTTCTCTTTTAGATGTCAGGAATCTTGGACCCGTTCTTGGAGCAGAGAATTGAGTGACTTTCTCAAGTTCACGTTGACGCTCCGAATGTTTCTTCCAGTATCACAGAGGTTCTGTAGGTCTCATGAATGTGTTTCGAGCCTGGTATTCCCTAGAGATGTCTCCATGCCGGTATTCTCCATTGTAGCAGAACAACTCTCATCAATATGTTCGCATCTCTCCTCAATCCGTGCAGCCAGCTTTTCTGCCAGCTTCTCTTCGTGTCTCCCATAAAGTCGACTTCAACAGGACTGGGCAAGTCTGAAAGTACCTCGGAGCCTCACCAGTAAGCTGATGACAGGCAGATCTTCCACTGTCTGCCCTTTCAGGTTCTGCAAACTTACCCGTGAACTTAGGTCTTTGGGCAGCAGCAGTATCTCGGACTTACACAGCGTCCCGAAAAAAAGACCTAAGCCAATCCCCACAAAGGGCGGCAGCCCCTCCATAACACAGATCCACCCACAGAATTCTGCCCAGTTACCTTGGATCCACCAGCCACAACAAGCCTCGCGGTGCACAACAAGATTCCACCTAGAATCCAACCGGTAACTGCCATCCCCAATGGTTGCTGAATATTGTCAGTGTTTTGGGAGGGGCTGCATCTAACGAGAGTTTCCTGAGTTCAATGTGATTCTATCCACTAGCGTGCCATTGTCCTTTTACATTCCCTCTTTCCTTTGGTTCAGATCTCTATATACAGTACAAACGGATGGAGGTGTGTCCATTTTTAGTTTATGGTTTCACACGTCTTGAAACTTTCTAACAGTTCACAGTACACAGAGACCCCACTAAAGGAAACTCATGTTTGTATAATATCCATTCACCCAGAATACATATCCGTCTGTTGCTTTCTGCTGAAACACCCACGCTCTAAGAAAATGTATCCATTTATTTCATGGGGGCCGAAATACCGAGAAATTAAACCAATCCCAATGTGCACTTTACTGTCTGTCTCGTTTGCTCTTAGTACAGTTTTGCAGAGCTAGTTGTCTTTGTTATAGGCTTATGCCATTTCTTCTCTAGTTAGGGTAGAATATGGCATTCATTCTTGCTGTTGGAAATATTGTAAGTCTATATCACGGACTATGACCAAATCTTATTCAAAATCGTCATTTGGGTTAGGTCACGATATGCTCTTTTGAATCAATATTTATGAATATTAATGCACGCGTCTGTGTTCTGAATACAAGTGTGTTGAGTACATTTAAGCTGCGATACTGGGTCGATGCGTGGTGAATGATCCTTGACATCAATTTGTGTATTTTGTTGTGAATACTCATGGTTTCTTTGGCATATGTCAGCCAACCGTACACTTTTGGTGTCTGTTGTTTGTTTGATTGTTTGTTTGCTTGTTGTTGGTTTTGCAAACACATTAGGCCATGCATCACTCCGTTTGCTTCAATCAGAGAGTCATATATGTGAATCACTTAAGATAGTGCTTAAAATCACCTATGATTTCCTGCTACCCTCTCCCATCTTATGGCTTTGATGTCCTCCTTGCCTTCTTCTTGTTTCTTGTTTTTAACTCACGTTCTTCTTGCATTTCCAATAATGGTGTTTCTTTTTTCCATTTCATCTTGCTACTTTTCTATTCAGGGTAGAATTCTCAATCTTTCTTTTAGGATAAGTTTTGAACTGCTGAATTCTTTTAAGCTTTGCTGGTCTCTGAATTTCCCTAGCTCTGCCGTTATTAGAAATGGCAGTCATGTGGCATAGGCTACCCATGATTACAGCTTTTTCTCATTCAGGTTATGGCCTATGTCCTTGCACTCCTCCCTGTTCTGCAATATTTCTGCCGAGATATGAGCTGATACCCCTCTGGAGGTTCTGTTGTGACTAAATTGCTTTCCTCTAGATGCATTTTAAATCACTGGGGTGATCATGAACTTTGTTGATTTGAATTATACAGCTGCAAAGAGGTCAATTGGGATTCCACCTCCTTTGGATGCTGTGCAGTTCCTGAATTCGTATTGATGATTCTTTCTTGCCTTTCAGCAAGTTTCAGTCTGACTTTTCTACAAATATCTTTTTAGGCTTTCTTTGTTAATCTTGCTTTTCCATCTGGGACTCTTATGAATCATACTCTATCATGCTTTGTCTTACTCCAGGCTTCAACAGCAATGTTTGCATTGGTTTGCACTTCTTTTTCTATGTCTTCTTCTGGTCGAGGGATTTCTGTTCCCCTGACTTCACAGTCTTTCACGAGTCCGTCTGCATTATCAAGTGTGCTTTGGACTGACTTTAGCCCTGGTTTTGTCTCATCCTTGGGTTTTCTGATATTATTTGTCTCGTTTTTAGAGTTTCTCTTCCCCTTTCCTGGTATAATGCCTTTTGTGAATCTGAGACACTGTTGTACTTCATGTTTTCCTCACCTCAGTTTTCAATACTTGCTCTGGTAGCGTTTTGCAGTCTAGATGTTTGAAAGCTTATTTTTTGGGCCTTCAAACCCTTTGGAAATGAAAATGGTACTTCCTGTTCCTTTTACTATACTTCTTTATCTCTACTGGTCAAGTAATATCAGGAATCTAATATAGATTTAAAGGGCTTTGTTAAGTGAAAATTTTCGGCCATTGCGTGTAGAAAGTTCCAAGATATTTCTGTGAGGAAAATTTTCCCTAGGCATTGATGCCATGTCCTGTTCCTGTTTGTGTTATCTGTTACTTCTCTAACTGCTGGTGTTGCCTTTGTTGTGATGAGCACACCATATTATTTCAATTAGTAAAACTTCGTTTTATTGCACTTACCTCACAATTCTGAAAGTGCAGAGAACACTTCCTCTTCTGGAAATGAAGCTTAAAGGATTTCAGCTCGGCATTCTGCTTTATGTCATATTGGAATCTTTCCAAAACAGCAACCTGAGAGTGCGCTTGTGCTTTCTATTGCCATGGGAAAGTCCCAATGTTACCAGTTCTTCCCAGAGCTGCTCTGTCTACAGAAACACCAGTAGAAACTTATGTATGGATGTCATACATCAGGGCCTGCTGGAATGATCCCGCAGACCGATCTTGTGTCCTCTGGGCAGTACCATGTCTGTGCCATCCAAAATGCAGCATCTGCATTTGGGAGATTATGCTGAAGGAAATGCTTCAACTTCTCACGTTGTGGAATTTGACCACTCTTCCTTGATCACTCATCCTTGGGTCACGGGTGCACGAATGCAACCACAGAGCTGTATCGAATTCTCTTCCTCAAACCAATCCGTAATCCCTGTCCAGGTTAAGACTGTAGCAGATCCTAAAGCTTTTAATACTGATTTCAAACCCAAGGGCCACTGAATCCCTCAGACCAGATGCACAGCATCTCTGGTTGAGCCCCACACGTGCTCTATTGGCAAAATGCCAAATTGATCCTGGGCCTGCAAGATGCAGTGGATGTGGCCATGGCACATATCGAAAAACTCAACCTCACACGCCAATGTGGTTGCTTTCTTAATGGGGTAAAAGGTTGGTTTGCTCTCTTGATTGAAACCACCACAACCCACAACGCACTCCAGATCCCTGAGACTCAGCGTCTGCCATTATCTGTAGCTCTATACCTCATTTTCCGCTGCCTCTGTTAGCTCAAACTTGGCAGAACGTATCTTGGTCTCAGAATCAATTGTGGGGATATTTTGTGCTGATTTCTATGAGTTATGTCAGCCAAGCATCTGCTGTGCACTCTTCTAACACTCAGCGCATTACCTACGGTCCCATGTGTGCTGTCCGGTTGAGAGTGTGCGTCCAAGCAAAGCAGAGTTTCACCTTTGCTGCTCCATCAGCAGAGGTCAGAACCTGCACAGATTTCCTTTCTCTACTTTGCCTTCTCCTGCTTCCAGGTTTTCTGAGGCCTCATCCTGCCTTTGGAATTAACAGACCACTCTTCGGAAATTATCCTGTGCCAAGGGCTGGGTGAGTGGAAGTTTACGTTGCTGTGTACATGGGAGAGAGTGAGCGCAGTTTGCACTGGTTGTCTTCCAAATGGGCATCGATAAATCAACACATTCCAGATGTAATTCACAAAAATGTGATGTTTGTTTAGCTCTGTTTTCTATAAAGCCATGGTTTGAGGGATTCCACGAAGACTCCAATTTTGACATTGGGTTGATAACAGATTTGCAGAATTTAAGAAGCTTAATAGAATTGATTTACATGTTTTGGGATTTATATGAAAATTAATTTATTGTTTGAAACATACTAAATTTGCGTAGAAGTCAGACTTGTCAATTTTTGTAACATTATGTCAGCCCTAAGAAAAATATAGACAGATAGAAAGTAAAATCGCAGTCCAAAATGTTGAAGTGGACATGTCAACTCTTTACTGCTGAAGCCTCCAACACCAACAGGAAACATGAAGTACCTATTGAAACCATGAAGTAACCGAGAACATGGGTTTCCCTTGTTCATATAGTGCCCTATACGCCCAATGACACATACTGGACAATGTTGGCATTTCAAGGTGTAACATTCCTCTCTAGGAAACCACAAGAAAAACCAAACAAAATATATACATTTAGGCTTGATTCCAAAAGCACATACAGGTATTTTAGCTATAAGAACCCTGCTGCAGCTATGCTAGGCTATTGAAAGCAGGTGTTCTTCTATCAGTGATTAGAAATCTTAATCATCTGATCATGTTGGGTAAAGCTATTTAAAACAATCAAGTCTGCACCCCAATATATCGTGCACCCTGTGCTTGGTTGAACAAAAAGATGGTCCACAAAACCTGTGTCTTTAAAGTCTGTCACGACTTTTTCCGCTCAGGTCACTATCTGACATAATATTTACCTATACTGTCTTGAAAATCTGAGGCCTAGTACATATTCAAGTTCAGTCACAGATTCCTCTCACTTACCACACTCCCTTCACCCCAGACAAGACATAAACGCAGCATTTGCTGAATCTAGGGGAAGGTCATCATTTTTTGTGTGAGCTAATTATTCAATTCCTAAGTATTTTAGGCGAGAGTATTTGAACTTTAAGGGGTTCACTGTTGTTCACAGAGTGTGAAGATGGAGGAAATCTGTTTCTAGGAGGGGCTTGCTCTTCTCCTACTGGCTTCATTGCAGCTCAGGTTCTGATCCTTTAAAATGGATGCCTGAGTGGAGGGGAGGGAAGAGCATGTGCTTGATAGCAAGGCCCAAACCTGGGAAAAGGCTTACCTGGGCTTGGTGCATTTTGGTCTGAATGGTTTGTAAATGCCCCTTGGGACCTGTGGATTCTCATGACCTCTTCCAAGAACATGAGCGCTTTTATCATCTCTGCCATCTCTTCTCTTTTAGACATTAGGAATCATGGACCCGTTCTTGGAGCAGAGAATTGAGTGACTTTCTCAAGTGCACTTTGACACTCCGAATGTTTCTTCCAGTATCACAGAGGTTCAGTAGGTCTCATGAATGTCTTTCGAGCCTGGTATTCCCTAGAGATGTCTCCATGCCGGTATTCTCCATTGTAGCCGAACAACTCTCATCAATATGTTCGCATCTCTCCTCAATCCGTGCAGCCAGCTTTTCTGCCAGCTTCTCTTCGTGTCTCCCATAAAGTCGACTTCAACAGGACTGGGCAAGTCTGAAAGTACCTCGGAGCCTCACCAGTAAGCTGATGACAGGCAGATCTTCCACTGTCTGCCCTTTCAGGTTCTGGAAACTTACCCGTGAACTTCGGTCTTTGTGCAGCAGCAGTATCTTGAACTTACACAGCGTCCCGAACAAAAGACCTAAGCCAATCTCCACAAAGGGCGGCAGCCCCTCCATCACACTGATCCACCCACAGAATTCTGCCCAGTTACCTTGGATCCACCAGCCACAACAAGCCTCGCGGTACACACCAAGATTCCACCTAGAATCCAACTGGTAACTGCCATCCCCAATGTTTGCTGAATATTGTCAGTGTTGGGGGAGTGGCTGCACCAACGAGAGGTTCCTAAGTTAAATGTCATTCTATCCACTAGCGTGCCATTGTCCTTTTATCTTCCCTCTTTCCTTTGGTACAGATCTTTATATAGAGTACAAACGGAGGGAAGTGTGTCCACTTTTAGTTTATGGTTTCACACGTCTTGAAACTTTCTAACATTTCAGAGTACACAGAGACCCCACTAAAGGAAACTCATGTTTGTGTAATATCCATTAACCCAGAATACATATCCGTCTGTTGCTTTCTGCTGAAACACCCTCACCCTCAGAAAATGGATCCATTTGTTTTATGGGGGCTGAAATTCTGAGAAATGAAACCAATCCCAATGTGCACTTTACTGTCTCTCTCGTTTGCTCTTAGTACAATTTTGCAGAGCTACTTGTCTTTGTTATAAGCTTATGCCGTTTCTTCACTACTTAGGGTAGATTATGGCATTCATTCTTGCTTTTGGAAGAATTGTAAGCCTATATCACGGACTATGACCAAATCTTATTCAAAATCGGCATTTGGGTTTGGTCACGATATGCTCTTTTGAATCAATATTTATGAATATTAATGCACGCGTCTGTGTTCTGAATACAAGTGTGTTGAGTACATTTAAGCTGCGATACTGGGTCGATGCGTGCTGAATGATCCTTGACATCAATTTGAGTATTTTTTTGTGAATCCTCATGGTTTCTTTGCATATGTCAGCCAACCGTACCCTTTTGGTGTCTGTTTGTTTGTTTGATTGTCTTTTTGCTTGTTGTTGGTTTTGCAAACACATTAGGCCATGCATCACTCCGTTTGCTTCAATCAGAGAGTCATATATGTGAATCACTTAAGATAGTGCTTAAAATCACCTATGATTTCCTGCTACCCTCTCCCATCTTATGGCTTTGATGTCCTCCTTGCCTTCTACTTGTTCCTTGTTTGCAACTCACGCTCTTCTTGCATTTCCAATAATGGTGTTTCTTATTTCCATTTTATCTTGCTACTTTTATATTCAGGGTAGATTTATCAATCTTTCTTTTTGGATAAGTTTTGAACTGCTGAATTCTTTTAAGCTTTGCTGGTCTCTGAATTTCCCTAGCTCTGCCGTTATTAGAAATGGCAGTCATGTGGCATAGGCTACCCATGATTACAGCTTTTTCGCATTCAGGATATGGCCTATGTCCTTGCACTCCTCCCTGTTCTGCAATATTTCTGCCGAGATATGAGCTGAAACCCCTCTGGAGGTTCTGTTGTGACTAAATTGCTTTCCTATAGATGCATTTTAAATCACTGGGGTGATCATGAACTTTGTTGATTTGAATTATACAGCTGCAAGGAGGTCTATTGGGATTCCACCTCCTTTGGACGCTGTGTAGTTCCTGAATTCGTATAGATGATTCTTTCTTGTCTTTCAGCAAGTTTCAGTCTGACTTTTCTACAAATATCTTTTCAGGCTTTCTTTGTTAATCTTGCTTTTCCATCTGGGACTCTTAAGAATCATACTCTTTCATGTTTTGTATTACTCCAGGCTTCAACAGCAATGTTTGCATTGGTTTGCACTTCTTTTACTATGTCTTCTTCTGGTCGAGGGATTTCTGTTCCCCTGTGTTCACAGTCTTTCACGAGTCCGTCTGCATTATCAAGACTGCTTTGGACTGACTTTAGCCCTGGTATTGTCTCATCCTTGGATTATCTGATATTATTTGGCTCGTTTTTATTGTTTCTCTTCCCCTTTCCTGGTATACTGCCTTTTGTGATTCTGAGACACTGTTGTACTTCAAGTGTTCCTCACCTCAGTTTTCAGTACTTGCTCTGGTAGCGTTTTGCTGTGTAGATGTTTGAAAGCTTATTTTTTGGGCCTTAAAAATCTTTGGAAATGAAAATGGTACTTCTTGTTTCTTTTACTATAATTCTTTATCTCAACTGGTCAAGTAATATCAGGAATTTAATATAGATTTATAGGGCTTTGTTAAGTGAAAATTTTAGGCCATTTCATGTAGAAAGTTCCATGATATTTCTGTGAGGACAATTTTCCCTAGGCATTGATGCCATGTCCTGTTCCTGTGTGTGTTGTCTGGTACATCTCTAACTGCTGGTGTTGCCTTTGTTGTGATGAGCACACAATATTATTTCAATTAGTAAAACTTCGTTTTATTGCACTTACCTCACAATTCTGAAAGTGCAGAGAACACATCCTCTTCTGGAAATGAAGCTTAAAGGTTTTCAGCTCGGCATTCTGCTGTATGTCATATTGAAGTCTTTCTAAAACAGCAACCTGAGAGTGCGCTTGTGCTTTCTATTGCCATGGGAATGTCCCAATGTTACCAGTTCTTCCCAGAGCTTCTCTGTCTACGGAAACACCAGTGGAAATATATGTATGGTTGTCATACATCAGGGCCTGCTGGAATGATCCCGCAGACCGATCTTTGTGTCCTCTTGGCCGTACCATTTCAGTACCTTCTAAAATGCAGCATCTGCATTTGGGAGATAATGCTGAAGGAAATGCTTAAACTTCTCACGTTGTGGACATTGACCACTCTTCCTTGATCACTCATCCTTGGGTCATGGGTGCACGAATGCAACCACAGAGCTGTACCGAATTCTCTTCCTCAAACCAATCCGTAATCCCTGTCCAGGTTAAGACTGTAGCAGATCCTAAAACTTTTAATACTGATTTCAAACCCAAGGGCCACTGAATCCCTCAGACCTGATGCACGGCATCTCTGGTTGAGCCCCACACGTTCTCTAATGCCAAAATGCCAAATTAATCCTGGGCCTGCAAGATGCAGTGGATGAGGCCATGGCACATATCGAAAAACTCAACCTCACACGCCAATGTTGTTGCTTTCTTAATGGGGTAACAGGCCGGTTTGCTCTCTTGATAGAACCCACCACAACCCACAACGCACTCCAGATCCCTCAGACTCAGCGTGTGCCATTATCTGTAGCTCTATACCTCATTTTCCGCTGCCTCTGTTAGCTCAAATTTGGCAGATCTGATCTTGGTCTCAGAATCAATTGTGGGGATATTTTGTGCTGATTTCTATGAGTTATGTCAGCCAAGCATATGCTGTGCACTCTTCTAACACTCAACGCATTACCTACGGTCCCATGTGTGCTGTCCGCTTGAGAGTGTGCGTCCAAGCAAAGCATAGTTTCACCTTTGCTGCTCCATCAGCAGAGGTCAGAACCTGCAGAGATTTCCTTTCTCTACTTTGCCTTCTCCTGCTTCCAGGTTTTCTGAGGCCTCATTCTGCCTTTCGAATTAACAGACCACTCTTCGGAAATTATCCTGTGCCAAGGGCTGGTTGAGTGGAAGTTTACATTGCTGTGTACATGGGAGAGAGTGAGCGCTGGTTGCACTTGTTCTCTGCCAACTGGGCATCGATAAATCAATATATTCCAGATGTAATTCACAGAAATGTGATTTTTGTTTAGCTCTGTTTTGTATAAAGCCATGGTTTGAGGGATTCCCCGAAGACTCCATTTTTGACATTGAGTTGATTACAGAGTTGCAGATTTTAAGAAGGTTAATAGAATTGATTTACATGTTTTGGGATCTATATGAAAATGAAATTAGTGTTTGAATCGTACTAAATTTACGTAGAAGTCAGACTTGTCAATTTTTGTAATATTATGTCAGCTCTAAGGAAAATATAGACAGATAGAAAGTAAAATCACAGTCGAAAATGTTGAAGGGGACATGTCAACACTTTACTTCTGAAGCCTCCAACACCATCAGGAAACGTGAAGTACCTATTTAAACCGTGAAATAACTGAGAACCTTGGTTTCCCTTGTGCATGTGGTCCTCTATACGCCAAATGACACATACTGGCCAAGTTGTCATTTCAAGGGGAAACATTCCTCTCTAGGAAAGTACAAGAAAAACCAAACAAAATATATACATTTAGTCTTGATTCCAAAAGCACATACAGGCATTTTAGCTATGAGAACCCTGCTGCAGCTATGCTAGGCTATTGAAAAGCAGGTGTTCTTCTGTCAGTGATGAGAACGCTTAATTTTCCAATCATGTTGGGTAAAGCAATTTAACACAACCAAGTCTGCACCCCCAATATATCGTACACCCTGTGCTTGGCTGAAGAGAAAGACGGTCCACAATACCTGTGTCTTTAAAGACTGTCACGACTATTACCGCTCAGGTCACTATCTGACATAATATTTACCTATACTGTCTTGAAAACCTGAGGCCTAGTATATATTCAAGTTCAATCAAAGATTCCTCTCACTTACCACACTCCCTTCAGCCCAGACAAGACATAAACCCAGCATTTGCTGAATCTAGGGGAAGGTCATCATTTCTTTGTGTGAGCTAAGTATTCAATTCTTAAGTATTTTAGGCGAGAGTACTTGACCTGTAAGGAGTTCACTGTTGTTCACAGAGTGTGAAGATGGAGGAACCCTGATTCTAGGAGGGGCTTGCTCTTCTCCTACTGGCTTCATTGCAGCTCAGGTTCTGATCCTTTAAAATGGATGCCTGAGTGGAGGGGAGGGAAGAGCAAGTGCTTGATAGCAAGGCCCAAACCTGGGAAAAGGCTTACCTGGGCTTGGTGCATTTTGGTCTGAATGGTTTGTAAATGCCCCTTGGGACCTGTGGATTCTCATGACCTCTTCCAAGAACATGAGCTCTTTTATCATCTCTGCCATCTCTTCTCTTTTAGACGTCAGGAATCTTGGACCCGTTCTTGGAGCAGAGACTTGAGTGACTTTCTCAAGTGCACGTTGACACTCCGAATGTTTCTGCCAGTATCACAGAGGTTCAGTAGGTGTCATGAATTTCTTTCGAGCCTGGTATTCTCTAGAGATGTCTCCATGCCGGTATTCTCCATTGTAGTGGAACAACTCTCATCAATATGTTCGCATCTCTCCTCAATCCGTGCAGCCAGCTTTTCTGCCAGCTTCTCTTCGTGTCTCCCATAAAGCCGAATTCAACAGGACTGGGCAAGTCTGAAAGTACCTCGGAGCCTCACCAGTAAGCTGATGACAGGCAGATCTTCCACTGTCTGCCCTTTCAGTTTCTGGAAACTTACCCGTGAACTTCGGTCTTTGGGCAGCAGCAGTATCTCGAACTTACACAGCGTCCCCAAAAAAAGACTTAAGCCAATCTCCACAAAGGGCGGCAGCCCCTCCATCACACTGATCCACCCACAGAATTCTGCCCAGTTACCTTGGATCCACCAGCCACAACAAGCCTCGCGGTACACACCAAGATTCCACCTAGAATCCAACCGGTAACTGCCATCCCCAATGGTTGCTGAATATTGTCAGTGTTGGGGGATAGACTGCATCCAACGAGAGGTTCCTAAGTTAAATGTGATTCTATCCACTAGCGTGCCATTGTCCTTTTATCTTCCCTCTTTCCTTTGGTTCAGATCTATATATAGAGTATACACGGAGGGAAGTGTGTCCACTTTTAGTTTATGGTTTCACACGTCTTGAAACTTTCTAACAGTTCACAGTACACAGAGATCCCACTAAAGAAACTCATGTTTGTGTAATATCCATTCACCCAGAATACATATCCGTCTGTTGCTTTCTGCTGAAACACCCACGCCCTCAGAAAATGGATCCATTTTTTTCATGGGGGCTGAAATTCCGAGAAATGAAACCAATCCCAATGTGCACTTTACTGTCTCTCTCGTTTGCTCTTAGTACAGTTTTGCAGAGCTACTTGTCTTTGTTATATTCTTATACCGTTTCTTCTCTACTTAGGGTAGAATATGGCATTCATTCTTGCTGTTGGAATCATTGTAAGCCTATATCACGGACTATGACCAAATCTTATTCAAAATCGGCATTTGGGTTAGGTCACGATATGCTCTTTTGAATCAATATTTATGAATATTAATGCACGCGTCTGTGTTCTGAATACAAGTGTGTTGTGGACATTTAAGCTCCGATACTGGGTCGATGCGTGCTGAATGATCCTTGACATCAATTTGAGTATTTTGTTGTCAATCCTCATGTTTCCTTTGGCATATGTCAGCCAACCGTACACTTTTGGTGTCTGTTTGTTTGTTTGTTTGCTTGTTGTTGGTTTTGCAAACACATTAGGCCATGCATCACTCCGTTTGCTTCAATCAGAGGGTCATATATTTGAATCACTTAAGATAGTGCTTAAAATCTCCTATGATTTCCTGCTACACTCTCCCATCTTATGGCTTTGATGTCCTCCTTGCGTTCTTCTTGTTCCTTGTTTGCAACTCACGCTCTTCTTGCATTTCCCATAATGGTGTTTCTTATTTCCAATTCATCTTGCTACTTTTCTATTCAGGGTAGAATTCTCAATCTTACTTTTAGGATACGTTTTGAACTGCTGAATTCTTTTAAGCTTTGCTGGTCTCTGAATTTCCCTAGCTCTGCCGTTATTAGAAATGGCAGTCATGTGGCATAGGCTACCCATGATTACAGCTTTTTCTCATTCAGGTTATGGCCTATGTCCTTGCACTCCTCCGTGATCTGCTATATTTCTGCCGAGATATGAGCTGAAACCCCTCTGGTGGTTCTGTTGTGACTAAATTGCTTTCCTCTAGATGCATTTTAAATCACTGGGGTGATCATGAACTTTGTTGATTTGAATTATACAGCTGCAAGGAGATCTATTGGGATTCCACCTCCTTTAGACGCTGTGTAGTTCCTGAATTCGTATAGATGATTCTTTCTTGTCTTTCAGCAAGTTTCAGTCTGACTTTTCTACAAATATCTTTTCAGGCTTTCTTTGTTAATCTTGCTTTTCCATCTGGGACTCTTACGAATCATACTCTTTCATGCTTTGTCTTATTCTAGGCTTCAACAACAATGTTTGCATTGGTTTGCACTTCTTTTTCTATGTCTTCTTCTGGTCGAGGGATTTCTGTTCCCCTGTCTTCACAGTCTTTCACGAGTCCTTCTGCATTATCAAGTCTGCTTTGAACTGACTTTAGCCCTGGTATTGTCTCATCCTTGGGTTATCTGATATTATTTGGCTCGTTTTAATTGTTTCTCTTCCCCTTTCCTGGTATACTGCCTTTTGTGATTCTGAGACACTGTTGTACTTCATGTTTTCCTCACCTCATTTTTCAGTACTTGCTCTGGTAGCGTTTTGCAGTCTAGATGTTTGAAAGCTTATTTTTTTGACCTTAAAAATCTTTAGAAATGTAAATGGTAATTCCTGTTTCTTTTACTATACTTCTTTGTCTCAACTGGTCAAGTAATATCAGGAATCGAATATAGATATTTAGGGCTTTGTTTAGTGAAAATTTTAGGCCATTGCATGTAGAAAGTTCCATGAAATTTCTGTGAGGACAATTTTCCCTAGGCATTGATGCCATGTCCTGTTCCTGTGTGTGTTGTCTGGTACATCTCTAACTGCTGGTGTTGCCTTTGTTGTGATGAGCACACCATATTATTTCAATTAGTAAAACTTCATTTTATTGCACTTACCTCACAATTCTGAAAGTGCAGAGAACACTTCCTCTTCTGGTAATGAAGCTTAAAGTTTTTCATCTCGGCATTCTGCTTTATTTCATATTGGAGTCTTTCCAAAACAGCAACCTGAGAGTGCGCTTGTGCTTTCTATTGCCATGGGAATGTCCCAATGTTACCAGTACTTCCCAGAGCTTCTCTGCTACAGAAACACTAGTGGAAACATATGTATGGTTGTCATACATCAGGGCCTGCTGGAATGATCCCGCAGACCGATCTTTGTGTCCCCCGGGCAGTACCATGTCAGTGCCATCCAAAATGCAGCATCTGCATTTGGGAGATAATGCTGAAGGAAATGCTTCAACTTCTCACGTTGTGGACTTTGACCACTCTACATTGATCACTCATCCTTGGGTCACGGGTGCACGAATGCAACCACAGAGCTGTACCGAATTCTCTTCCTCAAACCAATCCATAATCCCTGTCCAGGTTAAGACTGTAGCAGATCCGAAAACTTTTAATACTGATTTCAAACCCAAGGGCCACTGAATCCCTCAGACCAGATGCACGGCATCTCTGGTTGAGCCCCACACGTGCTCTATTGTCAAAATGCCAAATTGATCCTGGGCCAGAAAGATGCAGTGGATGTAGCCATGGCACATATCGAAATACTCAACCTCACACGCCAATGTGGTTGTTTTATTACTGGGGTATCAGGTCGGTTTGCTCTCTTAATAGAACCCACCACAACCCACAACGCACTCCAGATCCCTGAGACTCAGCGTGTGCCATTATCTGTAGCTCGATACCTCATTTTCCGCTGCCTTACTTTGCTCAAATTTGGCAGATCGGATCTTGGTCTCAGAATCAATTGTGGGGATATTTTGTGCTGATTTCTATGAGTTATGTCAGCCAAGCATATACTGTGCACTCTTCTAAAACTCAGCGCATTACCTACTGTCCCATGTGTGCTGTACGCTTGAGAGTGTGCGTCCAAGTATAGCAGAGTTTCACCTTTGCTGCTCCATCAGCAGAGGTCAGATCCTACACAGATTTCCTTTCTCTACTTTGCCTTATCCTGCTTCCAGGTATTCTGAAGCCTCATCCTGTCTTTGGAAGTAACAGACCACTCTTCGGAAAGTATCCTGTTCCCAGGGCTGGGTGAGTGGAAGTTTACATTGCTGTGTACATGGGAGAGAGTGAGCGCAGGTTGCACTGGTTCTCTGCCAACTGGGCATCGATAAATTAACACTATCCAGATGTAATTCACAGAAATGTGATGTTAGTTTATCTCTGTTTTCTATAAAGCCATGGTTTGAGGGATTCCCCGAAGACTCCAAGTTTGACATTGGGTTGATAATAGAATTGCAGTATTTAAGAAGCTTAATAGAAATGATTTACATGTTTTGGGATTTATATGAAAATGAATTTACTGTTTGAAACGTACTAAATTTTCGTAGAAGTCAGACTTGTCAATTTTTGTAACATTAGGTCATCCCTAAGAAAAATATAGACAGATAGAAAGTAAAATCGCAGTCCAAAATTTTGAAGGGGACATGTCAACTCTTTACTGCTGAAGCCTCAAACACCAACAGGAACCATGAAGTACCTATTGAAACCGTGAAATAACTTAGAACCTGTGTTTCCCTTGTGCATGTCTTGCCCTATACGCCCAATGACACATACTGGTCAATGTTGGCATTTCAAGGGGTATCATTCCTCTCTAGGAAAGTACAAGAAAAACCAAACAAAATATATATATATATATATTTGATTCCAAAAGCACATACAGGCATTTTAGGTATGAGAACTCTGCTGCAGATATGCTAGGCTATTGAAAATCAGGTGTACTTCTTTCAGAGATGAGAACGCTTAATCATCCGATCATGATGGGTAAAGCAATTTAACACAACCAAGTCTGCACCCCCAATATATTGTGCACCCTGTGCTTGGCTGAAGAGAAATACGGTCCACAAAACCTGTGTCTTTAAAGTCTGTCACGACTTTTAACACTCAGGTCACTATCTGACATAATATTTATATATACTGTCTTGAAAACCTGAGGCCTAGTACATATTCAAGTTCAGTCAAAGATTCCTCTCACTTACCACACTCCCTTCAGCCCAGACAAGACATAAACCCAGCATTTGCTGAATCTAGGGGAAGGTCACCATTTCTTTGTGTGAGCTAAGTATTCAATTCCTAACTATTTTAGGCGAGAGTATTTGACCTTTAATGAGTTCACTGTTGTTCACAGGGTGTGAAGATGGAGGAACTCTGATTCTATGAGGGGCTTGCTCTTCTCCTACTGGCTTCATTGCAGCTCAGGTTCTGATCCTTTAAAATGGATGCCTGAGTGGATGGGAGGGAATAGCATGTGCTTGATAGCAAGGCCCAAACCTGGGAAAAGGCTTACCTGGGCTTGGTGCATTTTGGTCTGAATGGTTTGTAAATGCCCCTTGGGACCTCTGGATTCTCATGACCTCTTGCAAGAACATGAGCGCTTTTATCATCTCTGCCATCTCTTCTCTTTTAGACGTCAGGAATCTTGGACCCGTTCTTGGAGCAGAGAATTGAGTGACTTTCTCAAGTGAACGTTGACACTCCGAATGTTTCTTCCAGTATCACAGAAGTTCAGGAGGTCTCATGAATGTCTTTCGAGCCTGGTATTCTCTAGAGATGTCTCCATGCCGGTATTCTCCATTGTAGAGGAACCACTCTCATCAATATGTTCGCATCTCTCCTCAATCCGTGCAGCCAGATTTTCTGCCAGCTTCTCTTCATGTCTCCCATAAAGTCGACTTCAACAGGACTGGGCAAGTCTGAAAGTACCTCGGAGCCTCACCAGTAAGCTGATGACAGGCAGATCTTCCACTGTCTGCCCTTTCAGGTTCTGAAAACTTACCCGTGAACTTCGGTCTTTGTGCAGCAGCAGTATCTCGAACTTACACAGCGTCCCGAATAAAAGACCTAAGCCAATCTCCACAAAGGGCGGCAGCCCCTCCATCACACTGATCCACCCACAGAATTCTGCCCAGTTACCTTGGATCCACCAGCCACAACAAGCCTCGCGGTACACACCAAGATTCCACCTAGAATCCAACCGGTAACTGCCATCCCCAATGGTTGCTGAATATTGTCCGTGTTGGGGGAGGGGCTGCACCAACGAGAGGTTCCTAATTTAAATGTGATTCTATCCACTAGCGTGCCATTGTCCTTTTATCTTCCATCTTTCCTTTGGTTCAGATCTGTATATACAGTACAAACGGAGGGAAGTGTGTCCATTTTTAGTTTATGGTTTCACACGTCTTGAAACTTTCTAACAGTTCACAGTACACAGAGACCCCACTAAAGGGAACTCATGTTTGTGTAATATCCATTCACCCAGAATACTTATCCGTCTGTTGCTTCCTGCTGAAACACCCACGCTCTCAGAAAATGGATCCATTTGTTTCATGGGGGCTGAAACTCCGAGAAATGAAACCAATCCCAATGTGCACTTTACTGTCTGTCTCGTTTACATTTTGTACAATTTTGCAGAGCTACTTGTCTTTGTTATAGGCTTATGCCTTTTCTTCTCTACTTAGTGTAGAATATGGCATTCATTCTTGCTGTTGGAAGAATTGTAAGTCTATATCACGGACTATGACCAAATCTTATTCAAAATCGGCATTTGGGTTAGCTCACGATATGCTCTTTTGAATCAATATTTATGAATATTAATGCACGCGTCTGTGTTCTGAATACAAGTGTGTTGAGTACATTTAAGCTGCGATACTGGGTCGATGCGTGCTGAATGACACTTGACATCAATTTGAGTATTTTGTTGTGAATACTCATGGTTTCTTTGGTATATATCAGCCAACCGTACACTTTTGGTGTCTGTTTGTTTGTTTGCTTGTTGTTGGTTTTGCAAACACATTAGGCCATGCATCACTCCGTTTGCTTCAATCAGAGAGTCATATATGTGAATCAATTAAGATAGTGCTTAAAATCACCAATGATTTCTTGCTACCCTCTCCCATTTTATGGCCTTGATGTCCTCCTTGCCTTCTTCTTGTTTCTTGTTTGTAACTCACGCTCTTCTTGCATTTCCAATAATGGTGTTTCTTATTTCCATTTCATCTTGCTACTTTTCTATTCAGGGTAGAATTCTCAATCTTTCTTTTAGGATAAGTTTTGAACTGCTGAATTCTTTTAAGCTTTGCTGGTCTCTGAACTTCCCTAGCTCTGCCTTTATTAGAAATGGCAGTCATGTGGTATAGGCTACCCATGATTACAGATTTTTCTCATTCAGGATATGGCCTATGTCCTTGCACTCCTCCCTGTCCTGCAATTTTTCTGCCGAGATATGAGCAGAAACCCCTCTGGAGGTTCTGTTGTGACTAAATTGCTTTCCTCTAGATGCATTTTAAATCACTGGGGTGATCATGAACTTTGTTGATTTGAATTACACAGCTGCAATGAGGTCTATTGGGATTCCACCTCCTTTGGACGCTGTGTAGTTCCTGAATTCGTATAGATGATTCTTTCTTTTCTTTCAGCAAGTTTCAGTCTGAGTTTTCTACAAATATCTTTTCAGGCTTTCTTTGTTAATTTTGCTTTTCCATCTGGGACTATTATGAATCATACTCTTTCATGCTTTTTCTTACTCCATGCTTCAACAGCAATGTTTGCATTGGTTTGCACTTCTTTTTCTATGTCTTCTTCTGGTCGAGGGATTTCTGTTCCCCTGTCTTCACAGTCTTTCACGAGTCCGTCTGCATTATCAAGTGTGCTTTGGACTGACTTTAGCCCTTGTATTGTCTCATCCTTGGGTTTTCTGATATGATTTGGCTCGTTTTTAGAGTTTCTCTTCCCCTTTCCTGGTATACTGCCTTTTGTGATTCTGAGACACTGTTGTACTTCATGTTTTCCTCACCTCAGTTTTCAGTACTTGCTCTGGTAGCGTTTTGCAGTCTAGATGTTTGAAAGCTTATTTTTTGGGCCTTAAATATCTTTGGAAATGAAAATGGTACTTCCTGTTTCTTTTACTATACTTCTTTGTCTCTACTGGTCAAGTAATATCAGGAATCTAATATAGATTTATAGGGCTTTGTTAAGTGAAAATTTTAGGCCATTCCATGTAGAAAGTTCCATGATATTTCTGTGAGGACAATTTTCCCTAGGCATTGATGCCATGTCCTGTTCCTGTGTGTGTTGTCTGGTACATCTCTAACTGCTGGTGTTGCCTTTGTTGTGATGAGCAAACCATATTATTTCAATTAGTAAAACTTCGTTTTATTGCACTTACCTCACAATTCTGAAAGTGCAGAGAACACTTCCTCTTCTGGAAATGAAGCTTAAATATTTTCAGCTCGGCATTCTGCTGTATGTCATATTGGAGTCTTTCCAAAACAGCAACCTGAGAGTGTGCTTGTGCTTTCTATTGCCATGGGAATGTCCCAATGTTACCAGTTCTTCCCAGAGCTTCTCTGTCTACAGAAACACCAGTGGAAACATATGTATGGATGTCATACATCAGGGCCTGCTGGAATGATCCCGCAGACCGATCTTTGTGTCCTCCGGGCAGTACCATGTCAGTGCCATCCAAAATGCAGCATCTGCATTTGGGAGATAATGCTGAAAGAAATGCTTCAACTTCTCACGTTGTGGACTTTGACCACTCTTCCTTGATCACTCATCCTTGGGTCACGGGTGCACGAATGCAACCACAAAGCTGTACCGAATTCTCTTCCTCAAACCAATCCGTAATCCCTGTCCAGGTTAAGACTGTAGCAGATCCTAAAGCTTTTAATACTGATTTCAAACCCAAGGGCCACTGAATCCCTCAGACCAGATGCACGGCATCTCTGGTTTAGCCCCACACGTGCTCTATTGGCAAAATGCCAAATTGATCCTGGGCCTGCAAGATGCAGTGGATGTGGCCATGGCACATATCGAAAAACAACCTCACACGCCAATGTGTTTGCTTTCTTACTGTGGTAACAGGTCGGTTTGCTCTCTTGATAGAACCCACCACAACCCACAACGCATTCCAGATCCCTGAGACTCAGCGTCTGCCATTATCTGTAGCTCAATACCTCATTTTCCGCTGCCTCTGTTAGCTCAAATTTGGCAGATCGGATCTTGGTCTCAGAATCAATTGTGGGGATATTTTGTGCTGATTTCTATGAGTTATGTCAGCCAAGCATCTGCTGTGCACTCTTCTAACACTCAGCGCATTACCTACGGTCCCATGTGTGCTGTCCGCTTGAGAGTGTGCGTCCAAGTAAAACAGAGTTTCACCTTTGCTGCTCCATCAGCAGAGGTCAGATCCTGCACAGATTTCCTTTCTCTACTTTGCCTTCTCCTGCTTCCAGGTTTTCTGAGGCCTCATCCTGTCTTTGGAAGTAACAGACCACTCTTCGAAAAGTATCCTG
This sequence comes from Camelus bactrianus, assembly GCF_048773025.1. Taxonomy (NCBI): domain Eukaryota; kingdom Metazoa; phylum Chordata; class Mammalia; order Artiodactyla; family Camelidae; genus Camelus; species Camelus bactrianus. The sequence continues at coordinate 71,368,395 of NC_133552.1, forward strand.
TGCCAAGGGCTGGGTGAGTGGAAGTTTACATTGCTGTGTACATGGGAGAGAGTGAGCGCAGGTTGCACTGGTTCTCTGCCAAATGGGCATCGATAAATCAACACATTCCAGATGTAATTCACAGAAATGTGATGTTTGTTTAGCTCTGTTTTCTATAAAGCCATGGTTTGAGGGATTCCCCGAAGACTCCATGTTTGACTTTGGGTTGATAACAGAGTTGCAGATTTTAAGAAGGTTAATAGGATTGATTTACATGTTTTGGGATTTATATGAAAATGAAGTTAGTGTTTGAAACGTACTAAATTTACGTAGAAGTTAGACTTCTCAATTTTTGAAACATTAGGTCAGCTATAAGAATAATATAGACAGATAAAAAGTAAAATCACAGTCCAAAATGTTGAAGGGGACATGTCAACTCTTTACTGCTGAAGCCTCCAACAGCAACAGGAACCATGAAGTACCTATTGAAACCGTGAAATAACCGAGAACCTGGTTTTCCCTTGTGCATGTCTTGCCCTATACGCCCAATGACACATACTGGCCAATGTTGGCATTTCAAGGGGAAACATTCCTCTCTAGGAAAGTACAAGAAAAACCAAACAAAATATATACATTTAGGCTTGATTCCAAAAGCACATACAGGCATTTTAGCTATGAGAACCCTGCTGCAGCTAAGCCAGGCTATTGAAAAGCAGGTATTCTTCTATCAGTGATGTGAAAGCTTAATCATCCGATCATGTTGGGTAAAGCAATTTAACACAATCAAGTCTGCACCCCCAATATATCGTGCACCTGGTGCTTGGCTGAAGAGAAAGACGGTCCACAAAACCTGTGTCTTTAAAGTCTGTCACGACTTTTACCGCTCAGGTCACTATTTGACTTAATATTTACCTATACTGCCTTGAAAACCTGAGGCCTAGTACATATTCAAGTTCAGTCAAAGATTCCTCTCACTTACCGCACTCCCTTCACCCCAGACAAGACAAAAACCCAGCATTTGCTGAATCTAGGGGAAGGTCATCATTTCTTTGTGTGAGCTAAGTATTCAATTCCTAAATATTTTAGGCGAGAGTATTTGACCTTTAAGGAGTTCACTGTTGTTCACAGAGTGTGAAGATGGAGGAAATCTGATTCTAGGAGGGGCTTGTTTCTCCTACTGGCTTCATTGCAGCTCAGGTTCTGATCCTTTAAAATGGATGCCTGAGTGGAGGGGAGGGAAGAGCAAGTGCTTGATAGCAAGGCCCAAACCTGGGAAAAGGCTTACCTGGGCTTGGTGCATTTTGGTCTGAATGGTTTGTAAATGCCCCTTGGGACATCTGGATTCTCATGATCTCTTGCAAGAACATGAGCGCTTTTATCATCTCTGCCATCTCTGCTCTTTTAGACATCAGGAAACTTGGACCCGTTCTTGGAGCAGAGAATTGAGTGACTTTCTCAAGTGAACGTTGACACTCCGAATGTTTCTTCCAGTATCACAGAGGTTCAGTAGGTCTCATGAATGTCTTTCGAGCCTGGTATTCTCTAGAGATGTCTCCATGCCGGTATTCTCCATTGTAGCGGAACAACTCTCATCAATATGTTCGCATCTCTCCTCAATCCGTGCAGCCAGCTTTTCTTCCAGCTTCTCTTCGTGTATCCCATAAAGTCGACTTCAACTGGACTGGGCAAGTCTGAAAGTACCTCGGAGCCTCACCAGTAAGCTGATGACAGGCAGATCTTCCACTGTCTGCCCTTTCAGGTTCTGCAAACTTACCCGTGAACTTAGGTCTTTGGGCAGCAGCAGTATCTCGAACTTACACAGCGTCCCGAAAAAAAGACCTAAGCCAATCTCCACAAAGGGCGGCAGCCCCTCCATCACACTGATCCACCCACAGAATTCTGCCCATTTACCTTGGATCCACCAGCCACAACAAGCCTCGTGGTACACAACAAGATTCCTCTTGGAATCCAACCGGTAACTGCCATCCCCAAAGGTTGCTGAATATTGTCCTTGTTGGGGGAGGGGCTGCATCCAACGAGAGGTTCCTAAGTTAAATGTGATTCTATCCACTAGCGTGCCATTGTCCTTTTATCTTCCCTCTTTCCTTTGTTTCCGATCTGTATATACAGTACAAACGGAGGGAAGTGTGTCCATTTTTAGTTTATGGTTTCACACGTCTTGAAACTTTCTAACAGTTCACAGTACACAGAGACCCCAATAAAAGGAACTCATGTTTATGTAATATCCATTCACTCAGAATACATATCCGTCAGTTGCTTTCTGCTGAAACACCCACGCTCTCAGAGAATGGATCCATTTGTTTCATGGGGGCTGAAATTCCGAGAAATGAAACCAATCTCAATGTGCACTTTACTGTCTGACTCGTTTGCTGTTAGTACAGTTTTGCAGAGCTACTTGTCTTTGTTATAGGCTTATGCCATTTGTTCTCTACTTAGGGTAGAATATGGCATTCATTCTTGCTGTTGGAAGAATTGTAAGTATATATCACGGACTATGACCAAATCTTATTCAAAATCGGCATTTGGGTTAGCTCACGATATGCTCTTTTGAATCAATATTTATGAATATTAATGCACGCGTCTGTGTTATGAATACAAGTGTGTTGAGTACATTTAAGCTGCGATACTGGGTCGATGCGTGCTGAATGACCCTTGACATCAATTTGATTATTTTTTGTGAATACTCATGGTTTCTTTGGTATATATCAGCCAACCGTACACTTTTGGTGTCTGTCTGTTTATTTGCTTGTTGTTGGTTTTGCAAACACATTAGGCCATGCATCACTCCGTTTGCTTCTATCAGAGAGTCATATATGTGAATCAATTAAGATAGTGCTTAAAATCACCTATGATTTCTTGCTACCCTCTCCCATTTTATGGCCTTGATGTCCTCCTTGCCTTCTTCTTGTTTCTTGTTTGTAACTCACGCTCTCCTTGCATTTCCAATAATGGTGTTTCTTATTTCCATTTCATCTTGCTACTTTTCTATTCAGGGTAGAATTCTCAATCTTTCTTTTAGGATAAGTTTTGAACTGCTGAATTCTTTTAAGCTTTGCTGGTCTCTGAACTTCCCTAGCTCTGCCTTTATTAGAAATGGCAGTCATGTGGTATAGGCTACCCATGATTACAGCTTTTTCTCATTCAGGATATGGCCTATGTCCTTGCACTCCTCCCTGTCCTGCAATATTTCTGCCGAGATATGAGCAGAAACCCCTCTGGAGGTTCTGTTGTGACTGAATTGCTTTCTCTAGATGCATTTTAAATCACTGCGGTGATCATGAACTTTGTTGATTTGAATTATACAGCTGCAATGAGGTCTATTGGGATTCCACCTCCTTTGGACGCTGTGTAGTTCCTGAATTCGTATAGATGATTCTTTCTTGTCTTTCCGCAAGTTTCAGTCTGACTTTTCTACAAATATCTTTTCAGGCTTCCTTTGTTAATTTTGCTCTTCCAACTGGGACTATTATGAATCATACTCTTTCATGTTTGTCTTACTCCATGCTTCAACAGCAATGTTTGCATTGGTTTGCACTTCTTTTTCTATGTCTTCTTCTGGTCGAGGGATTTCTGTTCCCCTGTCTTCACAGTCTTTCACGAGTCCGTCTGCATTATCAAGTGTGCTTTGGACTGACTTTAGCCCTGGTATTGTCTCATCCTTGGGTTTTCTGATATTATTTGGCTCGTTTTTAGAGTTTCTCTTCCCCTTTCCTGGTATACTGCCTTTTGTGATTCTGAGACACTGTTGTACTTCATGTTTTCCTCACCTCAGTTTTCAGTACTTGCTCTGGTAGCGTTTTGCAGTCTAGATGTTTGAAAGCTTATTTTTTGGGCCTTAAATATCTTTGGAAATGAAAATGGTACTTCCTGTTTCTTTTACTATACTTCTTTATCTCTACTGGTCAAGTAATATCAGGAATCTTATATAGATTTATAGGGCTTTTTTAAGTGGAAATTTTAGGCCATTGTGTGTAGAAAGTTCCATGATATTTCTGTGAGGACAATTTTCCCTAGGAATTGATGCCATGTCCTGTTCCTGTGTGTGTTGTCTGGTACATCTCTAACTGCTGGTGTTGCCTTTGTTGTGATGAGCACACCATATTATTTCAATTAGTAAAACTTCGTTTTATTGCACTTACCTCACAATTCTGAATGTGCAGAGAACACTTCCTCTTCTGGAAATGAAGCTTAAAGGATTTCAGCTCGGCATTCTGCTGTATGTCATATTGGAGTCTTTCCAAAACAGCAACCTGAGAGTGCGCTTGTGCTTTCTATTGCCATGGGAATGTCCCAATGTTACCAGTTCTTCCCAGAGCTTCTCTGTCTACAGAAACACCAGTGGAAACATATGTATGGATGTCATACATCAGGTCCTGCAGGAATGTTCCCGCAGACCGATCTTTGTGTCCTCTGGGCAGTACATGTCAGTGCCATTCAAAATGAAGCATCTGCATTTGGGAGATAATGCTGATGTGAATGCTTCAACTTCTCACGTTGTGGACATTGACCACTCTACCTTGATCACTCATCCTTGGGTCACGGGTGCACGAATGCAACCACAGAGCTGTACCGAATTCTCTTCCTCAAACCAATCCGTAATCCCTGTCCAGGTTAAGACTGTAGCAGATCCTAAAGCTTTTAATACTGATTTCAAACCCAAGGGCCACTGAATCTCTCAGACCAGATGCACGGCATCTCTGGTTGAGCCCCACACGTGCTCAATTGGCAAAATGCCAAATTGATCCTGGGCCTGCAAGATGCAGTGGATGTGGCCATGGCACATATCGAAAAACTCAACCTCACACACCAATGTGGTTGCTTTCTTATTGAGGTAACAAGTCGGTTTGCTCTCTTGATAGAACCCACCACAACCCACAACACACTCCAGATCCCTGAGACTCAGCGTGTGCCATTATCTGTAGCTCTATTCCTCATATTCCGCTGCCTCTGTTAGCTCAAATTTGGCAGATCGGATCTTGGTCTCAGAATCAATTGTGGGGATATTTTGTGCTGATTTCTATGAGTTATGTCAGCCAAGCATCTGCTGTGCACTCTTCTAACACTCAGCGCATTACCTACAGTCCCATGTGTGCTGTCCGCTTGAGAGTGTGCGTCCAAGTAAAACAGAGTTTCACCTTTGCTGCTCCATCAGCAGAGGTCAGATCCTGCACAGATTTCCTTTCTCTACTTTGCCTTCTCCTGCTTCCAGGTTTTCTGAGGCCTCATCCTGTCTTTGGAAGTAACAGACCACTCTTCGGAAAATATCCTGTGCCAAGGGCTGGGTGAGTGGAAGTTTACATTGCTCTGTACATGGGAGAGAGTGAGCGCAGGTTGCACTGGTTCTCGGCCAAATGGGCATCGATAAATCAACACATTCCAGATGTAATTCACAGAAATGTGATGTTTGTTTAGCTCTGTTTTCTATAAAGCCATGGTTTGAGGGATTCCCCAAGACTCCATGTTTGACTTTGCATTGATAACAGAGTTGCAGATTTTAAGAAGGTTAATAGAATTGATTTACATGTGTTGAGATTTATATGAAAATGAAGTTAGTGTTTGAAACGTACTAAATTTACGTAGAAGTTAGACTTGTCAATTTTTGAAACATTAGGTCAGCTCTAAGAAAAATATGGACAGATAGAAAGTAAAATCGCAGTCCAAAATGTTGAAGGGGACATGTCAACTCTTTACTGCTGAAGCCTACAACAGCAACAGGAACCATGAAGTACCTATTGAAACCGTGAAATAACCGAGAACCGGGGATTCCCTTGTGCATTACTTGCCCTATACGCCCAATGACACATACTGGCCAATGTTGGCATTTCAAGGGGTAACATTCCTCTCTAGGAAAGTACAAGAAAAACCAAACAAAATATATACATTTAGTCTTGATTCCAAAAGCACATATATGCATTTTAACTATGAGAACCCTGCTGCAGTTATGCTAGGCTATTGAAAAGCAGGTGTTCTTCTATCAGTGATGAGAACGCTTAATTATCCGATCATGATGGGTAAAGCAATTTAACACAACCAAGTCTGCACCCCCAATATATCGTGCACCCGGTGCTTGGCTGAAGAGAAAGACGGTCCACAAAAGCTGTGTCTTTAAAGTCTGTCACGACTTTTACCGCTCAGGTCACTATCTGACATAATATTTACCTATACTGTCTTGAAAACCTGAGGCCTAGTACATATTCAAGTTCAGTCAAAGATTCCTCTCACTTACCACACTCCCTTCACCCCAGACAAGACATAAACCCAGCATTTGCTGAATCTAGGGGAAGGTCATCATTTCTTTGTGTGAGCTAAGTATTCAATTCTTAAGTATTTTAGGCGAGAGTATTTGACCTTTAAGGAGTTCACTGTTGTTCACAGAGTGTGAAGATGGAGGAACTCTGATTCTAGGAGGGGCTTGCTCTTCTCCTACTGGCTTCATTGCAGCTCAGGTTCTGATCCTTAAAAATGGATGCCTGAGTGGAGGGGAGGGAAGAGCATGTGCTTGATAGCAAGGCCCAAACCTGGGAAAAGGCTTACCTGGGCTTGGTGCATTTTGGTCTGAATGGTTTGTAAATGCCCCTTGGGACCTGTGGTTTCTCATGACCTCTTCCAAGAACATGAGCGCTATTATCATGTCTGACATCTCTTCTCTTTTAGACGTCAGGAATCTTGGACCCGTTCTTGGAGCAGAGACTTGAGTGACTTTCTCAAGTACACGTTGACACTCCGAATGTTTCTGCCAGTATCACAGAGGTTCAGTAGGTCTCATGAATGTCTTTCGAGCCTGGTATTCTCTAGAGATGTCTCCATGCCGGTATTCTCCATTGTAGCGGAACAACTCTCATCAATATGTTCGCATCTCTCTTCAATCTGTGCAGCCAGCTTTTCTGCCAGCTTCTCTTCGTTTCTCCCATAAAGTCGACTTCAACAGGACTGGGCAAGTCTGAAAGTACCTCGGAGCCTCACCAGTAATCTGATGACAGGCAGATCTTCCACTGTCTGCCCTTTCAGGTTCTGCAAACTTACCCGTGAACTTAGGTCTTTTTGCAGCAGCAGTATCTCGAACTTACACAGCGTCCCGAACAAAAGACCTAAGCCAATCTCCACAAAGGGCGGCAGCCCCTCCATCACACTGATCCACCCACAGAATTCTGCCCAGTTACCTTGGATCCACCAGCCACAACAAGCCTCGTGGTACACACCAAGATTCCACCTAGAATCCAACCGGTATCTGCCATCCCCAATGGTTGCTGAATATTGTCAGTGTTGGGGGAGGGGCTGCATCCAACAAGAGGTTCCTAAGTTAATGTGATTCTATCCACTAGCGTGCCATTGTCCTTTTATCTTCCTTCTTTCCTTTGTCTCAGATGTGTATATAGAGTACAAACGGAAGGAAGTGTGTCCACATATAGTTTATGGTTTCACACGTCTTGAAACTTTCTAACAGTTCACAGTACACAGAGACCCCTCTAAAGGAAACTCATGTTTGTGTAATATCCATTCACCCAGAATACTTATCCGTCTGTTGCTTTCTGCTGAAACACCCACGCTCTCAGAAAATGGATCCATTTATTTCATGGGGGCTGAAATTCCGAGAAATGAAACTTATCACAATGTGCACTTTACTGTCTGACTCGTTTGCTCTTAGTACAGTTTTGCAGAGCTACTTATCTTTTTTATAGGCTTATGCCTTTTCTTCTCTACTTAGGGTAGAATATGGCATTCAGGCATGCTGTTGGAAGAATTGTAAGTCTATATCACGGACTATGACCAAATCTTATTCAAAATCGTCATTTGGCTTAGGTCAGGATATGCTATTTTGAATCAATATTTATGAATATAAATGCACGCGTCTGTGTTATGAATACAAGTGTGTTGAGTACATTTAAGCTGCGATACTGGGTCGATGCGTGCTGAATGACCCTTGACATCAATTTGAGTATTTTGTTGTGAATACTCATGGTTTCTTTGGTATATATCAGCCAACCGTACACTTTTGGTGTCTGTTTGTTTGTTTGCTTGTTGTTGGTTTTGCAAACACATTAGGCCATGCATCACTCCGTTTGCTTCAATCAGAGAGTCATATATGTGAATCAATTAAGATAGTGCTTAAAATCACCTATGATTTCTTGTTACCCTCTCCCATTTTATGGCCTTGATGTACTCCTTGCCTTCTTCTTGTTTCTTGTTTGTAACTCACGCTCTTCTTGCATTTCCAATAATGGTGTTTCTTATTTCCATTTCATCTTGCTACTTTTCTATTCAGGGTAGAATTCTCAATCTTTCTTTTAGGATAAGTTTTGAACTGCTGAATTCTTTTAAGCTTTGCTGGTCTCTGAACTTCCCTAGCTCTGCCTTTATTAGAAATGGCAGTCATGTGGTATAGGCTACCCATGATTACAGCTTTTTCTCATTCAGGATATGGCCTATGTCCTTGCACTCCTCCCTGTTCTGCAATATTTCTGCCGAGATATGAGCTGAAACCCCTCTGGTGGTTCTGTTGTGACTAAACTGTTTCCTCTAATTGCATTTAAATCACTGGGTTGATCATGAACTTTGTTGATTTGAATTATACAGCTGCAAGGAGGTCTATTGGGATTCCAACTTCTTTGGACGCTGTGTAGTTCCTGAATTCGTATAGATGATTCTTTCTTGTCTTTCAGCAAGTTTCAGTCTGACTTTTCTACAAATATCTTTTCAGGCTTTCTTTGTTAATTTTGCTTTTCCATCTGGGACTATTACGAATCATACTCTTTCATGCTTTGTCTTACTCCAGGCTTCAACAGCAATGTTTGCATTGGTTTGCACTTCTTTTTCTATGTCTTCTTCTGGTCGAGGGATTTCTGTTCCCCTGTCTTCACAGTCTTTCACGAGTCCGTCTGCATTGTCAAGTGTGCTTTGGTCTGACTTTAGCCCTGGTATTGTCTCATCCTTGGGTTTTCTGATATTATTTGGCTAGTTTTTAGAGTTTCTCTTCCCCTTTCCTGGTATACTGCCTTTTGTGATTCTGAGACACTGTTGTACTTCATGTTTTCCTCACCTCAGTTTTCAGTACTTGCTCTGGTAGCGTTTTACAGTGTAGATGTATGAAAGCTTATTTTTTGGTCCTTCAAACTCTTTGGAAATGAAAATGGTACTTCCTGTTTCTTTTACTCTACTTCTTTATCTCTACTGGTCAAGTAATATCAGGAATCTAATATAGATTTATAGGGCTTTGTTAAGTGAAAATTTTAGGCCATTGCGTGTAGAAAGTTCCATGATATTTCTGTGAGGACAATTTTCCCTAGGCATTGATGCCATGTCCTGTTCCTGTGTGTGTTGTCTGGTACATCTCTAACTGCTGGTGTTGCCTTTGTTGTGATGAGCACACCATATTATTTCAATTAGAAAAATTCGTTTTATTGCACTTACCTCACAATTCTGAAAGTGCAGAGAACACTTCCTCTTCTGGAAATGAAGCTTAAAGATTTTCAGCTCGGCATTCTGCTGTATGTCATATTGGAGTCTTTCCAAAACAGCAACCTGAGAGTGCGCTTGTGCTTTCTATTGCCATGGGAATGTCCCAATGTTACCAGTTCTTCCCAGAGCTTCTCTGTCTACAGAAACAGCAGTGGAAACATATCTATGGATGTCATACATCAGGGCCTGCTGGAATGCTCCCGCAGACCGATCTTTGTGTCCTCTGGGCAGTACATGTCAGTGCCATCCAAAATGAAGCATCTGCATTTGGGAGATAATGCTGAAGGAAATGCTTCAACATCTCACGTTGTGGACTTTGACCAACTACCTTGATCACTCATCCTTGGGTCACGGGTGCACGAATGCAACCACAGAGCTGTACCGAATTCTCTTCCTCAAACCAATCCGTAATCCCTGTCCAGGTTAAGACTGTAGCAGATCCTAAAGCTTTTAATACTGATTTCAAACCCAAGGGCCACTGAATTTCTCAGACCAGATGCACGGCATCTCTGGTTGAGCCCCACACGTGCTCTTTTGGCAAAATGCCAAATTGATGCTGGGCCTGCAAGATGCAGTGGATTTGACCATGGCACATATCGAAAAACAACCTCACACGCCAATGTGGTTGCTTTCTCACTGGGGTAACAAGTCGGTTTGCTCTCTTGATAGAACCCACCACAACCCACAACGCACTCCAGATCCCTGAGACTAAGCGTGTGCCATCATCCGTACCCCTATCCCTCATTTTCTGCTGCCTCTGCTAGCTTAAATTTGGCAGCTCGGTTCTTGATCTCAGAATCAATTGTGGGGATATTTTGTGCTGATTTCTTTGAGTCCTGTCAGCCAAGCATCTGCTGTGCACTCTTCTAACACTCAGTGCATCACCTTCAATCCCATGTGTGCAGTCAGCTTGAGAGTGTGCGTCCAAGTAAAGCAGAGTTTCACCTTTCCTGCTCCATTACCAGAGGTCAGATCCTGTAGTGGTTTCCATTCTCTACACTGCCTTCTCCTCCTTCCTGGTTTCTGAGGCCTCATCCTGTCTTTGGAAGTAACAGACCACTCTTCGGCATGTGTCCTGTGCCAAGGGCTGGGTGAGTGGATGTTTACATTACTGTGTACACGGGAGCAAGTGAGCGCAGGTTGCACTTGCTCTCTGCCAACGGGGCATTGATAAAACGTCACTTTCCAGATATAATTCACAGAAATATGATGTTTACTTTGCTCTATTTTTTATACAGCCATGGTGGGAGTGTTTGTCCGATGACTCCAGTTTTGACATTGTGTTGATAACACAGCTGCAGTATTTAAAAAGGTAAATAGAATTGATTTACATGTTCTGGGATTTATATGAAAATGAAGTTAGTTTTTGAAACCTACTAAATCTACCTAGAAGCCAGACTTGTCTATTTTTGTAACATTTGGCCAGCTCTAAGGAAAAGATAGACAGATGGAATGTAAAGTAGCAGTCCAAATTTTGTACGGGACATGTCAACAATTTACTCTTGAAGCCTCCAACAACAACAGGAACCAGGAAATCCCTACTGGAACCGTGAAATAACCCCAAACCTGGGTTTCCCTTTTGCAAGGGTTACCCTTTACTTCCAATGACACATACTGGCCAATGTTGGCATTTCAACTTGTAACATTCCTCTCTACTAAAATACAAGAAAATCCAAACAAATTATAAACATTAGGCTTGATTACTAAAGCACCTAGAAGCATAATAGCTATGAGAATCCTGTGGCAGCTATGCTAGGCTTTTGAGATCCAGGTGTTTTTCTATCAGTGATGAGAACGCTTAATCTTCCGATCATGATGGGTAAAGCAATTTAACAAAACCAAGTCTGCACCCCCATGATATAGTGCACCCGGGGCCTGACTGAAGGGAAAGACGGTCCACATAACCTGTGTCTTTAAATTCTTTGGCGACTTTTACACTTCAGCTCACTATCTGACTTATAATATTTGACTATACTCTTTTGTGAAACTGAGGCTTAATACCTATGCAAGTTCAGTCAAATATTCCCCTCAGTTACCACACTCCCTTCACCCCAAAGAAGACATAACCCCAGCATTTGCTGAATCTAGGGGAAGGTCATCATTTCTTTGTGTGAGCTAAGTATTCAATTCATATCTATTTTAGTCGAGAGTATTTGATCTTTAAGGAATTCACTGTTGTTCTCAGAGTGTGAATCTGTTGGAACCATGATTCTAGGAGAGGCTTGCTGTTCTCCTACTGGCTTCATTTCACCTCAGGTGCTGATCTTTAAAATGGATGCCTGAGTGGAGGGGAGGGTAGAGCAGGGGCTTGATAGCTAGGGCGATAATGGGAAAATCTTACCTGGTCTTGGTGCATTTTGGTATGAATTGTTTGTAAGTGCCCATTGGGACGTGTGGATTCTCACGACCTCTTCCAAGAACACGAGCGCTTTTATCATCTCTGCCATCTCTTCTCTTGTAGACATCAGGAATCTTGGACCCGTTCTTGGAGCAGGGAATTGAGTAACTTCTTCAAGTGCACTTTGACACTCCATAAATTTCTGCCAGTATCAGCGAGGTACGATATGTCTCATGAAGGTCTTTTGAGCCTGGTATTCTCTACAGATGTCTCCATGCCAGTATTCTCCATTGTAGCAGAACAACTCTCATGAATGTATTTGCATCTCTCCTCAATCAGTGCAGCCAGCTTTTCTGACAGCTTCTCTTTGTGTCTCCCATAAAGTCGACTTCAAGAGGAATTGGCCATTTTGAGAGGACCTCGCAGCCTCACCAGTAAGCTGATGACAGGCAGATCTTCCACTGTCTGCCCTTTCAGGTTCTGCAAACTGACCCGAAATCTCATGTCTTTGGGCAGCAGCAGTATCTCGAACTTACACAGCTTCCCGAAAAAAAGACCTAAGACAAGCTCCACAGAGGGCGGCAGCCCCTCCATCACACTGATCCACCCACAGAATTCTGCCCAGGTTCCTTGGATCCACCAGCCACAACAAGCCTCGTGGTACCCACCAACATTCCACCTGGAATCCAACCGGTAACTGACATCTCCAATGGTTGCTGCATCTTGTTATTGTTGGGGGAGGGGCTGCATCAGACGACAGATTCATAAGGTTAATGTGATTCTATCCACTAGCGTCCCATGGTCCTTTTTTCTTCCCTCTTTCCTTTGGTTCAGATCCGTATACACACTGCAAATGGAGGGAAATGTGTCCATTTTTACTTTATGGATTCACACGACTTTAGACTTTCTAAAAGTACACAGTTCACAGAGACACACTAAAGGAAATGATGTTTGTGTAATATCCATTCACCCAGAATACATATCCGTATGTTGCTTTCTGCTGAAACACCCACACTCTCAGAATATATATCTAATTGTTTCATGGGGGTGAAACTCCAAGAAATGAATCCAATCCCTATGTGCACTTTACTGTCTTTCTCTTTAGCACTTTGTACAGTTTTGCAGAGCTACTTGTCTTTGTTATAGGCTTATGCCATTTCGTCTCTACCTAGGGTAGTATATGGCATTCATTCATCCTGTTGGGTAACATGTAAGTCTATATCACGGTCCATGAATTCATTTTATTCAAACTCGGCATTTGATTTGGGTCATGATATTCTCTGATGAATCAATACTTATGAATATTTATGCACACGTCATTTTTCTGAATACAAGGGTGTTGAGTACATGCAAGCATCGATACTGGGTCGATGCGTGATGAATGATCCTTGACATCACTTTGAGTATTTTCTTTTGAATATTCATGGTTTCTTTGGTATATATCTGCCAACCGTACCCTTTTTGTGTTTGTTTGACTGATTGTTTGTCTGCTTGTTGTTTGTTTTGCAAACACATTAGGCCATGCATCTCTCCCTTTGCTTCAAACAGAGAGTCATAGAAGCTGATTCAGTTAAGATAGTGCTTAAAATCACCTGTGATTTCCTGCTTCCCTCTCCCATCTCTAGGGTTTTGCTGTCCTCCTTGCCTTCTTCTTTCTTATTCTTTGAATCTCAAGCTCTTCCTGCATTTCCAGTAATGGTTTTCTTATACACATTACATCTTGCTACTTTCTATTCAGGGTAGAATTCTCAATTTTTCTTTTAGGGTTAGTTTCGAACTGCTGATTTCTTTTAAGTTTTGCCGGTCTGTGAAATTCTCTAGCTCTGCCATTAATATTAATGGCGGACATGTGGCATAGGCTAACCTAGATTGCAGCTTTCTCTCATTCAGTTTATTGTCTATGTCCTGGCACTCCTCCATGCCCTGCAATCTTTCTGTCGAGATATCAGCTGGAACCCCTCTGGAGGTTCTGTTGTGACTAAGTTGCTTTCGTCTAGGTGCATTTTAAGTCAATGGGATGATCGTGAACTTTGTAGATTTGAATTATACAGCTGCTTGTAGGTCTGTTGGGATTCCACCTCCTTTGGACGCTGTGTACATTCTGAAATCTTATACATGATTCTTTCTTGGCTTTCAGAAAGTTTCAGTCTGATTTTCCTACAAATAAATTTTCAGATATATGTTTTCTTAATCTCTTGCAATCCAATCAAGTTCTCTTATTTATCGTAGTCTTTAATGCTGTGTCTTACCCCGTGATTCAACAGCAATGTTTGCATTGGTTTACACTTGCTTTTCTATGTCTTCTTCTGATCGTGGGATTTCTGTTCCCCTGTCTTCACAGTCATTCACGAGTCCCTCTGCATTATCTAGTCTGCTTAGGACTGGCTTTAGCCCTGTTATTATCTCATCATTTGAGTTTTCTGATATTATTTGGCTCGTCTTTAGATTTTCTCTTCCCCTTTTCTGGTATTTTACCTTTTGTGAATCTGAGACACTGTTTTTCTTCAGTGTTTTTCTCACCTCCAATTTCAATGCTTGCTCTGGTAGCGTTATGCAGTCGAGCCGTTTGAAAGCTTATTTTTTGGGCCTTCAATCTCTTTGGAACTGAAAATGGTACTTCCTGTTTCTTTTACTATAATTCTTTATCTCTACTGGTCAAGTACTATCAGGTATCTAATGTAGAATTATAGGGCTTTGTGAGGTGAATATTATAGACTCTTTGGTGTATGCAATTCCATGATATTTCTGTGAGGAGAATTCTTCCTAGACATAGATTCTAAGTCCTGTTCTTGTGTGTGTTGTCTGGTATAACTCTAGTTGCTGGTGTTGCCTTTGTTGTGATGAACACACCATAATATTTCGACTAGTATAACCTCACTTTATTACGCTTATCTCAGAATCCTGAAAGTGCACAGGACACTTCCACTTGTGGAAATGAAGCTTCTAAAGATTTTCAGCTCTGCATTCTGCTGTATGTGATTTTGGAGTGTTTCCGAAACAGGGAAATGACAGTGAGCTTGTGCTTTCTATTGCCATGGGAATGTCCCAATATTACCAGTTCTTCCCAGAGCTTCTCTGTCTACAGAAACACCAGTGGAAACATATCTATGGATGTCATACAGCAGGGCCTGCTGGAATGATCCCGCAGACTGACGTATGTGTCCTAGGTGCAGTACCATGTCAGTGCCATCCAAAATGTAGCATCTGCATTTGGGAGATAATGCTGAAGGTAATTCTTCATCTTCTCACGCTCTGGACAATGACCACTATTCTTTGTTCACTCATAATTGTGTCATGGGTGCACGAAGGCCACCACAGAGCTGTTCCAAATCCTCTGCCTCAGACCAAACCGTAATCCCACTGCAGGTGATGAATGTAGCAGCTCCTAAAGCTTTTAATACTGATTTGAATCCCAAGGCACCCTGGATCGCTCAGACCCGATGCACAATATGTCTGATTGAGCCCCACACGTGCTCTATTGGCAAAATGCCAAATTGATCCCTGGTCCTGCTGATGCAGTGAATGTGGCCATTGGACATATCGATAAACTCAAACTCGCGCGCTAGTGTGTTTGCCTTCTCATTGGGTTCACAAGACGGTTTGCTCTGTTGATAGGACCCACCACCACCCACAACGCAATCCAGATCCCTGAGACTAAGCGTGTGCCATCATCCGTAGCCCTATCCCTCATTTTCTGCTGCCTCTGCTAGCTCAAATTTGGCAGCTCGGGTCTTGGTCTCAGAATCAATTGTGGGGATATTTTGTGCTGATTTCTTTGAGTCCTGTCAGCCAAGCATCTGCTGTGCACTCTTCTAACACTCAGTGCATCACCTTCAATCCCATGTGTGCAGTCAGCTTGAGAGTGTGCGTCCAAGTAAAGCAGAGTTTCACCTTTGCTGCTCCATTACCAGAGGTCAGATCCTGTAGTGGTTTCCATTCTCTACACTGCCTTCTCCTCCTTCCTGGTTTCTGAGGCCTCATCCTGTCTTTGGAAGTAACAGACCACTCTTCGGCATGTGTCCTGTGCCAAGGGCTGGGTGAGTGGATGTTTACATTACTGTGTACACGGGAGCAAGTGAGCGCAGGTTGCACTTGCTCTCTGCCAACGGGGCATTGATAAAACGTCACTTTCCAGATATAATTCACAGAAATATGATGTTTACTTTGCTCTATTTTTTATACAGCCATGGTGGGAGTGTTTGTCCAATGACTCCAGTTTTGACATTGTGTTGATAACACAGCTGCAGTATTTAAAAAGGTAAATAGAATTGATTTACATGTTCTGGGATTTATATGAAAATGAAGTTAGTTTTTGAAACCTACTAAATCTACCTAGAAGCCAGACTTGTCTATTTTTGTAACATTTGGCCAGCTCTAAGGAAAAGATAGACAGATGGAATGTAAAGTAGCAGTCCAAATTTTGAACGGGACATGTCAACAATTTACTCTTGAAGCCTCCAACAACAACAGGAACCAGGAAATCCCTACTGGAACCGTGAAATAACCCCAAACCTGGGTTTCCCTTTTGCAAGGGTTGCCCTTTACTTCCAATGACACATACTGGCCAATGTTGGCATTTCAACGTGTAACATTCCTCTCTACCGAAATACAAGAAAATCCAAACAAATTATAAACATTAGGCTTGATTACTAAAGCACCTAGAAGCATAATAGCTATGAGAATCCTGTGGCAGCTATGATAGAATTTTGAGATCCAGGTGTTTTTCTATCAGTGATGAGAACGCTTAATCTTCCGATCATGATGGGTAAAGCAATTTAACAAAACCAAGTCTGCACCCCCATGATATAGTGCACCTGGGGCCTGACTGAAGGGAAAGACGGTCCACATAACCTGTGTCTTTAAATTCTTTGGCGACTTTTACACTTCAGCTCACTATCTGACTTATAATATTTGACTATACTCTTTTGTGAAACTGAGGCTTAATACCTATGCAAGTTCAGTCAAATATTCCCCTCAGTTACCACACTCCCTTCACCCCAAAGAAGACATAACCCCAGCATTTGCTGAATCTAGGGGAAGGTCATCATTTCTTTGTGTGAGCTAAGTATTCAATTCATATCTATTTTAGTCGAGAGTATTTGATCTTTAAGGAATTCACTGTTGTTCTCAGAGTGTGAATCTGTTGGAACCATGATTCTAGGAGAGGCTTGCTATTCTCCTACTGGCTTCATTTCACCTCAGGTGCTGATCTTTAAAATGGATGCCTGAGTGGAGGGGAGGTTAGAGCAGGGGCTTGATAGCTAGGGCGATAATGGGAAAATCTTACCTGGTCTTGGTGCATTTTGGTCTGAATTGTTTGTAAGTGCCCATTGGGACGTGTGGATTCTCACGACCTCTTCCAAGAACACGAGCGCTTTTATCATCTCTGCCATCTCTTCTCTTGTAGACGTCAGGAATCTTGGACCCGTTCTTGGAGCAGGGAATTGAGTAACTTCTTCAAGTGCACTTTGACACTCCATAAATTTCTGCCAGTATCAGCGAGGTACGATATGTCTCATGAAGGTCTTTTGAGCCTGGTATTCTCTACAGATGTCTCCATGCCAGTATTCTCCATTGTAGCAGAACAACTCTCATGAATGTATTCGCATCTCTCCTCAATCAGTGCAGCCAGCTTTTCTGACAGCTTCTCTTTGTGTCTCCCATAAAGTCGACTTCAAGAGGAATTGGCCATTTTGAGAGGACCTCGCAGCCTCACCAGTAAGCTGATGACAGGCAGATCTTCCACTGTCTGCCCTTTCAGGTTCTGCAAACTGACCCGAAATCTCATGTCTTTGGGCAGCAGCAGTATCTCGAACTTACACAGCTTCCCGAAAAAAAGACCTAAGACAAGCTCCACAGAGGGCGGCAGCCCCTCCATCACACTGATCCACCCACAGAATTCTGCCCAGGTTCCTTGGATCCACCAGCCACAACAAGCCTCGTGGTACCCACCAACATTCCACCTGGAATCCAACCGGTAACTGACATCTCCAATGGTTGCTGCATCTTGTTATTGTTGGGGGAGGGGCTGCATCAGACGACAGATTCATAAGGTTAATGTGATTCTATCCACTAGCGTCCCATGGTCCTTTTTTCTTCCCTCTTTCCTTTGGTTCAGATCCGTATACACACTGCAAATGGAGGGAAATGTGTCCATTTTTACTTTATGGATTCACACGACTTTAGACTTTCTAAAAGTACACAGTTCACAGAGACACACTAAAGGAAATGATGTTTGTGTAATATCCATTCACCCAGAATACATATCCGTATGTTGCTTTCTGCTGAAACACCCACACTCTCAGAATATATATCTAATTGTTTCATGGGGGTGAAACTCCAAGAAATGAATCCAATCCCTATGTGCACTTTACTGTCTTTCTCTTTAGCACTTTGTACAGTTTTGCAGAGCTACTTGTCTTTGTTATAGGCTTATGCCATTTCGTCTCTACCTAGGGTAGTATATGGCATTCATTCATCCTGTTGGGTAACATGTAAGTCTATATCACGGTCCATGAATTCATTTTATTCAAACTCGGCATTTGATTTGGGTCATGATATACTCTGATGAATCAATACTTATGAATATTTATGTACACGTCATTTTTCTGAATACAAGGGTGTTGAGTACATGCAAGCATCGATACTGGGTCGATGCGTGATGAATGATCCTTGACATCACTTTGAGTATTTTCTTTTGAATATTCATGGTTTCTTTGGTATATATCTGCCAACCGTACCCTTTTTGTGTTTGTTTGACTGATTGTTTGTCTGCTTGTTGTTTGTTTTGCAAACACATTAGGCCATGCATCTCTCCCTTTGCTTCAAACAGAGAGTCATAGAAGCTGATTCAGTTAAGATAGTGCTTAAAATCACCTGTGATTTCCTGCTTCCCTCTCCCATCTCTAGGGTTTTGCTGTCCTCCTTGCCTTCTTCTTTCTTATTCTTTGAATCTCAAGCTCTTCCTGCATTTCCAGTAATGGTTTTCTTATACACATTACATCTTGCTACTTTCTATTCAGGGTAGAATTCTCAATTTTTCTTTTAGGGTTAGTTTCGAACTGCTGATTTCTTTTAAGTTTTGCCGGTCTGTGAAATTCTCTAGCTCTGCCGTTATTATTAATGGCGGACATGTGGCATAGGCTAACCTAGATTGCAGCTTTCTCTCATTCAGTTTATTGTCTATGTCCTGGCACTCCTCCATGCCCTGCAATCTTTCTGTCGAGATATCAGCTGGAACCCCTCTGGAGGTTCTGTTGTGACTAAGTTGCTTTCGTCTAGGTGCATTTTAAGTCAATGGGATGATCGTGAACTTTGTAGATTTGAATTATACAGCTGCTTGTAGGTCTGTTGGGATTCCACCTCCTTTGGACGCTGTGTACATTCTGAAATCTTATACATGATTCTTTCTTGGCTTTCAGAAAGTTTCAGTCTGATTTTCCTACAAATAAATTTTCAGATATATATTTTCTTAATCTCTTGCAATCCAATCAAGTTCTCTTATTTATCGTAGTCTTTAATGCTGTGTCTTACCCCGTGATTCAACAGCAATGTTTGCATTGGTTTACACTTGCTTTTCTATGTCTTCTTCTGATCGTGGGATTTCTGTTCCCCTGTCTTCACAGTCATTCACGAGTCCCTCTGCATTATCTAGTCTGCTTAGGACTGGCTTTAGCCCTGTTATTATCTCATCATTTGAGTTTTCTGATATTATTTGGCTCGTCTTTAGATTTTCTCTTCCCCTTTTCTGGTATTTTGCCTTTTGTGAATCTGAGACACTGTTTTTCTTCAGTGTTTTTCTCACCTCCAATTTCAATGCTTGCTCTGGTAGCGTTATGCAGTCTAGCCGTTTGAAAGCTTATTTTTTGGGCCTTCAATCTCTTTGGAACTGAAAATGGTACTTCCTGTTTCTTTTACTATAATTCTTTATCTCTACTGGTCAAGTACTATCAGGTATCTAATGTAGAATTATAGGGCTTTGTGAGGTGAATATTATAGACTCTTTGGTGTATGCAATTCCATGATATTTCTGTGAGGAGAATTCTTCCTAGACATAGATTCTAAGTCCTGTTCTTGTGTGTGTTGTCTGGTATATCTCTAATTGCTGGTGTTGCCTTTGTTGTGATGAACACACCATAATATTTCGACTAGTATAACCTCACTTTATTACGCTTATCTCAGAATCCTGAAAGTGCACAGGACACTTCCACTTGTGGAAATGAAGCTTCTAAAGATTTTCAGCTCTGCATTCTGCTGTATGTGATTTTGGAGTGTTTCCGAAACAGGAAAATGACAGTGAGCTTGTGCTTTCTATTGCCATGGGAATGTCCCAATATTACCAGTTCTTCCCAGAGCTTCTCTGTCTACAGAAACACCAGTGGAAACATATCTATGGATGTCATACAACAGGGCCTGCTGGAATGATCCCGCAGACTGACGTATGTGTCCTCGGTGCAGTACCATGTCAGTGCCATCCAAAATGTAGCATCTGCATTTGGGAGATAATGCTGAAGGTAATTCTTCATCTTCTCACGCTCTGGACTATGACCACTATTCTTTGTTCACTCATAATTGTGTCATGGGTGCACGAAGGCCACCACAGAGCTTTTCCGAATCCTCTGCCTCAGACCAAACCGTAATCCCACTGCAGGTGATGAATGTAGCAGCTCCTAAAGCTTCTAATACTGATTTGAATCCCAAGGCCCCCTGGATCGCTCAGACCCGATGCACAATATGTCTGATTGAGCCCCACACGTGCTCTATTGGCAAAATGCCAAATTGATCCCTGGTCCTGCTGATGCAGTGAATGTGGCCATTGGACATATCGATAAACTCAAACTCGCGCGCTAGTGTGTTTGCCTTCTCATTGGGGTCACAAGTCGGTTTGCTCTGTTGATAGGACCCACCACCACCCACAACGCAATCCAGATCCCTGAGACTAAGCGTGTGCCATCATCCGTAGCCCTATCCCTCATTTTCTGCTGCCTCTGCTAGCTCAAATTTGGCAGCTCGGGTCTTGGTCTCAGAATCAATTGTGGGGATATTTTGTGCTGATTTCTTTGAGTCCTGTCAGCCAAGCATCTGCTGTGCACTCTTCTAACACTCAGTGCATCACCTTCAATCCCATGTGTGCAGTCAGCTTGAGAGTGTGCGTCCAAGTAAAGCAGAGTTTCACCTTTGCTGCTCCATTACCAGAGGTCAGATCCTGTAGTGGTTTCCATTCTCTACACTGCCTTCTCCTCCTTCCTGGTTTCTGAGGCCTCATCCTGTCTTTGGAAGTAACAGACCACTCTTCGGCATGTGTCCTGTGCCAAGGGCTGGGTGAGTGGATGTTTACATTACTGTGTACACGGGAGCAAGTGAGCGCAGGTTGCACTTGCTCTCTGCCAACGGGGCATTGATAAAACGTCACTTTCCAGATATAATTCACAGAAATATGATGTTTACTTTGCTCTATTTTTTATACAGCCATGGTGGGAGTGTTTGTCCGATGACTCCAGTTTTGACATTGTGTTGATAACACAGCTGCAGTATTTAAAAAGGTAAATAGAATTGATTTACATGTTCTGGGATTTATATGAAAATGAAGTTAGTTTTTGAAACCTACTAAATCTACCTAGAAGCCAGACTTGTCTATTTTTGTAACATTTGGCCAGCTCTAAGGAAAAGATAGACAGATGGAATGTAAAGTAGCAGTCCAAATTTTGAACGGGACATGTCAACAATTTACTCTTGAAGCCTCCAACAACAACAGGAACCAGGAAATCCCTACTGGAACCGTGAAATAACCCCAAACCTGGGTTTCCCTTTTGCAAGGGTTGCCCTTTACTTCCAATGACACATACTGGCCAATGTTGGCATTTCAACGTGTAACATTCCTCTCTACTAAAATACAAGAAAATCCAAACAAATTATAAACATTAGGCTTGATTACTAAAGCACCTAGAAGCATAATAGCTATGAGAATCCTGTGGCAGCTATGCTAGGCTTTTGAGATCCAGGTGTTTTTCTATCAGTGATGAGAACGCTTAATCTTCCGATCATGATGGGTAAAGCAATTTAACAAAACCAAGTCTGCACCCCCATGATATAGTGCACCCGGGGCTTGACTGAAGGGAAAGACGGTCCACATAACCTGTGTCTTTAAATTCTTTGGCGACTTTTACACTTCAGCTCACTATCTGACTTATAATATTTGACTATACTCTTTTGTGAAACTGAGGCTTAATGCCTATGCAAGTTCAGTCAAATATTCCCCTCAGTTACCACACTCCCTTCACCCCAAAGAAGACATAAACCCAGCATTTGCTGAATCTAGGGGAAGGTCATCATTTCTTTGTGTGAGCTAAGTATTCAATTCATATCTATTTTAGTCGAGAGTATTTGATCTTTAAGGAATTCACTGTTGTTCTCAGAGTGTGAATCTGTTGGAACCATGATTCTAGGAGAGGCTTGCTATTCTCCTACTGGCTTCATTTCACCTCAGGTGCTGATCTTTAAAATGGATGCCTGAGTGGAGGGGAGGTTAGAGCAGGGGCTTGATAGCTAGGGCGATAATGGGAAAATCTTACCTGGTCTTGGTGCATTTTGGTCTGAATTGTTTGTAAGTGCCCATTGGGACGTGTGGATTCTCACGACCTCTTCCAAGAACACGAGCGCTTTTATCATCTCTGCCATCTCTTCTCTTGTAGACGTCAGGAATCTTGGACCCGTTCTTGGAGCAGGGAATTGAGTAACTTCTTCAAGTGCACTTTGACACTCCATAAATTTCTGCCAGTATCAGCGAGGTACGATATGTCTCATGAAGGTCTTTTGAGCCTGGTATTCTCTACAGATGTCTCCATGCCAGTATTCTCCATTGTAGCAGAACAACTCTCATGAATGTATTCGCATCTCTCCTCAATCAGTGCAGCCAGCTTTTCTGACAGCTTCTCTTTGTGTCTCCCATAAAGTCGACTTCAAGAGGAATTGGCCATTTTGAGAGGACCTCGCAGCCTCACCAGTAAGCTGATGACAGGCAGATCTTCCACTGTCTGCCCTTTCAGGTTCTGCAAACTGACCCGAAATCTCATGTCTTTGGGCAGCAGCAGTATCTCGAACTTACACAGCTTCCCGAAAAAAAGACCTAAGACAAGCTCCACAGAGGGCGGCAGCCCCTCCATCACACTGATCCACCCACAGAATTCTGCCCAGGTTCCTTGGATCCACCAGCCACAACAAGCCTCGTGGTACCCACCAACATTCCACCTGGAATCCAACCGGTAACTGACATCTCCAATGGTTGCTGCATCTTGTTATTGTTGGGGGAGGGGCTGCATCAGACGACAGATTCATAAGGTTAATGTGATTCTATCCACTAGCGTCCCATGGTCCTTTTTTCTTCCCTCTTTCCTTTGGTTCAGATCCGTATACACACTGCAAATGGAGGGAAATGTGTCCATTTTTACTTTATGGATTCACACGACTTTAGACTTTCTAAAAGTACACAGTTCACAGAGACACACTAAAGGAAATGATGTTTGTGTAATATCCATTCACCCAGAATACATATCCGTATGTTGCTTTCTGCTGAAACACCCACACTCTCAGAATATATATCTAATTGTTTCATGGGGGTGAAACTCCAAGAAATGAATCCAATCCCTATGTGCACTTTACTGTCTTTCTCTTTAGCACTTTGTACAGTTTTGCAGAGCTACTTGTCTTTGTTATAGGCTTATGCCATTTCGTCTCTACCTAGGGTAGTATATGGCATTCATTCATCCTGTTGGGTAACATGTAAGTCTATATCACGGTCCATGAATTCATTTTATTCAAACTCGGCATTTGATTTGGGTCATGATATACTCTGATGAATCAATACTTATGAATATTTATGTACACGTCATTTTTCTGAATACAAGGGTGTTGAGTACATGCAAGCATCGATACTGGGTCGATGCGTGATGAATGATCCTTGACATCACTTTGAGTATTTTCTTTTGAATATTCATGGTTTCTTTGGTATATATCTGCCAACCGTACCCTTTTTGTGTTTGTTTGACTGATTGTTTGTCTGCTTGTTGTTTGTTTTGCAAACACATTAGGCCATGCATCTCTCCCTTTGCTTCAAACAGAGAGTCATAGAAGCTGATTCAGTTAAGATAGTGCTTAAAATCACCTGTGATTTCCTGCTTCCCTCTCCCATCTCTAGGGTTTTGCTGTCCTCCTTGCCTTCTTCTTTCTTATTCTTTGAATCTCAAGCTCTTCCTGCATTTCCAGTAATGGTTTTCTTATACACATTACATCTTGCTACTTTCTATTCAGGGTAGAATTCTCAATTTTTCTTTTAGGGTTAGTTTCGAACTGCTGATTTCTTTTAAGTTTTGCCGGTCTGTGAAATTCTCTAGCTCTGCCGTTATTATTAATGGCGGACATGTGGCATAGGCTAACCTAGATTGCAGCTTTCTCTCATTCAGTTTATTGTCTATGTCCTGGCACTCCTCCATGCCCTGCAATCTTTCTGTCGAGATATCAGCTGGAACCCCTCTGGAGGTTCTGTTGTGACTAAGTTGCTTTCGTCTAGGTGCATTTTAAGTCAATGGGATGATCGTGAACTTTGTAGATTTGAATTATACAGCTGCTTGTAGGTCTGTTGGGATTCCACCTCCTTTGGACGCTGTGTACATTCTGAAATCTTATACATGATTCTTTCTTGGCTTTCAGAAAGTTTCAGTCTGATTTTCCTACAAATAAATTTTCAGATATATATTTTCTTAATCTCTTGCAATCCAATCAAGTTCTCTTATTTATCGTAGTCTTTAATGCTGTGTCTTACCCCGTGATTCAACAGCAATGTTTGCATTGGTTTACACTTGCTTTTCTATGTCTTCTTCTGATCGTGGGATTTCTGTTCCCCTGTCTTCACAGTCATTCACGAGTCCCTCTGCATTATCTAGTCTGCTTAGGACTGGCTTTAGCCCTGTTATTATCTCATCATTTGAGTTTTCTGATATTATTTGGCTCGTCTTTAGATTTTCTCTTCCCCTTTTCTGGTATTTTGCCTTTTGTGAATCTGAGACACTGTTTTTCTTCAGTGTTTTTCTCACCTCCAATTTCAATGCTTGCTCTGGTAGCGTTATGCAGTCTAGCCGTTTGAAAGCTTATTTTTTGGGCCTTCAATCTCTTTGGAACTGAAAATGGTACTTCCTGTTTCTTTTACTATAATTCTTTATCTCTACTGGTCAAGTACTATCAGGTATCTAATGTAGAATTATAGGGCTTTGTGAGGTGAATATTATAGACTCTTTGGTGTATGCAATTCCATGATATTTCTGTGAGGAGAATTCTTCCTAGACATAGATTCTAAGTCCTGTTCTTGTGTGTGTTGTCTGGTATATCTCTAATTGCTGGTGTTGCCTTTGTTGTGATGAACACACCATAATATTTCGACTAGTATAACCTCACTTTATTACGCTTATCTCAGAATCCTGAAAGTGCACAGGACACTTCCACTTGTGGAAATGAAGCTTCTAAAGATTTTCAGCTCTGCATTCTGCTGTATGTGATTTTGGAGTGTTTCCGAAACAGGAAAATGACAGTGAGCTTGTGCTTTCTATTGCCATGGGAATGTCCCAATATTACCAGTTCTTCCCAGAGCTTCTCTGTCTACAGAAACACCAGTGGAAACATATCTATGGATGTCATACAACAGGGCCTGCTGGAATGATCCCGCAGACTGACGTATGTGTCCTCGGTGCAGTACCATGTCAGTGCCATCCAAAATGTAGCATCTGCATTTGGGAGATAATGCTGAAGGTAATTCTTCATCTTCTCACGCTCTGGACTATGACCACTATTCTTTGTTCACTCATAATTGTGTCATGGGTGCACGAAGGCCACCACAGAGCTTTTCCGAATCCTCTGCCTCAGACCAAACCGTAATCCCACTGCAGGTGATGAATGTAGCAGCTCCTAAAGCTTCTAATACTGATTTGAATCCCAAGGCCCCCTGGATCGCTCAGACCCGATGCACAATATGTCTGATTGAGCCCCACACGTGCTCTATTGGCAAAATGCCAAATTGATCCCTGGTCCTGCTGATGCAGTGAATGTGGCCATTGGACATATCGATAAACTCAAACTCGCGCGCTAGTGTGTTTGCCTTCTCATTGGGGTCACAAGTCGGTTTGCTCTGTTGATAGGACCCACCACCACCCACAACGCAATCCAGATCCCTGAGACTAAGCGTGTGCCATCATCCGTAGCCCTATCCCTCATTTTCTGCTGCCTCTGCTAGCTCAAATTTGGCAGCTCGGGTCTTGGTCTCAGAATCAATTGTGGGGATATTTTGTGCTGATTTCTTTGAGTCCTGTCAGCCAAGCATCTGCTGTGCACTCTTCTAACACTCAGTGCATCACCTTCAATCCCATGTGTGCAGTCAGCTTGAGAGTGTGCGTCCAAGTAAAGCAGAGTTTCACCTTTGCTGCTCCATTACCAGAGGTCAGATCCTGTAGTGGTTTCCATTCTCTACACTGCCTTCTCCTCCTTCCTGGTTTCTGAGGCCTCATCCTGTCTTTGGAAGTAACAGACCACTCTTCGGCATGTGTCCTGTGCCAAGGGCTGGGTGAGTGGATGTTTACATTACTGTGTACACGGGAGCAAGTGAGCGCAGGTTGCACTTGCTCTCTGCCAACGGGGCATTGATAAAACGTCACTTTCCAGATATAATTCACAGAAATATGATGTTTACTTTGCTCTATTTTTTATACAGCCATGGTGGGAGTGTTTGTCCGATGACTCCAGTTTTGACATTGTGTTGATAACACAGCTGCAGTATTTAAAAAGGTAAATAGAATTGATTTACATGTTCTGGGATTTATATGAAAATGAAGTTAGTTTTTGAAACCTACTAAATCTACCTAGAAGCCAGACTTGTCTATTTTTGTAACATTTGGCCAGCTCTAAGGAAAAGATAGACAGATGGAATGTAAAGTAGCAGTCCAAATTTTGAACGGGACATGTCAACAATTTACTCTTGAAGCCTCCAACAACAACAGGAACCAGGAAATCCCTACTGGAACCGTGAAATAACCCCAAACCTGGGTTTCCCTTTTGCAAGGGTTGCCCTTTACTTCCAATGACACATACTGGCCAATGTTGGCATTTCAACGTGTAACATTCCTCTCTACTAAAATACAAGAAAATCCAAACAAATTATAAACATTAGGCTTGATTACTAAAGCACCTAGAAGCATAATAGCTATGAGAATCCTGTGGCAGCTATGCTAGGCTTTTGAGATCCAGGTGTTTTTCTATCAGTGATGAGAACGCTTAATCTTCCGATCATGATGGGTAAAGCAATTTAACAAAACCAAGTCTGCACCCCCATGATATAGTGCACCCGGGGCTTGACTGAAGGGAAAGACGGTCCACATAACCTGTGTCTTTAAATTCTTTGGCGACTTTTACACTTCAGCTCACTATCTGACTTATAATATTTGACTATACTCTTTTGTGAAACTGAGGCTTAATGCCTATGCAAGTTCAGTCAAATATTCCCCTCAGTTACCACACTCCCTTCACCCCAAAGAAGACATAAACCCAGCATTTGCTGAATCTAGGGGAAGGTCATCATTTCTTTGTGTGAGCTAAGTATTCAATTCATATCTATTTTAGTCGAGAGTATTTGATCTTTAAGGAATTCACTGTTGTTCTCAGAGTGTGAATCTGTTGGAACCATGATTCTAGGAGAGGCTTGCTATTCTCCTACTGGCTTCATTTCACCTCAGGTGCTGATCTTTAAAATGGATGCCTGAGTGGAGGGGAGGGTAGAGCAGGGGCTTGATAGCTAGGGCGATAATGGGAAAATCTTACCTGGTCTTGGTGCATTTTGGTCTGAATTGTTTGTAAGTGCCCATTGGGACGTGTGGATTCTCACGACCTCTTCCAAGAACACGAGCGCTTTTATCATCTCTGCCATCTCTTCTCTTGTAGACGTCAGGAATCTTGGACCCGTTCTTGGAGCAGGGAATTGAGTAACTTCTTCAAGTGCACTTTGACACTCCATAAATTTCTGCCAGTATCAGCGAGGTACGATATGTCTCATGAAGGTCTTTTGAGCCTGGTATTCTCTACAGATGTCTCCATGCCAGTATTCTCCATTGTAGCAGAACAACTCTCATGAATGTATTCGCATCTCTCCTCAATCAGTGCAGCCAGCTTTTCTGACAGCTTCTCTTTGTGTCTCCCATAAAGTCGACTTCAAGAGGAATTGGCCATTTTGAGAGGACCTCGCAGCCTCACCAGTAAGCTGATGACAGGCAGATCTTCCACTGTCTGCCCTTTCAGGTTCTGCAAACTGACCCGAAATCTCATGTCTTTGGGCAGCAGCAGTATCTCGAACTTACACAGCTTCCCGAAAAAAAGACCTAAGACAAGCTCCACAGAGGGCGGCAGCCCCTCCATCACACTGATCCACCCACAGAATTCTGCCCAGTTTCCTTGGATCCACCAGCCACAACAAGCCTCGTGGTACCCACCAACATTCCACCTGGAATCCAACCGGTAACTGACATCTCCAATGGTTGCTGCATCTTGTTATTGTTGGGGGAGGGGCTGCATCAGACGACAGATTCATAAGGTTAATGTGATTCTATCCACTAGCGTCCCATGGTCCTTTTTTCTTCCCTCTTTCCTTTGGTTCAGATCCGTATACACACTGCAAATGGAGGGAAATGTGTCCATTTTTACTTTATGGATTCACACGACTTTAGACTTTCTAAAAGTACACAGTTCACAGAGACACACTAAAGGAAATGATGTTTGTGTAATATCCATTCACCCAGAATACATATCCGTATGTTGCTTTCTGCTGAAACACCCACACTCTCAGAATATATATCTAATTGTTTCATGGGGGTGAAACTCCAAGAAATGAATCCAATCCCTATGTGCACTTTACTGTCTTTCTCTTTAGCACTTTGTACAGTTTTGCAGAGCTACTTGTCTTTGTTATAGGCTTATGCCATTTCGTCTCTACCTAGGGTAGTATATGGCATTCATTCATCCTGTTGGGTAACATGTAAGTCTATATCACGGTCCATGAATTCATTTTATTCAAACTCGGCATTTGATTTGGGTCATGATATACTCTGATGAATCAATACTTATGAATATTTATGTACACGTCATTTTTCTGAATACAAGGGTGTTGAGTACATGCAAGCATCGATACTGGGTCGATGCGTGATGAATGATCCTTGACATCACTTTGAGTATTTTCTTTTGAATATTCATGGTTTCTTTGGTATATATCTGCCAACCGTACCCTTTTTGTGTTTGTTTGACTGATTGTTTGTCTGCTTGTTGTTTGTTTTGCAAACACATTAGGCCATGCATCTCTCCCTTTGCTTCAAACAGAGAGTCATAGAAGCTGATTCAGTTAAGATAGTGCTTAAAATCACCTGTGATTTCCTGCTTCCCTCTCCCATCTCTAGGGTTTTGCTGTCCTCCTTGCCTTCTTCTTTCTTATTCTTTGAATCTCAAGCTCTTCCTGCATTTCCAGTAATGGTTTTCTTATACACATTACATCTTGCTACTTTCTATTCAGGGTAGAATTCTCAATTTTTCTTTTAGGGTTAGTTTCGAACTGCTGATTTCTTTTAAGTTTTGCCGGTCTGTGAAATTCTCTAGCTCTGCCGTTATTATTAATGGCGGACATGTGGCATAGGCTAACCTAGATTGCAGCTTTCTCTCATTCAGTTTATTGTCTATGTCCTGGCACTCCTCCATGCCCTGCAATCTTTCTGTCGAGATATCAGCTGGAACCCCTCTGGAGGTTCTGTTGTGACTAAGTTGCTTTCGTCTAGGTGCATTTTAAGTCAATGGGATGATCGTGAACTTTGTAGATTTGAATTATACAGCTGCTTGTAGGTCTGTTGGGATTCCACCTCCTTTGGACGCTGTGTACATTCTGAAATCTTATACATGATTCTTTCTTGGCTTTCAGAAAGTTTCAGTCTGATTTTCCTACAAATAAATTTTCAGATATATGTTTTCTTAATCTCTTGCAATCCAATCAAGTTCTCTTATTTATCGTAGTCTTTAATGCTGTGTCTTACCCCGTGATTCAACAGCAATGTTTGCATTGGTTTACACTTGCTTTTCTATGTCTTCTTCTGATCGTGGGATTTCTGTTCCCCTGTCTTCACAGTCATTCACGAGTCCCTCTGCATTATCTAGTCTGCTTAGGACTGGCTTTAGCCCTGTTATTATCTCATCATTTGAGTTTTCTGATATTATTTGGCTCGTCTTTAGATTTTCTCTTCCCCTTTTCTGGTATTTTGCCTTTTGTGAATCTGAGACACTGTTTTTCTTCAGTGTTTTTCTCACCTCCAATTTCAATGCTTGCTCTGGTAGCGTTATGCAGTCTAGCCGTTTGAAAGCTTATTTTTTGGGCCTTCAATCTCTTTGGAACTGAAAATGGTACTTCCTGTTTCTTTTACTATAATTCTTTATCTCTACTGGTCAAGTACTATCAGGTATCTAATGTAGAATTATAGGGCTTTGTGAGGTGAATATTATAGACTCTTTGGTGTATGCAATTCCATGATATTTCTGTGAGGAGAATTCTTCCTAGACATAGATTCTAAGTCCTGTTCTTGTGTGTGTTGTCTGGTATATCTCTAATTGCTGGTGTTGCCTTTGTTGTGATGAACACACCATAATATTTCGACTAGTATAACCTCACTTTATTACGCTTATCTCAGAATCCTGAAAGTGCACAGGACACTTCCACTTGTGGAAATGAAGCTTCTAAAGATTTTCAGCTCTGCATTCTGCTGTATGTGATTTTGGAGTGTTTCCGAAACAGGAAAATGACAGTGAGCTTGTGCTTTCTATTGCCATGGGAATGTCCCAATATTACCAGTTCTTCCCAGAGCTTCTCTGTCTACAGAAACACCAGTGGAAACATATCTATGGATGTCATACAACAGGGCCTGCTGGAATGATCCCGCAGACTGACGTATGTGTCCTCGGTGCAGTACCATGTCAGTGCCATCCAAAATGTAGCATCTGCATTTGGGAGATAATGCTGAAGGTAATTCTTCATCTTCTCACGCTCTGGACTATGACCACTATTCTTTGTTCACTCATAATTGTGTCATGGGTGCACGAAGGCCACCACAGAGCTTTTCCGAATCCTCTGCCTCAGACCAAACCGTAATCCCACTGCAGGTGATGAATGTAGCAGCTCCTAAAGCTTCTAATACTGATTTGAATCCCAAGGCCCCCTGGATCGCTCAGACCCGATGCACAATATGTCTGATTGAGCCCCACACGTGCTCTATTGGCAAAATGCCAAATTGATCCCTGGTCCTGCTGATGCAGTGAATGTGGCCATTGGACATATCGATAAACTCAAACTCGCGCGCTAGTGTGTTTGCCTTCTCATTGGGGTCACAAGTCGGTTTGCTCTGTTGATAGGACCCACCACCACCCACAACGCAATCCAGATCCCTGAGACTAAGCGTGTGCCATCATCCGTAGCCCTATCCCTCATTTTCTGCTGCCTCTGCTAGCTCAAATTTGGCAGCTCGGGTCTTGGTCTCAGAATCAATTGTGGGGATATTTTGTGCTGATTTCTTTGAGTCCTGTCAGCCAAGCATCTGCTGTGCACTCTTCTAACACTCAGTGCATCACCTTCAATCCCATGTGTGCAGTCAGCTTGAGAGTGTGCGTCCAAGTAAAGCAGAGTTTCACCTTTGCTGCTCCATTACCAGAGGTCAGATCCTGTAGTGGTTTCCATTCTCTACACTGCCTTCTCCTCCTTCCTGGTTTCTGAGGCCTCATCCTGTCTTTGGAAGTAACAGACCACTCTTCGGCATGTGTCCTGTGCCAAGGGCTGGGTGAGTGGATGTTTACATTACTGTGTACACGGGAGCAAGTGAGCGCAGGTTGCACTTGCTCTCTGCCAACGGGGCATTGATAAAACGTCACTTTCCAGATATAATTCACAGAAATATGATGTTTACTTTGCTCTATTTTTTATACAGCCATGGTGGGAGTGTTTGTCCGATGACTCCAGTTTTGACATTGTGTTGATAACACAGCTGCAGTATTTAAAAAGGTAAATAGAATTGATTTACATGTTCTGGGATTTATATGAAAATGAAGTTAGTTTTTGAAACCTACTAAATCTACCTAGAAGCCAGACTTGTCTATTTTTGTAACATTTGGCCAGCTCTAAGGAAAAGATAGACAGATGGAATGTAAAGTAGCAGTCCAAATTTTGAACGGGACATGTCAACAATTTACTCTTGAAGCCTCCAACAACAACAGGAACCAGGAAATCCCTACTGGAACCGTGAAATAACCCCAAACCTGGGTTTCCCTTTTGCAAGGGTTGCCCTTTACTTCCAATGACACATACTGGCCAATGTTGGCATTTCAACGTGTAACATTCCTCTCTACTAAAATACAAGAAAATCCAAACAAATTATAAACATTAGGCTTGATTACTAAAGCACCTAGAAGCATAATAGCTATGAGAATCCTGTGGCAGCTATGCTAGGCTTTTGAGATCCAGGTGTTTTTCTATCAGTGATGAGAACGCTTAATCTTCCGATCATGATGGGTAAAGCAATTTAACAAAACCAAGTCTGCACCCCCATGATATAGTGCACCCGGGGCTGACTGAAGGGAAAGACGGTCCACATAACCTGTGTCTTTAAATTCTTTGGCGACTTTTACACTTCAGCTCACTATCTGACTTATAATATTTGACTATACTCTTTTGTGAAACTGAGGCTTAATGCCTATGCAAGTTCAGTCAAATATTCCCCTCAGTTACCACACTCCCTTCACCCCAAAGAAGACATAAACCCAGCATTTGCTGAATCTAGGGGAAGGTCATCATTTCTTTGTGTGAGCTAAGTATTCAATTCATATCTATTTTAGTCGAGAGTATTTGATCTTTAAGGAATTCACTGTTGTTCTCAGAGTGTGAATCTGTTGGAACCATGATTCTAGGAGAGGCTTGCTATTCTCCTACTGGCTTCATTTCACCTCAGGTGCTGATCTTTAAAATGGATGCCTGAGTGGAGGGGAGGGTAGAGCAGGGGCTTGATAGCTAGGGCGATAATGGGAAAATCTTACCTGGTCTTGGTGCATTTTGGTCTGAATTGTTTGTAAGTGCCCATTGGGACATGTGGATTCTCACGACCTCTTCCAAGAACACGAGCGCTTTTATCATCTCTGCCATCTCTTCTCTTGTAGACGTCAGGAATCTTGGACCCGTTCTTGGAGCAGGGAATTGAGTAACTTCTTCAAGTGCACTTTGACACTCCATAAATTTCTGCCAGTATCAGCGAGGTACGATATGTCTCATGAAGGTCTTTTGAGCCTGGTATTCTCTACAGATGTCTCCATGCCAGTATTCTCCATTGTAGCAGAACAACTCTCATGAATGTATTCGCATCTCTCCTCAATCAGTGCAGCCAGCTTTTCTGACAGCTTCTCTTTGTGTCTCCCATAAAGTCGACTTCAAGAGGAATTGGCCATTTTGAGAGGACCTCGCAGCCTCACCAGTAAGCTGATGACAGGCAGATCTTCCACTGTCTGCCCTTT